>NC_134710.1:158752531-159110031 GCF_043290135.1 Rhipicephalus microplus
CAATGCATGGTTGGTGTCTGAGCAGAGAACCGTAGGTGTGGTAAGCAAATTCAAATGTTAAACCATTATCACTCCGTTAAAGCTTCCCGTAAAAAGGCGTAGTAAATTAGGAAACTCGTTTAATTCTTGTTTTTTTTTGTTGCGTGTGTTTCCGATACGGACCTCCAATTTTTCACGTTCGTATATGGAATAACCCCGTATTGTATGTCTTCTGTCTACATAAGCCTGAGTTACCTTCAGTTCGAAAAAGAATTACGGGTACAGCGAAAAGGGGTAGAGCCTTTTTGCATATATAGACGACTGAAACACTCGAAAAAGCAGCCCTGGTTGGGGGAAAGGACGAGCGCATACTGGTTGGCATCATTCCCGACACATCGTCATTACTGATAGAGTTCAATGAGTTGATTAAGCACTAAACTCGTAAAAGAAGGAGAAAAAGAAAGGAAAAGCTTTTTTTTGACAGCAATGAATGTTAGATTCGGTGTTTTATGACTTCTTTAAGTAAACTAAGAGACTAAAGCGATAAGTAGTAGCTGAGCCTATACACAACAATGATATGAGCGCGGGAATATGCTCGCATGTGCGGTTTTAGCATCTACTTATGCAGCAACCGCAAGTGTGCAATGTAACGCACCACGCTGCTTACTTGAGTGTAGTATGGCGTATATTATGCACATGATGAGATCGAAATAATGACACCGCAACGTGAAAGCCCAGAAAAAAGAACAAAATGCTGAGGAAACGCTCCTACCAAATAAGAGAAAGCTAAAGAGAGTGAAAATAAAACCATTGACTTCAGATGAAAAAAATGACAAAAAAATTAGAGAGTTGATCAAACAGCCATTCGCTGTTTTACAAGAAATAAATAAAAATTGGTTTGCTTACTACATTCGTGCTAGACTTTATCATCTTTTTGTTTGGACCAAAAACCGAGTAGGATTACGAACATTCTGAGCACAATATTAATAAGTAACTCGCATTCGTAGAATAGATCACTGTTTGCCCCCATTTACTCGAGCTCTACTATACTGAGGGTCTCCATTACACTAGGATCCACACGCTTTCGAGCTATGAATCCCTGAGGGTTTCCACAACGTGGCTGCGCTGTACTACTACGAGAGTTACGATCTAAGAAGCACGAATGCCAGACGACGCACTGAAGTGGCATTACGAGCAGGAAATAAGTACCCTTTGTTGTTTCAGACAAGTATTCTAGGTAAAAAAATGTTAGTGGCAGCACGGAAAAATCACTACATGGTATCGGTTTTTCTGCGGAGGGGTGGGTGCTCTTGCTCTAAAGGTAAGGCCGGATGCGACGGCGGTGTATTAAAAAAGAAATGAAAATGAACGTTGCTTTCAATCACAAATAATGACAATTCTGTGTAGTTCAGCACCATGTCAATAAATAAAGAATGACGATGATATATATATATGTCTATATATATATATATATATATATATATATATATATATATATATATATATATATATATATATATATATATATATATATATATATATATATATATATATAAATGTTCACAGAGGGAACAACATCGTACCCCACCCATACAGAGTTCCATTGAAGAGAGCGACTCACGTTGCAGTACTTGCATATAGAATACCTCCAGCAGCGTATGCACAATGAAAATGACCTTATATAAAAATTATGAAGTGCATTTCTTGCACTCTAAAGCAGCGGCTCTGAGCTTTCTGAGAGAAGAATGTGATGCAGCGTCACACCTTGTACACCTGTGCTTCCGAGCATCAGACAGGAAATGAGCTTCATTTGGCCACTACGACTAACGCATGGCGCACGCAGTATCCGTGGCGTAGCGCTGAAACGGCAAAATCGAAAGCAACAAGAGCCATTCAAAGCAGTTCGGGCCGAGCAGCTGTTCACCCCCGCAAGGAAGGGTGATTCGCTGCTGCATCCCGGTCGAGAAGAAAATATACCGGCGCGGCTGCCTTTCTTGCGCTTTTTTAAAGGGAGTGGCGCCATTGGAGTGCGTGTGCTCACGAACTGCCGCACGCACGACCGATACACAAACGCACACACACAGACACGCACACATACACAAAAGGTGTTGTACTGTCGGTCAGCTGCATAAAGGGACCCCGTAAAATGATGCGATGAACTACGAAACATCGATGACTATATCCGCGAGCTGCGCATGCATAACAACGTTTTGTGCAGCGTAGACCTTAATGTGCCAAGCACGTGGCTGAGCAATGGGAGAGATGGGTGGCTCTAGAAAGTTTCATCCGTAGAGACACGTGGAAACTCAGACCATCACCTGGGAAATATTTCAATCAGTCGTGGCTCAGCTGCGACTGTTTTTTTCTTCTGTTTTATAGGTTTGGACTTTGTTCAGTTGGGCAATATTTACTCCGAAGCCCAATTTCCTGGCTATACTGATGGCGCCAATGATCACACTGCGAGCCCACACGAGGGATTTTAGAGAGAACAGTGGACAAACATGGTCGACTTTAATGGACGGGAGGGCTGGATAGCGACGCAGAGGTGACGAAAGGTAAGCGTGCGTTGTCACGCAAGTGTCGCTGACCTTCGTACTGCACCCGAAAACGTGCAATGGGGGAAGCATTGCGCTGCTGCTCAATCGCCACGGCACGAAAGGGAGTATTTCGCATGCTTGAAAGTGAAGCTCGCACGCTGGCGCTCGGTGGGGGAAGGGGGGCGCGTGTGAGAACAACATTATCGACTGCCGACTCGAGAAGAGAATCTCGGGCTTGGAAATAGCTGGCTAGCCCTTCAGGCGCCTCTCCCTTTGGAACGCGAGAACGAGGCAGCCGCGCCTCTTGAAACGCGCGCCTAAAACGCGCACGTCACGCAGGGCGCTTAGCGCTCCTCAGACGACGTCCCCCGGGGAGTCGTAGAGGTCCTCGGTCGCGTCACCGTCCCGCCCGCCTTGAGTTCCACCGTCGGCCAAGTCCAAGGATGAGGGAAAAGGCGAGCCCATCCGCGTGCGCGTCCTGGTACTGTCACCGCCGCTCCTCGGGGAGGCGCTACCGGGCTGCTGCTTGGGGCTGCGCGGCAGGAGCACCGTGGTCTCGCTGACCGATTCATCGCTGCCATAAGGGAGGGAGCGATAAAACAGATGTCTTAGAATTTTCGTTAGAACAACACTTTCATGAAGAAAACTTTCCCTTTCACTGCTTTCTTGCACTCCGCGCATGCTGTCTGCAAAATGCACGTCAGTGCTATCTGAATAGACATTGCAGCAGTATCTATATACAATAATATCATACGAGACAACTCGTGGGGCAAGATATCACAGAACTGTAGCTGTCGACAGAAGCAGCGGAGAGTGGCAAAATAACAAAAGGAAGCATAATTGTATCCATGAATGCGTTGACCTTGAAGTGCTGGGATGCACTGACGTGAAGAAATCATGACACTTCAGTAACTCTGAAAGAACGCTTTGCTTATGAACTTCCCACATAATCCTTCAATCCGCAATTTTTTATAAACTTTAGTGTTTTCTCCTATATGTTTGTCCCTTGTTCTTCGTTAGGTAAACTCAACCCCAGTTAATACTGAATCTACTGACCTGCCATCGTCTTCCACGAGCGCCTCTTGCCGCTTTAGTGTTTGGTGATGTGTTGGTGTTGGAGACGTTGGAGTCCTGTTGCTACCTTCACCGGCCGAGAACGAGCACTGATTTCCCGACGGACTCAGCGAAGATCTGAAAAGTAAAATACCAATGAGTCAGAAACCGAACATGCAAAATTGGCAGATTTACTGCATAAAAAAATAAAGTTGCACACTAAATAGAGTAGGGCATGGCTGCTTTGTGCATGGTGTAGTCTTTTTATGTTATTTTAACACAAATAATTACATCCAGCTAAGGCAAGTTGACTATTTTTCAATATTTTTCAAGGGGGAGCTTGCGCAGAAAAACGTTGTTGTGCCCTTTTACAAGCCGGTCGTGGCAGCACGCCCTGCGTGCCTAGATTACGCACAGGTAATCTTCGACGGATGGAGTACAGAGCTACAGGCTAAGAGCGAGCCGACATGGCTGGTAGTATGATGAGCGCTGTCTTCGTGCACGCCGAGTGTCGGAGTTTCTGTAATCCCAAGTTTCATAAACGCCGCTGAAACTACAGGTGGCATAAAGCGTTCGCTCCCCGCTGCACAGTATCAGGCCAGCTTCATGACACCAAATACCCGTGGTCATTGAGTGAGAACTGTTTATGTCTGCGTGTGCTCTCACGGCACCATGCTTGTTCATTACCTTCGTAAGCAGATATATACTGCAGTTTACATAGTCGACACAACTGCAAACCTAGCATAGCCAGGTGGGAGGGTTGATAAATAAAGCCCCCTCTCCCCAATTATCAGTTTGGCATGTGTGTACAAATATTACGTGTACTACACGTGCACAACACAGGCACAAACGTACATAAATGTTTTCAGAATCCCAACCCCTTTCTCTTGAAAAAAAAAATCACGGCATATCCACGGAGTGAATGATGATGAGTGGGACGAAGATTCGGAGGGTTTTATCGCTAAATCGTGAATCATCCGCCCGTCCATACGCCCGCCCGCCCGCCCGCCCGCCCGCCCACCTGTCTGTCTGTCTGTCTGTCTGTCTGTCTGTCTGTCTGTCTGTCTGTCTGTCTGTCTATCTGTCTGTCCACACCTGCTGAGTGAGTCATCGAACAAAGTGGTCACGTACGAGATATAGAAGGGACAGACCCACGGCTTTAGGAGCTTCACCCCTAAAAAAACCTCTGGCTGCGACCTTGATCGTGTAGGTGTCCAATACTTCGCCACATCGGTCGATGTTCACCTTTCTATGAGTAAAAGAAAATTTTCTTCCTAGTCGTCTCAGATAAATTCTAAACTAACGAAAACAATGACGCTTAATCCACGCGTTGACTTTATAGGTGATAATTTTTATGAACACGGTCAAGTTCACAGAAAGATTCGGCGGATCTCCCGTACGAATCGATGTCATGAGAAGCATGTGGAAGGAAGGTTACTGTTGTGCAACTTTTTTTGTGGAGTGAAACTTTCCCAATTGACACTAAGCATAAGTAATCGACTGCTATAGGGAGTTTACCGTCCCAAAATCACCTTATAATTATGAGATAAGCCGTGCTGGAGGGTGTAAGAAACGAAAAAGGGGACCCTGATGTGATCGTCTGGCCACGTCGAAGGTTAAAGGAATAACTGAGCGAGCCAGAACCCCTAGCTCATGCTCGTGCCCGCCATCCCTTCTTCCTCCTTTATTTGCAACACACTACCGCGGCCGTGAAATTCGTGGCAATGTTCGGGTGCACAGCGGCAGAAGTTCAGGCGGACATTGGCGAGCAAAATGCGGACGATGGAAAGGGTGGGGTTGTTACACGGTGATGACGGAGGGCTTTGGGGAGGCGGTGGCTTGTCTTGCAGGGGAAGTCGTCCAATATGATGCCTAAAGTACTTCCTGGTCACGTTGTTAGCTATAATAAGGTCATACTGGAAACTTTGACACTTCTTGCGTCGCTTGTAGTATGTGTAGTATGATATTGGCCTCACTTCATGGACTCACGAGGTGTTCCGAAAATTTGCGCACTTCTTGGGAGTGATGTTTGTCCTGTGCTCCTGGTGTTGCATCTGAAGCTTCTCGGTAGGTGCTGCGCGGTCATTTGCTGCTCGTGCACTTCAGTGGTCACGTATTCTTTCGCCTGTGCCTGGCTGGGAGGTCCATCCAATGGGCATGAAGACTCCAAGGTCGACGATGATTCTTCTTCCTCGTTTGACGAGGACAACGATGATGCAGAAGCATCCTGGCTTTGTTGTGCAGCAACCGCATCAAGCAGGGGCCTCTCGGCTGTTTTCGGTGACGTCGGAGACTCGTTCACGTGCACTGTTGTCGGTAGTGGAGTGTCGAAGCATGTCTGAGCGTCACGAACAATTACTAACGTCAAGCTGATGTCTTCATTTTGAAGATTATGAGCCACGACGTGTACTTGGAGCCATCACCGCCACGCAGGTGCATCCGATTGGATCTCACAGGTGCATCGGATCTGCATGAATACTCTGTGAAGTCGATGAAGATTCTTCTTCGTCGCTTGACGAGGATCACGACAATGACGATGGTGCAGATGTATCCTGATTCTGTTGGCCAGTGACATCGCTAAGGGCGGGAATGTCGGCCTCGTTCGAATGCAGTGGAGGTTTGTCTACGGGCTTTGTGGCCGGTAGCAGAATGTCGGCGTCCGTCTCGGCGTCGCCAATGATGACTCACGTTGAACTGACGTTTTCTGGTACATCTGTTGAAGTTATGGTGGTGTTTTTGGAGACGTCGCTGCATGATTCTCCAGACGACTTGTCGATCATGGTGTGTCCCTTTTCGCGAGAGTCCTTGTTTGCTCCGAATCCCTGCATGATCTGCATGGCGTAGTGATGGAGCTGTGTGGTGCAGCGCTCGTACGCCCAGCACAGGTCTCTGGCGTCAGGTGCTATCTCCTTGTGGTATTTGGTGGCGTCACAGACGGTCATGGGGTCCGTGTACCTGGTGGAGTGCGGCTCGTAGCAGCGCTGCGACTCGCACTCTCGATCGTCAACTTGCTTGGGCTTGAGGGGAGACGAACTGGAGACCCTACTGCCAGTATCAGGTCTGAGGCGCATGTAGGACGAGAAGTAGGGTTCCGCGTGTTGTTTGTTGGACAAGTCTTGGAGGTTCATGGTTTCGTGCGATGAATAGTACATGTGTTCGCCCTCATGGTCTGGGAATATAGGACTGCATTGATGAGCTGCAGCTCAGACCGCGGGAAACCGCGTACTTGTAGTCGATGTGCATGCTATACTCGGTATTTCCCATGGACATCGAACTCTCCACGGCGTACCTTCTGGACGAGTCTGTGCACTGAAGCGCCGTGGATCGCGTGGAAAACAGCAGGTCTTTCGGCGTGCGCTCAAAACTCGTTCGAGTTGTGGTTGATGTTGATATCGGCCGACCAGTGGAAGGCGAAGTCGTCACTTGCTTCGAAGTTGATGCGAGAGGAGTTCTGAGGCTGGTCGTGAGTGAAGTCTAAGCCTGCTGCGATGTCGGTACGAGAGGAGTCGTGAAGCTGGTCCAAAGCGAAGTGGCGGCCTGGTCCGACGTTGAGGTGAGAGGGTTCAGGAGGCTGGTGGAAGGCGAAATCGCGGTCTCCGATGTGGATCCGAGAGGGGTCGAGAGGCCGGTCGAAAGCGAAGTTGCGGCCTTCTCGGACGACAAGGCTACAGGGGTCGAAAGACTGATAGAAGGTGACGTCACGGCTGGCTGCGATGTGAATGCGAGAGGCTTACGGAGTGCAGTGGTAGTGACGGCAGCCGATGCTGGTGGGGTTGGCGGCCATGACTCTGAAGCAAGGCGAGTTCTCCCTTGAGCGCAAGCTACTTTGTCCTCAAAGTCACTGACTGTGATCAGGTCCGCTCCCAAGTCTTCGTAGGGAAGGTAAGCCTTGATCTTTCTGTCGAGGTTTATTAGGTGGGCGTATTTCGCGACGAGAATTGCGAGCAGCTTCCGGAGCCTGAAAGCAGGGGTCATTGAGTCGGCTAGAAGGGCGTCGAGCATTGAAATGTCTTTAATGATGGCTATCCGGTATAAGACGCGCTGTACTTGGAGTTTATCTATGGGCGAGAGTTGAGGACCAGACGACTGGGTGGGTTTCGGCACAAGAACAAAGTGTGAAAACGAAGAAGGGGACCCTTACCGGATCGTCTGGCTACGTCGAAGGACAAAGGAACAACTGAGTGAGCCAGTGCTCTGGCTCGTGCTCGTGCCCGCCGCCCCTTCTTCCTTTATCATTTGCAACAGAGGGCTTCAGAAATTTTGAGCACCTGGGGTTCTTTAACATGCACCCAAGTCTGAGCACACGGGCCTACAGCATTTCTGACTACGTCAAAATGCAGCCGCCACAGCCGGGTTTGAATACCGTGACCTGCGGCTCAGCAGCCGAGTACCTTACCCACTAGACCACCACGGGGGGGGGGGGGCGCTAAAATTATGTACAGATCTTATACGCACAAACTTTTAGGTTGAACAGTCGCTAATGTTTTATATAACCAGATGTTTACACTTGCGTAACGATACCAAGAGCAACGTAGGTATTACAACAGCAAAAGCGATAAGCTGAAATGAAGCTCTTGTGCTTGCGAGGATGGTAGCTCTGGATAGTGCTACGTAGATGAACTTCAGTGGGTGGCAGTTAATTACAATTGACGCTGACTAGACGCTAACTAGATGTGGCGCGACGCCTGCATCAGTGTAATACATATGTAATGTTTATGAAATAGGATGGGCAACACTGCAGCCACAGTGGACGCTTAACCAACATGACGGCTGCATAAGGTCTTTTTCCAAAGCAGTTCCGAAATTTGGCGTGACTCTGTGATAGAATACTTGATTGCCAAGCAAAATAATTGCTTTCAATTCTTGCTGGGACCATAACCTCTATTGTTTGTATTCATAGTGTCAACTATGCTGCTGATGTCTGTTTTTCTTAACGCGGTCACGTTTAAATTACCAATGTCTGTTCTCTCCATTCCGCAATAGATATAAACCGTCGAACACATGTAGCGCATACCAGATTACCGCGGCCCGTAGAATACGGGTATATGTCACATGTGTCTGGAGGAAAGGGTTTGACGTTTTACGCGACGAGATTTTTACATTATTAACGAAATAGCGTTAGAGAGCTCGGGTCACAGAAAATCTGCCGTCGGCGTTGGCCCCGTTAATTCTGAGGGAAAAATCGTCTGTGTGTCTGTGGCCGAAAAATCAAGTTATCGAGATAGCCGTGGGAGGCCGATACTTGTCCACGTGCGCGCGCGATCACACTGGAAAGCCGCGCGTTGGCAGAAAAAAAAAAGTGCTCAAGGTCACGAGGTGCGGTAATTTCTTTGCCTGCCACCCCTCCCTGCTTAGCTTCCAGCGCTTTCGTCGGGACGAGAGAAGAGATAATGCAATTGCAGAATGCGACAAACCTTTGTAACTCCACTCGCACTAGATGGATTCTTGAAAATTTTGTGGCGTTGAATTCGTGAGGCAATAAGCTCTTCTAATGAATTAATCGCATGGTTACTTGAAGAAGTGTTTCAGGGCCCTTTTAAAGCATTTTGTTCGACAGGGGTCACGACGAAAACGAGCACATTCGGCGATAAGAGCGCACGCTGGTACAATCTACTGTGTGCGTGTTTGTGTACGTGCGTGTGTATGTAACAAAGCATAATAATAAGTATGCACCTAGCAGTTGGAGGGTGCACTAGGGGTTGGATTTCGCTATCGCGTTTAACTCTTGAAGGCGAAGCTTAGGGGTCCCCCGATTTTTGATTGCATGACCAGACAGTCATAGTTGTCAAACTTTCTTACCCTCCCTTACTAATTTTGGTCTAGGCTTCACGTTGAGGAGGTGATCACGAGAGCCTCCAGACGTAGGCGGGTAAATAGATAGATAGATAGATAGATAGATAGATAGATAGATAGATAGATAGATAGATAGATAGATAGATAGATAGATAGATCCATCTGAAGCGCAGTGGATGTATACAGTATATCCCTGTTTGATGACGTACAGCGATGTTTGGACAGGAAGACACGTAACCTTACTTTCTCATTAGACGAAACTTAATGCCATGACTCGCAGGTGTGCTAAACAAACATTCAGTGCAGTCCACAAAACGTCATGTGGCCTATTCTAGCCACACATACAAAATATTGAGCTCGAGCAGGACTACTAAAAAGAATTCATTCTCGAATAGGATGGCGACATCATTCGTGCAAGCTCCATCACAGAAAGAAAATAAACGATAATACGAACCTCAGCAGTTAGATGATGGACACCAATATTATAGTGCTTTCAAGGACGTATGCTAGTTAATCTTTCCATTTATCCAATATTTACGCGGGCGTAGGGACAAGTTGAAATATACTTCATCCTTGGTGTTTCAAAAAAGCCCTCACGGGAAATATTTGACGCAATGTCTAAATACATATTAAATGGTGGACATGATATTTTATTTACTTTATTTATTTATGATTACTGCAACCCTCTAATAGAGTTTTTGTTGAGTGGATGTACATCTGTTAAGTTTAAATATGGGCGAATAAACAAAAATGAAACAAGTAGGGTATGCACAGGCTTTCAGAAGAGAAAAAAGGCAATGGTTTGCAATTAACAGGCATTAGGGCATATAATAAATGCACAAGGTATCAATGAAGCTGAGTCACGTGGTGAGAGGTTGCTTCTAATTGCAAAGTTGTGTAGTGGCACTTACCTTCTGGGAGGTCTGGGCGAGCGTGGTTCCGCGGTTTCGTCCAGGCTCCTGCTGGTGCTGCCCTCGGGCGAGATGAGCCGCAGCGATGGCAGCGCCGGCTGAGTGTTGGTGGCCTCCTCACGACGCTGCGGTGGTGGAAGCACGCGCAGTCGAGGCAGGCACGGAATCAGCTCGATGGTCTGACCAGGCGCGCAATGCGACGAGTCGATGACGATGGCCAGCTCGGAGAAGGGGTGGCGGTCAGCGCTGCAGTCGGTGGACGAGCAGTCAGTGCCCATATGTTCCTCGTTAGTGGACGGAAGCGAATCCGAGGACGAGGAGCGCTGGCAGACGAAGAGAGGCGATGCGGCGCGGCCGTCCACGGGACTCCGCGCGTTGCTGGTCCGGGGGCTCTTGCACGGCCGCCGCGGCCGCTGCTCACCATCGTCCGAGTCGGAGGTGGAGTGGGTCGCTACAGCGGCAGCCATGCTGCTCTTGGACGGGTTGCGCGACAGCTTGGCTTCTGCCACCAGCAGTTCGTTGGGCAGCGACTCGGAGCTGGGCGTGATGCCGGGCGAGCTTCCCGGCGTGGGACGGCGGTGCTTCTCTCCCTTGCGGTGCTTGTCCGCCTTGCGGCAGCGTGGGCTCTCGAAGCTGATGCTCTTGGCGAACGGGGACGTGGCCCTGGACACGTCTCGCTCGGGGACGTCGAACTTTCCCGTGTCGAGGATGATGTCCACGGAGCCTCCGCCCCGGATGCATGACTTGCTCATCCTAATTTCCGCGATGTCGATGCCTATGCCCTCATCATCGACAGAGTCCTCTGTGCTAGTGGTTTGGTAGTTGTGCCGCGTGGCGCGGTACTTACCCTTAAGCGTCACGCGGTCCTTGAGTGACGGCGTGGCAGGGCACAGGGCTCCCCCTATAGACGACCTACGCTTCTGCAGCAGTGGTGATGTCGGCCGGTGTGCCTCGAGATATGGATAGGCCTGGGCCACCGGGAATTGAAACGCCTTGGTGCCGCATGACAGGTAGTTTGGCGATAGTGAATGGCCGCTCTTGGGGGAGACACTGGCGCGCCGGCCCTGGTGCGCGGGGTTCTCCAGCTCGTCAGCGATGGGACTGCTCGAGTTGCACCTGGACAGTCCCGGGCTGGAGAGCGAAGAGTACCCGGACGTGCTGAGATTCGACTCCGATATTGTGCGGTCCGCTGAGGAGCACATAATAGTTAGCGGACTTAGATAGTTCATGGTCTTGCAGGATGGGTTCGGAGTTCTGGGCGGGCTCGGCGCTTCCTCGGACTCGCAGGAGCTCATGTTTGCTGTGATCAGGATCTTGGGCATCGGCAGGTCGACGGAATATTTCCTCGGGACGCTCAGATCCGTGGCCTTCTGCTTGCAGCCACTGCCCACCTTCGGTAGGCTCAGCATAGACACCTGGGCCGTGTCCTGCTGCTGCTGCTGTGGTTGTTGCTGTTGTTCTTGCTGCTGGTGCTGCTGCTTCGCTGGGAACTTTGGGAATGTGGCTGGTGAGGCGGCCATCATTGTCTTCTGAAGCAAGTCTAAGAAAGCTCCTTTTGGGTCGCCTCCAGCGGCTTTAGGCGACGTGGGCTCAGCCTTGGGAGTTGCCAGTGTTTCCATCACCTCCGTCGTCTCTATTGCCGTCGTCGCACTCGGCGTCTCCTTGGCCTTCTCTTCCAGCGAGGACGACTGCTGCTCGACAAAAGAGCGAGGCGACGGTGAGCGTGAGCCACCGCTGGCCACGGCGTCCTGGCGACACAAGGTCTCAGCCCCGATGGAACATCGCGAAGGAGACTCGGGTATAGGCGTCACCTCGACCTGCACCTCGCTGGTCTTAGGTCCCGCACTTATGCTGTCCGAAGAAGAATTTTGCTCCTGCGACTGCTCCCGGATAGAGTGAAATTCTGTGGTCCTCTGGATAAAACTAGTCTCCATACTTCCCTCGCTGGCAATGGATACGTCCGATATGTCCCCGGGGGTCTCCTCGCGCCTGATGCTCTGTATCTTGCGCTCGCTGAGCTTGATAAACTCATCCAAACTCATCCTCCGTTTTCCCGGCGATTTCGACGAAGTGACCAGCGAGGCTAGGATTCGCGAGGTCTCGGACTCCTTCTCCTTAGGAGCCGGGCCCGGACCACTGGTACCAGGCATCGGGTTGTCGCTGTCGCTGGAATTGGCTGACTGCTTTTTAGAGCCGGAGGACTGCGACGATCGCTTGAGGAGCTCATCGAAGCTGAACGTGCAGGCCCCCTGCTCCTTGTCGGACGGGCTGGAACCGCCCTGTGCACTTCGGATGCTGTGTCGTCGAATGCGGCTCAGCAGTGACCGCTGACATGGTTGCGGGCTCAGACTAGCGGGCGTCAGGCTCGGCTGGGTGGAACTCAGGCTGTAACGTGTCGCGGGCGGCGACGGATCTGCGAACAAGTACGCATCGTGTAACCGACTTGGCTTATATTTATTGTTTAGATCATTAATGGTGGTGCTCGATCGTCCCCGACATTGCGTTTACGAACCTTTCGTTGTGAGCTATACTAGCGACATCTTTGTTTACTTTGGCAAACAATACTATAGCTACAAGCTTCACATGGAACGTGACAAATAGGCACAATGATGAACGGTAAAAATGATCTAATACTTGTGGCCTTTGCCCAAGTATAAGTGGTGATATATTTTCGAAGTATATATAAAAAGCACTAATTACATGATCATAACCACAAAACAAATCGAAAAGAGAAAATGATAAATATTGTGTATGCTACTCAACTGTTTTTGCTGCGTTCAATCTCTTCAGCAAGGAACTTCTCGATCTTGTCGGCGAACTTGCGTTTTATGCAGTAGACAAGCAATATGAGCAAAAGCACAGCTGATACGGTGATCAGCCCTAACCAGAAGGGCTCTTCAAGCATCCTCTGACTTAGAGGACGGTACGGCAGACGGAACAGCTGCTTCTCGCAGCGCAACCCTGAAAGAAACAAAATATTTGATAATCTTCAATATAAATGCCCAATTACATAACTGCTAAACATCACCACCAGGTTTATCGTATGAGGGTTCAATGGACAGAGTGCACGTTTATATTTTATTAGAAATTAAAAAAAATGTTAACTATAGTGACAGAATTGAGCATGCTTTTAGTGATTTCAGTAGCATTTGTTTTTGTACTTTTCTTTAAGATGTTACAAAATTTGGTACGTAGCTCTGCCTGGTGGACAAGCCTTCAAACTGCATGAAAGAGCCTGTCAGATGGGTGTACGTAGACTGGGGTTGTTTACATGCGCCCTAGTTTATTCTTAATAATAAATTTTGGTATCAGACATCCCCACTGAATTTTGTGTTTATTAAAAGGAAAAATCCCTGAAAAAGAGAAGCGGAGCTGCCTTCGCGGCCACTTGTGGAACCAAAAACTGGTTTAGTGCCCACAGGGACGACACCACTTGAGCCCGTTTTCGTTTCCCAGCGTGGAACTGGAAGCCCACGTAGCGTTCGCGTGCAGTGTACCACCTCAAGCAAACACGAGCGACCACAACAAAGGCTTTATTGATTTAAGTTGTTTACCAGCGTATAATCGCTATCATGCTACCATACCATTGTTTGTAGCATATATTTACTATAAAATCGCATGCGTGCTGCACAGTGAAAACTTCTGTAAAAAGTGTGACAGCTAGCTTTCCGCGTTAAGATAAATTGACGAGACACCCCGACTGGTAGGCGTTCCACTGCACAAAAAAAAAAAACAGGTACCATGAAAACTAGTTGTAAGGCAATTTAAGAACACTTTGGTACGGTGTTATCAAAGGACCCTATGCGGCACAGTAACGCCAAATTTCCCAGATTGACATTAAGATTCATGGCAGTTACCGAGAGAAAATGGAATTATTCAAAGAAACTGTTATGAATTGTATGAACTGGTTCAACAGCGCACTTATACATATGCAATGAGGCAGCGTACGAGACTCTTCGCTCCCAAGAGAAAACGAAACGTAGTTGAAATAGCGGACACACAACCTATATTTTCTTTTGGAAACTTGCTCGAGCAATTACGCCGGAACGCGTTATATCACTCATGCAGCCACGCTATATAAAATACGATGTATATGTAATCACCCATTCGCAACATGTACTTGATCAGGAATTTAAGATTTGTACAAACTTTGCAGCGAATATTGCTGCTCACAAAAATACTTTTACCTGTTCAGCATACACTTCAGTGCTTTCAGCCCAAGCAAAAATAATAGCCTGTGAAGCATATCTTCGAAGGGTACCATTGGGACATTCTTAAGTGAGCGATTCAAAAGGAGCTTGGAATGACGCCCCATGGTATCTAGTTTTTTCTAATAGAGTATGGAAAAAGAATGAATGATGGATTATATGATAATGTTTCTACGTGTGCCATCTTTTGAAAACTAGAAAGCCTGTGGGAGCTGCGGATTTACGTGTTCAGTTGAAAATAACAATCCCGTTTAGAAAATCACAAAAGTTATTGATAAATAGGCCGAGTCTACGCGCTTTGTGACGATGTGGAATGGTTTGAAGAACAAGAAAATTGAATAAATAAGCCACCCGAGGCATGCAAGCAGTCTGCTTGCTTGCTTTCTAGAAGCTTGTTATATTTGACATGCATTGACAATAGCAGCCCAGGCTCTTCCTTGGTTTACCCCACTATGCATCGACGGCTGAGACCATTGCCATTGCACAGGAATACGCAATCAAGACGCACATCACCATTGAAACGATGCGTACGTACCTCAGGCAACATGCTAGGAATCCTCCCCACCACTTGGCAACCCTCGCTACTAAGAGGCCCCGCACGAAATTTAGTGCAATTGACTGTGCGCATCCTGCATCGTTTACGTCAGGTTTTACGTCTGCGGAGAAATTGGTGTATCCTCTGTCGTGCCTGACACTTTCGCAAGTGCGTATTTTAATTCAAGGAATACAGAAAAAAATCAAAGTTGCCTTTGTCAGTCCTAAAACAATTGAGTGTGCACCTCTTGCACGAAATGTAAAATAACCACGCGCACATATACACCGATGGTTCAACCACAGCGTCTGCTTCTGGCGGTGCGGTGGCGATTCCAGGTAGAGAAATCACTCTGCTATAGTCAAGCTGTCACACGTCACTACGTCTACGGCGGCAGAACTTGCGGCTTTGCGTGGCGCCCTAGAGTACATAAAATCCCAGAGACCGAGTAAATGGACGGTGTTTTCAGACTGGAAACCGGCCTTACAGAGCACGCAGTCAATCCTTCGACAAGGTTGCCACAAACAGTTAACATACGAGGCTGTCAAGCTTCTTCACTACGTCACAGAAACAGGCCACGAGGTCAATTTTCAGTGGCTACCTGGTCCATGTGGGATCAGTGGCAATGACTCCACAGACAACGCGGCTCGCACATACCACTAAGAAGAGCACACCCTTCCGATTCCTTTGCCAAGGACAGGCGCTGCAAAGAAACTTCGTCCCCTGGCCCGTAGTCTGTGTCTGTTGGAGTGGAACACCCCAAGCATAAGACATATGAGAGTCTACCAAATAAATCCTCAACTGGAACTTTGACCTGCATCCGGACTTCGTCGACGTGAAGCTTCGCTTCTTTGTCACCTTTAGTTGGGGGTTGCCTTCACAAAAGCATATACAACCCTCATTGGATTGACCGACAATGCGGAACGCGACGTCTGCGACACCAAAGAAAACATCGACCATCTGCTATGCCGTTGCCCTCAATTCGTCTCTGAAAGACAGAAGTTTTCTGACGCATTGCGACAATAGGATGATCGGCCACTCTCTATGCAGATACTACTGGAGCACCATCCTTGTCTTTCGTCGGCTCAAAAGGCAGTCAAAGAAGTCTTGTGCTTTTTGAGGACTACAGGCCTATGTGAACACCTTTAACTTTTGTGTAGTGCCACCGCTGCATACGCGTCAGCCCATTGACTGACAATCCTTTTTTTGTCGCTTTCTCTTCTCTTTTATCTCTCTCTCTTTCATCGTTATACTCCCCCTTCCCATTCCCCCAGCGTAGGATAGCAAACCGGGCATGTGTCTGGGTAACCCTCCTGCCTTCTCTCTTGTTGTTCTTGTCCTGACAGACCATGGCAAGGACATCACAAAGAACTAACAACTGAGCTTGTGGCTAGAGATTAATAATTACTGAACGATGCCACGAAGCAGGACATTGAAACGAGGGAGCCTACGAAATACAGTCGCCACAGCAAGGACAGCAACGTCCGTAGCACAGCAAGGACAGTAGCGACCACAACAGCAGCAGTAACAAAGCTTCCCCTGTGCAGTGAATGCTAAGAGTATCTTGTTATCAAACATACTTTCAGGTTCTACCTAATACGACTACGGCTTACAGGGAGCGCAAAGCTGCCCCCCCCCCCCCTTATATGGCCTAGTCTGGACAAGACAACTGCGCTTCGCTAATCTCAAAATTAATGCCCTGAAAGGTACGCGTACGTTTCTGCTCCACGTTCTCGCGCCAAATCCAACTTGTGCAAAGTTATTAGTTTAAGCAAGAACGTTAAGCGATGTCATTGCTGTACACAACTCCACTAATCTACGTAAACAAAGGATGGTTCTGTGGCAAACCCGAAGAATGCACAGACTGGCACAGGCGCTTTGTGTGTTTCGTTCAAAAGAACTTTTGCGAGAATTACTCGATGCTGGCAACGACCTTCATGATTATCAGTATGTACAGCAAAAAAAAGTGGCGTACCTTCAAAGAAGATATTGCATTGGCATACGAAGGATCCGTTAATGGCAACACAACGGCCCTGGGGCCCGCAGGGATGTTCTGCGCACGGGTCCACTGTCTGGGTGCAGTCAGGACCCTGAAAACCCTGCTGGCACGAGCACTGTAGCGCCCCCGATGGCGACACGCTGCAGTTGCCGCGGCCGCTGCAGGCGTCTCCCACGTCACACACGTGCACATGGCAGAACATAGCTGCGCCAGAATGCACATTTTCGTTCACTCGTAAGGGCCTGACCACACGTAGCCTACCCATTGGAGTGCGTCAGCGCCTGGAATTTTGACATAGCGCCGCGTGCTCTCTCTATGAAGAGAGTGGGCGCGCAGCTTCGTCTAGCCAAGTGCCCTCTCTCTCTGTCGGGAGAGGGCGTGAGCCGCGTCAGAAAGCCTTGCGCTCACGCGCTGCAACGTGTATGTGTGACCAGGCCGTTAGTTGGTAAAGCAGAACACTTGCGTAATGTCAACAACAGAACTGTGCGTAGCAATATTCCTCTTTGTCTCTTTTTCGTTCCGCTAGTTTTCGGACAGCAAGAGCGTGAACCTTAGAAGGTATTGCAGGTGTTTGTAACATAGGAAGGCTTAGCTCCAAATGTCACTTCCTGATAAATGGAACAACATTCAAATTTTCCCAAAGTTTCTCCGCCATTTTACCAGCAATCTCATACGGGTTTGATGAGTTGTAGCAAGAAATAATTTTTTTTAGAAACTACGGATCAATTTCTATTTTAATAAGAGCACTGTATCTGGTAATTTTAGTGCCATTGCTTATATAGGACTCGCACTGGCAAAGTTTTCAACGGCCTAACATTCTTTTAGGAGGTAGCGAGCCTGGTTATGTGTCGGTATACAAAGCGCTGTAAAAATAAATAGGAAGGCAATAAAGATGCACACATGTCTCTTTAATTGTCCCTGTACCCCTTCACCCCTACGATGAATATATCACCTAACAACTATTTCGCCCACCACACTGCTGCCGATCGACGTCGAGTATAGTGTCGAGTCCGAGTACCTGCAAATGGTGGAGTGCAACTGCATAGGCGCTTCTTCGAAGTGACGTCTTCGATGCAGGATCCTCCGTTAAGGCAAGGGTTTGGGGTGCAGGAGTCCAGAGAGACATCTGCCAGCAATGTCACCGTTTTGTCCAGGTACAAAGGATCTGGGCAGGAGAGACATTCAAGGAGCTAATGAACGCAAGGTGCGAGCATGCACTCACTACACTGAATAATGCTTAATAGTTCGAACATCACATCTGTTCTCTTACGACGTCTGTTGAAGTTTTAGTAATGAGTTAGATAAGCCTCATTTATGGTCATGCTCACATACAGAGGTGACGATGCCCTCTCCCAAGAAACACAGGGCTTTTTGTTTCCAATTATGGCAAGTAGATTAGGCAATGCAGTATGATTGGTGCTTCATATAATCTTGAAACGCCTTTTGTCGAGCTCTTAACGAGCTTCAAATATTCCTATTCTGATCGAATGGTTACAGTTATGTTCAAATTTTTATCTGATTCACTAGCCTACACTGCCCCGGTACATGTATCTACAAAAAAAGTCGGAGCGCCGAACCGGTGGATCCTCTATCCGTCACGGTAGCCTAGTGGCTAAGGTACTCGGGGTCTGACCCGCCAGTCACGGGATTGATTACCGGCTGCAGCAGCTGCATTTTTTATGGGGGCGAAAATAATTGAGGCCCGTCTGCTTAGATTTGGGTGCACGTTAAAGAACCCCGGGTGGTTAGAATTGCCGTAGACTTCCACTGCAGCGTCTCTAATAATCGTATAGTGATTTCAGGACGTTAAGCCCCCAAAAATATTATTTTTAACCGGTGGATTCTCATCGGTGGACTCACCCACCGCAACAAACAGCCATAGTCTGCGCGCGCCCACGGCATTTCTAAGAAGCAAGCCTCGTTCCATATTGTGTATCTAGATAGGAGTTGGCTTGCATTGAAAATCGTACCATTTGTATGTAGCACTGCCACAACACATCAACGGGGGGATTGGGCCTCGTATATGCTACAGCGCACACATGTTCGATACAGCGTAAACTATAAATAAACGCGTAATCATTGTGGCACGACAGTAATTAGGTATTAGTTATGAAAGTTGAATACTTTCTTATTATTTATTCACACCAACTGAACTCCCTGCTGTGGTGGTCTAGTGGCTAAGGTACTCGGCTGCTGACCCGCAGGTCGCGGGAACCAATCCCGGCTGCGGCGGCTGCATTTCCGATGGAGGTGGAAATGTTGCAGGCCCGTGTGCTCAGATTTGGGTGCACGTTAGAGAACCTCAGGTGGTCGAAATATCCGGAGCCGTCCACTACGGCGTCTCTCATAATCATATGGTGGTTTTGGGACGTTAAACCCCACATATCATCATAATCATTAACACCAACTGAACTCATCATTACAGGTCGCGGGATCAAATCCCGGCTGGGGCGGCTGCATTTCCGATGGAGGCGGAAATGTTGTAGGCCCGTGTACTCAAATTTGGTGCACGGTAAAGAACCCCAGGTGGTCGAAATTTCCGGAGCCCTCCACTACGGCGTCTCTCATAATCATATGGTGGTTTTGGGACGTTAAGCCCCACAAAATCAAATCAAAACGAACTCATCATTAGCTTAGATTTGACGTTATCAGTCTTATCAGGAAGTGTTGATGTTGAGCAGTCTCTGTTAGCTACACCTAATTACCTTTAGCATAGGCTAGTGCATAAATTTAACTACTAATACACCATCGTACACCCCAACAAAGATGTCGTCGAACATCCGTGTTTTGTTATTATTCATTACTTTAATTACTTTAAAGTAGTCTTGGGGCTCTTGAAGTACTGTAAGTTACTTGGTGCTTAATTATTTATGTATTTCATCGAAGTGTAAAGGTGTAGTGTGCCGTTTCATGATTTTCGCTCCCGAAAATCTCGACAACATGTGGCCGGACGGTCACATTTAGTGACTTATGAGCCACTTAGAGCTGTCGCTTTGAAAAGAGCTGGTGTCAATTATTGCGCGTGCACGTGCGCGTACGTGCCTCCAAGTGCACTCGCGCATACAGAGTGTTTTAGAGACCGCATGCGCAACCGAACAGCCACCCTCTTAAAGGTGCTCAACTCTATTTTTTTGGAGCAAGGTTACACCTATCTAGATGCACTGGAGAGCGAGGCGAGATTGCTATGTGTAATGAAGAAGTTTATTATACTAGGCATATCGAGCATGCGCAAACCTTGGCACTGCTTTATCACCGGTGCGCTCCACCGACGAACGGCCACCACTCCGGTGCTTCAAACCATTATGTGATCAATCAGCTGCGTGCAAATGCTCGTTATATGTGCGCAAATGAAGTTATCAGAAGCGCTGTTTTCACGACGTGAAGGGTTATTTTGATTATGCTTACTCATTTCAGTCAAACAAAGACGACTGTTCTGCGCTTTCACCACCGCGTGCTACACGCCTGCTTCCATACACGCCGCGAAAGTGTAGTCACGAATCGATTTTTTAACGCATGCATGTTTATTTTTCTCGGAAAGAAGTCACAGTCCTTGATGCAAACTACCTACTCAGGATAACGAATGTTACCTGGAATTGACAATAGCGTCATAAATAGGCAATAAAATGTTAAGGCATTTCTTGAACAAGAAAGATAGACACAAAACTTAAGGAGACACAAAGCACGAAGGTATAATGGGCTCAGCTTAATGTAAGTGCGCTCTCCCCTCGAAAAAAAAAAAAGTGGGTGAAGTCAATCGCACCTTTTCGCGTGATGAAGTAGGCCTGGAAAGGGGCCGCCGGGGCACCGTACGATAGCCGAAGCGTGTGGAGCGTGGACGAGATGGTGGAATTGTCAGTGCCAGGGCTGAGTCTGAGCGCCAGCTGCGGGGTCCGATACGGGTCCCACAAGTGGACAGCGCTAGCGGCGGCGGCGGCCGAGGCAGCGCTGCGGTTTACGAAGCGCAGCTCGACCCGCTGTCCCAGCGGCGCCAATAGGCGCACGCTGTAGGCCAGACCCTGCGGCGGCTGGTGCGGGTAATTGAGGCTCTGCACCAGGCCCCGAGAACGAGCCGGCAGCTGCAGGGTGGTCTCCAGAGACGAAGTTGACACTGCAGTTGACGCCACAGTAGGCATACGTTAGTTTGGCGGCGCAGCAGTGGCGGTACAGAAATGCACGAACAGCATGAATGTTTATCGGGATGACTCAAACGTAAAGGTATCTATATGTAAGGTATCTATATGTAAGGTATCTATATGTATCCCCTTAACTGCTTCCTAACTTTTTCGATGTGGTATGGAATGTCGTGATTCAGCGCTATAAATAATACGGAATCGCAAGAACATGGTGGTGGCGCAAGTCTCTCAACTTATCCAACGATTGCTTCCCGCATGGTTCGCCGCGGCTATTGTGGCGTATACGTCGGCGTAACGAGCTCGCCATTGTTTGGAACGTACATGCTGTCAGGGTTTTATAGCGTGCAGGGAATAATCAGCATTATTTTAAACAAAGGTGCGGACAGATGGAAACAAGCTCATCGCTTTTCCTGTTCACCCAAGAAAGTAGCGCTGCTCGAGTGTGAGAGAGATATAAAAAAAGGGACAATGACCAAACGAAAACGTCAGCTCCACTGAGCCTGGTCGCAGATAACTCCGCCCGCCATGGTTACAGCCCCTGCATCTCCACAAAGGTGCGGAATCTTTCTAGTATTTCTTGCGAGAAAAATGAGTACCGAGATGAAATAAACCCGCGCGTCGTGGTTCTCAAGAAATAAAACAGAAGCGAACGCCCGCCCAGACAAAGATATCTCGTCTGGTTTCCTTCAGCTTGAAGCGTGGCAGCGAAACAAAGAGCTCGGAATGGATGGGCGCAGCAGGGGACGAAATAAAAGTGAAAGATATACAAAGACCAAGCCTATGCCGGTGAAAAATCTGTCCGTGGCATCTTACTTATCGCAAGCAGAGAAAGCAATCGCCGAAAAGAGGGCGCACTCGGGGTTTCTCAGCTGCCACGAGAAGAGACAGCGATGAAACGGCGACGAATAGTGCCTTCAACAGGCGGCCGAAATATAAGGCGGCAAGACCTTCTTTCTTGATTGGTTTTGTTTTAGCCGAGAGCCGCTTTCGCTGTCCTTGCGAAGAGCTCACACTATTTCTTAATAAACGGGCACGGGGAAATTAAAACGCGCGCACATGCTCTTTGTGTCCTCTCAGACAGGGACGAAGGACGGCCAATTTTAATCATTTTCTATCAAATGAGGATGGAGAGCAGTTGAACAAATAAAACAAGAGGGGGGTAAGGGGAAGATGGAGATGAAAAAAGAACAGAAGTGGGGATCAGGGCCTAGAAATGCTACGAGACCCAAGGAACTGCTTCTTGCGCGCCGTATGCAATTGCGTGTGCGCGTGCAGCACGCGAAAAGATGGCGCTCAGGACTAATTGCGAGGAAGCTGCTTCACTCCATTGTATAGACGAGGACACATAAATGGAGGGAGGAGGGCATGAGAGAAAAGGGTGCGGAGCAGGTGTAGAAGCCCCCGGATAGGAAATCGTACGAATGAACGTCGAAGTGAGGAATTTCGTCGGGGATAGGGGCACCGAAATCACTTAATTTTTTCGGTCCCTTTCTTGTTTTTTTTTACTGTCTTCTTTTTTCTGACACTCTCCAAGAGATATTGCACAAATGTCCTGCAATACCATTGTGTGGAAATCGCACAGTGAGCGCCACGCGAGAGAAATGATAACAAAAAATATAAAATAAAATAAACTAAAAACAGAAGAGCAAGACAAACTGAAGACGCGCGGGCAAAGAACAGAAAAGATTTGCAGGGTATGTGAATAGAACCAGGGATTAAACTGGAGAGGAGGGTTTCCCTTTCATAGCCGTACTCGTTGGAAACAACAAGCGATTCCACAGATCACGAAAGTGAAAAATAGAAAAAAAAATCGGATTACGGTGAAGGGAGAAGAGGAGCCGACAACAGCGCTGGCTGGAAAGCGCGGGAAAACCAAGATAAAAAAAAGATGGCAACGATGTGCTAGAGAAACCATTAACGAAGCAGCCGCACAGACCGCTTGTTCCTCATTTTCTTTTCTTCAGTGAGTAATAATTAGTCCCGCTAATTAGCTCCCATTTCGTAATAACTTTCCGTACTTTCCGTCCTACTTGGCTCACCAAAGACTTAAGTAATGATTGCGAAGAGACAGTAAAAGAGCAGAAAGAGCAAGACAAAAGAGCGATGTTTACAGACGAGGAAAATACAGTGCACGGCCGCAGTAAATACTGGTAGAAAGAAGAAAGAAGCAAGTTCGAATAATTTCATTCCAATGAACTTGCGCCCCATCGTCTCGAAAGATCGGCAGACCGTTTCGTTTTCCGCGCCATTCGTGCACACCACCGGAAAAGTGCGCAAATGCTGTGAGCCAGTCGAGCTTGAAGGGGACGCTCTTTATACGTTGCCTCCATTGCACACTCCCAAGAACATTCAGCGCCTTGTGCGCTATAGCACCCAAATGGCTGGCCTATAATGAAAGTGCCTGTCCACACGAGCAGTGATATAGATTGGCGTGCCAAGCAATATGAGTCGTTCTCATAAACGCAAATGGTAAACGGTTGCGTCTACTTAGATTTAACAAGGTCTCAGAGCTCTATGCCACTGCCTCAATACGGACTTGGGAGGTGCCCGTTGAAGTTTTTCTCTGCCGATTAGCTAGTTTGAACATAATTGCGACAATATACCTGCGGCGGCAAATACTCTAGCGATCACGTAATCATAACGCGTGGCCTGATATATAGCCCATGAACCATGCTCGGTGGTCCTGTACAAGCACGAGCGGTGTAAGGTGCACTGTATTACGACCATCCGAGAAGCTCGAGCTCAATGTCCGGTGACGACGTCGCTATACCTCTACAATTACGGAATCACAAACGCGAGTCCAACCAGAAATGCGTCTGTAGATTGCCAGGGACACGCTGCCAAGCGAGCCGTACAGTGTTCGGAATTATCCAGGCGATGAGCGGCATCCTATTTGTGTTACAGAAACAACAGCGCGAATTTGCCTAGCCTTGCCATTCATGATTTTAATCCCTACCTTACAATCAAAGCCAGATATGTGCACACTTAATAATTATATTCTCGGGTTTTACAAGCCAAAATCACAAACGTAGGCTGTTGCTAAATCATGCAACGCACACACGTGTATATTTGGTTGGGTAAAAACTGTAATGGTTCAGTGCTCGCGCTAAGTCGTGAAACCTACACATTAAAAAAAAAAATCGAGGGGCCCCAAAGTAAATTGAGATGCAAGGTCAGATTTTACCGAAAGCGTGAAATTTCTGAGAAGGTTAATACTAGTACAGGAATATAGGCTGGAAAGTGAACCACGATTCACACTGCCTCAAACATCCGTCAACTTGCTAGGTTTTTTTGTGAGCCTAAAATTCATTGCAGATCAATTGTATTTCGGATAAGTGTTGCAAATGCTGGCAAAATATGACGCGCAGAGGATCTTTTATAGAATTTCCGGGCCTGCAAATGATATTTGGCCCGACTGGTGGGTGAAAATAAAATAATACACTATATATGGTAGCGGTGGGCTCTAAAAAAGACGGAAATCATCCATGGTTGTACAATTTACCCAAAAGGTTCAATTTCTATCATTCATCACTAAATCAACGTTTAACAATCTATGCAGAGGAACCTTTAGTTATTTGGCCACCTGCTAACAGACTAAAACATAACCTCACAGTCTGTCATTTGACGTCAAGACTAGCCGGCATTAGACACTCACGTTTAGTCAGGCATACATTTTGTTCAGGCTGGCATGTATGGTCGTCAGAGCCATTAAATAGCTGAAATTATAAATTTCAGTAGCTGTCGACAAAAGAGCAAACTGAACTCCCTGTTCAAGCTAGAATTGTTGTAGTGGACTCTAAGTTTACCTATGTATTACGGCTTTGATTTATTATCGGAAAGAACAAAGCAATTAATGCATTACTTTGTTGCCATCCCACGCATGTTTCGACGGGTGTTCTGCACTCATCCTGACCATTATTTCAAACTACTCGAAGTTGCGCATTGACACGTCTGACATCTCTAGCTCAATTAGGCAGGCCGTCCTCTCATAGCTGCAGATCACACATGCACGTCATGGGTCCGGACGCCTGAATTTCATTACCCGACGCTAGAACTTTTAAAAGAGAAAAAAAAAAAGAACACAACGACATCGGATGCCGATCTACAACGACAACGTCCTGCTGCAGATTACCTCGTCCCGCATCGCGTGGCGTTCACGTTCTCCATCAAAGGCCAACAGAGCTCACTTCGCACCTCCGAGCGGCAGGGACGTTTATTTGCGCTGCGTGCGCCTTAAGCTCAAAAATTTGGTCCCGGGGCACTGGATAGCCTCTCTGAGCGCCATCACGGTGCCTGCGGCTGGAGGTGGGCATTGATTTTTCATTTGGATAACGCGAAGGTCGCTAACGAGCTTATACAGGCCAGAGTCCGGCCGCCCCGATGAGGTGTCACAATTCCCCTTCTCTCCCGGTAATTACAGCGGAGGCAGATTGCAGCGGTAACTAAGCGGTGAGCTTCGTAGCACGGATAGCCTGTCCCCCCGGTTGGGGCCTCACTGTGCGAGCCACGGGCTGCCCCGAGGGCCGAACAAAGAAAGCGTTTACACGGCACATCACTGAAGTGCCTCTCTTCTTGAACTGGGGGGAAAAGGCGGCTGCAGAGGACGGCGGGCCCCTCATTACACGCTGCGTGTATCCCTGATTAGATTTTCGCTCGGGTTTCGTTCTTGCGTAGGCAATCACGCGAAACGCAAACGCTTATCGAAGACGCTGTAGACCCTTTCGCCCCGTCTCTCTCCGTCTCTCACTCCAATTTTCTACTGAGCCTTTCCGAAAAAAAAAAAACTTGCAGAATAAAAGTGAACAACTAAATGACCACAATTGAGAACGTTGTACGCAAAGCAGGCAGTATTGTGCAGTATACGAAATGCGATGAAAACTCACACACACAGTTTTTTGCACTAATACATAATATGATGAGAAGCCAAAATACCCAACTTATGATAAAACGCCGTAAAGCAGCAAAAGATGGAGGAGACGATAAGGAGACTCTCATTCGCCTCAATTTACGGGTTGCCCTGCCATGACAAAAGGTATGACGCCACTGCATTTACGCGTGTTTCATTTCCAACTCACAAGGTGATACACGAATATGCAGAAAGATTAGTCACGGCAAACCGCTCGCCATGTTGCAATGCTTCTAGACGGCTACCATTTTTCGCAAAACGTTGCGAGAAACCGGTGGTGTGTACCTTCCTGAAGCACTTTGTTTTATTGGTCTCAAGGTGTTTAGTATAAACCACATGCTCGCATTTTTTTGGTGTGATAAACTTGAAGTCAGCGACACAGTTCGAACAATGTTAAAAGTTCTTTCATTGAAAAATACAGCACTTAAGGTTACTGAAATATATAACGACGCTTAGAGGCGTCAAAAAACAAATACGCTGAAAAGACTGAGCTGTTGGATATCAATCATACAGCAGAAAAACCTACACTAGAGAGCCCGCAGACATAGAAAAAAACCATCAGGCGTGTGCAGAACGAGCAGCACAGTCATAGCAGAAGCTGGAAAAGCAGCCTTTCAAGAGCCTTCTTTAAACACTCTTGGGGCAACTACTACAAGCAATCTTCCATGGTAGTAACTACTTCATAAATCTTCTTAATGTTTCAGTGAGGAATAAGCGTCCACTATACCATTATTTGTCATTCTTCGGAGAAGCGTGGTACCCGCTACAATTTCGCAAATCATTATGTGCGCTTTTTTGACGCTGTGACTGACGACAATGGCGAATCATTCCTGAGGTTTTTGCGTGGAGTGCCGTGGATACAATTGCGTGGAGTGCCGAGGATAGATACGCGTGCTTCAGTGGGCAGGTATGTGTCCAATAAATCCTTGTTAAACACTGTTCGCATAATAATGTAGTTTATTATTAAAGTATGAGGAGTAAGATTGAGGTATGTGAGATCATGTGATATCATGCATGACCACCCTCCCATGTAGGGCAGATTGATCGCAGCGGTTTTTTCTTTCTTTTTTTTGTAGTGCTTTATTCATACACCGCAGGTTTTTTAAATCTTTATTCTTTATTCAAGAATTACCCCGCATTGCCCTTAGGCGTTACAGCGGGGGGGGGGGGGGGGGCTTAAAACAGGTGTACAAATAAGAACTTATTTGCACAACATACTTGTTTTTCGAAAAGCTTATTGCATTCTCCTACCCTCTACGAAAAAAAAAACGAATTAGCGAACATGCACGTCCTGGGCTGGTAATAATGATTTTCTAGTGTGTGCCCCACGTTTCCCACGCATAAACAACGCACAAAACATACTCATATATATGCGAATAAGCGTTTCAATTGCTACTTTGCTGTGTCTGGAAAGGGTGCTTTTTTTGCTAATGGGGACTATACAACCATTGCAGTGACTTTCGTGCGCCTGGTAATTACAAAAGAATTGTTCTGGTGAAAGCTTAAAGACAGCCAAGACATAAGATGCTACCAATTGTAATATTGTGATATATATATATATATATATATATATATATATATATATATATATATATATATATATATATATATATATATATATATATATATATATATATGTGTGTGTGTGTGTGTGTGTGTGTGTAAGCTGGCGCTGGCGGTAGAATCCAGCCGAGGGTGTCCATACAACTGCTATAGCAATAAAATATCGGAATTTTGAATGTTCAGCCCCCCAAATAAACGTGAATTCGATTCGACTCCAGAAAGCGTGCTTCACCTTTTTACTACTGTTTATGCGGAGAATAAAACCAACGTCTGGAGAAGGGAAACGCGATGGGAAAGGCACTGTGCGTGTGCGCGTATTTATGGGCTGCTAAGTTATAAATAGCAAGTTGTACACAACAACTAAATTAGATGGGGACGAGCGGGAAGAACGCCCACGCATAGAGATCTAGGCGCCCATATAGGAGCCCCGTGGGATCATAACAAATTTGAGACACAGCAAAGACCATATATATAACTCGGGGCTCAGGCATCTACAGCTCGCAATAAACTTTGCCGGGCACTTGCTGAAGCAGGTAATGAGTCCACTTAATGTTTATAACTCAATTTAGGAAGAGCAGCTGTAGAAATGCACAGGCGAAGTCACTTAAACATAAAACAACATGCCTTGCTTTGATTTATGGAACCTATGCCTCGAGCTTAAAGATTATAAGCTATTCAGTCATATCTTTAATGAACATATTAATTAGTGCACAAACAGTACCCTGTTGGTGGAACTAGAGAATCCATGTAACACCGTACGCCTCATTATTGCGTACTCCGTCACCCTTTTTTTTAGCAGCTTGGTTAATTGCTAGCCGAGATTCCCTGCTTATATTTTACTGGGATCACCAAGTGGAAGGAGTGAAACTCACACTTACAAAAATTGCGAGCGTAATCTGTCATTGTTTGGCTGATAGGAAGTTGCTGCCGGAGCATGCACCTAGGAAAAATTCTTAAAAGAAGAGCAGCACAGTTAATCATTACAAAGCTTAATAAATTGTGGAATGGAGCTGCTTACTCGGCCACCCATCTGCGCAGTGCTTTTGTACAGTGTTAAATTTTCTCAAAGATTGAGGTACCCTGGTGAGACAGTCGCTGGCGTACTATTAAAGGCTAGATTCGCCTTCAGACTCTCCCTTCCTCCTCCTGTTTCTCTTCCTTCACAGTGTGACGATAAAATAGATACTGTGGCAGTGTTCAGCGGACTGAAAGGGAGTCCCAGGTCCTTTCACTACATGGCTGATTGACTCTGCTTTTTTTTCTTACTATAATGTTTTTCATTAGGTCTAAGCCGTTTTAGGAGAGTGCTTGGTACCTCACGTAAGCTAAGAGCCAGTTCCTTGCAGAACTTGATGGAGTGCGCCTTTATGGGAAGCTTTGAGATTAACGTACACGTTTCCAAACGTAGAATAAAAAGGGTAATAACAACTAAACATGTCCAACACAAGACAATAAATTAGCAGCCATTCCATCGTTTTTATCATTACATGTATCGTCAGACAAAGAGTTGCCCTTACTGGCAAACGATAACGACACGATCTGCGAGTGGTAACCGTGCAACGTGAGGCTCGTAGTCTGCGTGCGACACACAACAGTAAAGAGCGGTTTGACGGAAATTTCTGGCTGCATACTACAACACTTTTTCCCTCCCTTTCCAGGGTTCATTTTGTGCCCACATGTTTTGACGGAATTGGAATGACGTAGGCTTTCATTCCCAGGCGCTTCACCTCTGAAGGAAGCCGAGTGTCAGGCCGGGGGATGCCTGTGCCCGTTTCAAGAAACTTGTCGGTATCTGGTGGCACGTCACGTGGATTCAAACGAACGTGGGTTCAAACGGAAGCGGACACTCTACCACGAGGCCACAGCTGCGGTAATTGTACGTGCCTAGCACCCTCACAAATGGCGTTTTAGGTGAGTTTACTGCATAGTATAGCTCATTTAATCAGTTACTGGTGGTCAGTAATAGCGAAAGCGCAGACATCACGATAATTTCTCTGAACGTAGAGCTTCAGATCCTACTATGCTTGATAACGCCGATAACATTTCTTGGTGCACGCAATCTGTACATGCGCCGAGCTATCTAACTAGCGTATACTAACACAGTGAACGTAAACTGCACGTACACTTGTAATAAAGAAAAGCTCAAAAAGAGGAGTAACGCGTGGAGCACAGGCAATAAGGAAAGCAGTATTTTTTAACATCCGCAGTGTGTTTACGTATACTGCTTTACTGAAGCCCCGTCTACTTGCCTGCGCGAGTGCGATAACAATGCACATGTGATGTTTGCTAGAATGGCAATCGACTCAATGCAGACAGCCGAACCAGGTGTGGTTTCGTCGAAGAAAGCCATGTATTTTGTTTTGGTTAATGATACGAAGCAAGCCAAAAGTCCAGAAGTAGGGTGTACATCGCTAACGTGTAACTCACATCCAGGAGTGGCAAATCCTTTGCAGGAATTCTGTAATAGAGTAATATATTCGTTGCCTAAGAAGGGTGCTTTGACGTGACCATACATGCTCGCGACTCACGAGCGTGGTAAGTGATGTTGAATCCCCGGTGCCTCCGCGTCCTTTGTGGCTGGGCCTCTAGAGTCAGCTTGAGCGTGTCGCCATACGAGAGCAGCTGGAAGCCACGCTGCACGCTCTGGTCACCGCCGCACAGGCTGATGGTGGCTGGGCTCCCCACGGCAGTGGTGGCACTGAGTCTCACGCTCACCCGGTCGCCAAGGCAGAGACCCGACGCGTCACGGACGCCCACGTCCAAGTCCTCCACGGTCACCAACACCGGTAGGCTGGGTGTCTCGGACTTTATCACGTACCTGAAAGAGAGAAGTCAATACTTGAGCTGCGAGATAGTGTCAGGGCCAACCAGACCAACGCCTCTTTTATTTCTTTCAACCCCGGTGCGAACGCGCGCTTCTAAGCGAGAGCCGTCAATCCGCCTTAGTTCAGGCAGTGGTCGTGATGCGACGCCACATGATGGGTAGCGCTGTTGCGTCACTCGTGCTTCCGAGCGATTTCCCCGGAGATGAGATAAACGTGTTTCTTACTCCAGTATGATACGTTTATCACATTTGTTCCTTCGAGCTCCTTTGTTTTTTGTGGCTCGAAGCAACGCCGCCACCCCAACACGGCACAGCGCTTGTAGTAGCGTTGCACTGACGCTTCCCCATTGGTTGCCCGCATAGCGCCACGAACAGTGACGCGCGATTGCAAAACACCGTATCATTTACTCAGCCAGCGTGACAGAAATCATTATGAACACGAGGAATGTAACATACCATCCCACGGATCTGTACGCAACTGAACAAAAAAAATTACTCCACATGATTTCCGTCTTGAGGCACTACTTGATGTGCTCTCTCCCCCTTGACCGCAAATCACACGCGAAGGCTAGGTGATAGGCGAGAGCATGAAGGGTCTAAAGGAGAAGGTGGTGAACTGCTGGATCGGGCGCATCTGGCTGGCATTGATAAAATAGAGGAGGCATTGACCAGACAACCGCGATCAGCAAGGCCGCGTCTTTTGCCTATTAGATGCGAGGTAGTGAAAAGGCATGAAGCTCGAATCTTTGACAAGGCTTGTCTTTACCAGGAACAAAGACAAGGACAAAGGTCACCAGTAGCCGCTTACATCTCGAAAAAAAAAGCGTGGCAAGAAATAACGGAGAGAAGAAAGGTTTCTGCAAGGGCGCCCAAGCCCCTTTAAAATCGTACTCTACAGTGACTAGCTATGAAAATGGCCAATAAAAAATTGACAGAACCCACGTACAGTGTAAATCGATGATATGCGAAGCATGAATGAGGAAGGTTGATATGTCACTTTAAAATCACCACAACCCCTGATCAGACCTCAGTGAGAAGCGCTTCAAAATTGATACAACACGACCTTATAAAACCTCCGTCTGACTAAATATTGATAACAACTTTAGGGTTTCTCGAGCCAAAACGGTATAACTTTAAGGCAGGAAGCAGTTGGGGATCGCAGGTTAATTCTGACTATCTTAGATTCTTCAACGTGCACCTACGTATAATAACACGGGTGTTCTTCCATTTCATTTCCATTGAAACTCGTTCGCCCTGGTCTGGACTTGAAGCCACGTCCTGAAGTTTAACAGCGCGACACGTTAGCCTCTAAACTATCACGTCGGGTCACCTCAAGTAAGACATGAAACAGTCATATAAATATGTATTTCTACTCACGTCCCACCTAGACCCAATCCAGAAGTGTCTCCGTTTTCTATTCTACAAAATTTGCTATATACACCTATTAAGCAGCACTACAGCCTCTATACTCTGTTCCAGAAGTTCCGTGCAGCAAAGCCAAGACTACACGACCCTAGAACACAGGTGGTTGCGAAGCGAGATGTGGTGCCCCGTATACGTAGCCCGTTGTTTGTCCTCGTGACTTTTGCAAGTGGTCTCGTCGAAGAATTTTTACTTGAAGGCTTGTCTGCGTGTTGTAGCTGTGATTTGTATGACGATTTTGTCGCATTTCCTACAGAAAAAAAATTTGTGGCTCCATGATAGTGAAGAAAAAGTTATTGCTTGTACGTGTTATAACATGCAAATGACGAAAGAAATAACGCTGTAGTGACTCGTATGTGTTTTGTTTTTACTTAAAGGTACGAAGGAATGGTACCACACTGTCTAAACGTTTATAAGTATTCCGCACAGCCCGAGCGTCCACAGCACGGCGGAGGACCCAGTCTCGTGTTGTGATTATTCCGCGGTGGCAGATTTGGCCACTCCTACTGAAATGGCGGCGCCTGGTTCACCTGTGTGAGCTTTTATGACAAGAGAGCCAAGCAGTTGGCTCTAAATGTGTTCGGGACACTGAGTAAGGAGGGTGGCCGAAATGCAAGCATGAGCTCTCTCATTAAGAGAACGGCTGCGTTCACCAACGTTAGCGAGCGTGCGCTGTACAAGTGGGTAGCGGAGCACGATAAGCACGGTGAAGTGCTTTCACCCAAGACGCCGTCTCACGGTGGCAGGGGCCGTGATAGAGAGCAGCTGCTCGACGACTTCAACTTTGGTGTGTTGCGCAGAGTCATGCACGGTTTCTGTAAATGGCAGGAAATTCCGACGGTGCGCAAGCTCGCCGCATACTTCAAAAAGGATGACTCGCTGCCGTCCGTCTCCGATACAACTATTCATAGGATGCTGCTCAAGGTACGCTTCCGCTATACGAAGCGTTCCCGAAATTCGCTCCTGATCGAGGCCGCTCACATCATCCAGTGGCGACGCAAGTACTTGCGCCAAATTAGGCAGGTTCGACGCCAGAGATGACCCATCTTCTACACTGATGAAACCTGGGTGAACGCAGGGCACACTGTATAAGCCGTGGGTGGGTTGACGAGACCATTAAGTCTGCTGAGCACGCCAACAAAGCCCACCTGACGACAGGCCCGCCTAACCCCAGTGGTAAGGGAGGTCTTCCATTATTACTCACTGTGGTAACGAGGACGGCTTCATCACAGCTGCCGGTGAAGTATTTCAAGCCAGAAAGGGAACACACGACTATCATAATGAAATGGACGGCGCCCACTACGAAAAGTGGTTTAAAACAAAAATACCGCCCAATTTGCCGCCACAAAGTGCCATTGTGCTTGATAATGCACCTAATCATTCTATGAAGCTTGAAAAGGTACCCCGTATAAGCACGTTGGAAAAAGACATTCAGACCTGGCTCTCTCTTAAGGATGTGACCTGGAGCAGTGACATGGTCAAGGCAGAACTGGTAAAGTTTGTTCAAACCGTAAGTACAGAGGAGAATAGGTTTCGCATTGACTGCATTGCTGCTGATGCTGATCCCAGTGTCATACGCTCGTTGCCATACCACTGTGAGCTCAATCCGATTTAGCTCGTGTGGAGTGATGTTAAAGGTTATGTTGCAAAAGCCAATACACACGTCAAAATGGAAGGCCTTGATGTTCTTGTTTGGAAAGGCATAGGGTAAGTCACTGCACAAAAATGGAAAAATTACGTGAGCCACGTAACAGAAGAGAATGATGACATGATGAAGATTTATCACATCAATGATGATGTCATTGATGACAACCAACGAGTCGTAGTGACCTTGGATGCTGATGCGACGAGCAGCGATGAAAATAGCATAAATGAAGATCACGATCCACCTCTCCGTTGACTGGTTCTTGAGGACAGTTCCCCAAATACTGTGATATCGTGGTCACCTGCTTATCAGACATGCCACTTTCAACAGCTTTGCCAACTGTCACCATGGAGCCTTGCCAAAGACCGTCCAAAAGCCGTCACGGTGTTTTACTGCCATGAAATGCCAAAACAGCAATTCTTGAAAACTAACTCGCCGAAGTGTCAGGCAATGTGGTGCACCCAACTTGGAATCCCATTCTTGTCACCGCTGCATTATTCGTGTGTCGAATTGCATTTCAAATACATCACTCAACTGTGCCCATGCCAGTGTTGCCTTGGCGGCAATATTTTGAGGACTTCGTGTGCTCCCAGTCACGACTGCTGTGCCCTTCACCAGCTACAGCTCCCAGTGCTGTGTGTTTTAATGCCATCGATGCGGACATGACAACTTAAAAGCTGAAGGGTCAAAATGCCGACAGTGTTGTGTTATTTACCTTAAAGCCATCTCGTGCCACCCCTGTGTTCTTCGGGTGTTATACAGTTGCTGTGCCCCATGGCGGCTACAGCTACAGCACCCAGTGCTGTGCGTTTTACTGTCATCAACGCCGTAGTGGGAACTTTAAAGCTGAAGCATAAAAGGTCAGACAGTGTTGTCATATTTACTTGAAAGTCATCTCTTGTCGCCCCTGTTTTTCGAGTGTCATAAGGTTGCTTAGCCTCGTGGCAGCTACAGGTACAGCTCCCCGTGCTATGTGTTTTAATACCATCGATGCCGAAACGGCAACTTTAAAGGGGAAGCGTCGAAGTGCAGACAGTGTTTTGCTGTTAACTTGAAAGCCATCTCTTGTCACCCCTGTGTTTTTCATGTGCCATATGGTTGCTGTTCAGTTCGTGTATTATACGTCAGAAGAAGTTTATCATCGGGTTGCAGTTTCTTCTTCCGTTTAAGGGACACATCCGCAGATCATGCTTCCTCGAGTGCTGTCTTTATGTGTGTAACACATGCATCCTCCAGTGTTGAAAAGCAAGAGCACAGATAATGAAAATCACAAGCAATATGATTTAGCCTGCTTATCATTAAAACTACGAGATGACTGGTTTGAAGCAAGCTCATCGCTGCTGTTTTGCTTGCTGTTGTCTTTACAATCACTCTTCTCAGGACTTTCCAGTTCGACTGAATGGAGCTTGCTTAGGCTGTCAGGTGACAAAAAATGAGCAGCGATGTCCTTATTAGCAATGCTCTCGACATATGAGATCTAATTATGATGGTAGTGAACTGCAACATGCCGAGGTAGTTCCTTAACAATAATGTCGCAGTGCTTGGATGAGAAGGTGACCTTTTCACAACAAGTAACTCCAGGTTTTACGTGTGGAGGAGTGCATTGCCACAGGGTTGTAATAGAGCTCTTGCATCATCTGGTCAATGAATAGAAATGGGTTTTGAAAGTATTCATGCTGCTGGCATGTCTTACCCCCAAAGAATTTCTGCAGCACGTCTATCTACAAACAATAGCGCTTATCACAATATAACTTTCGTATGTTAAGATGGGTCACATGTACTACTGAGCACCAATCCAATGTCATGAACTTTTACTTGTCCTATTTTTCCACCCAAGAAAACTGCATAACTAGTATAGCAGAGCCCTTCTTGACTGCATGCAGCTTCAAGTTTCCTTCCATCACGTGACTCATGATTCAACGATAATTAGTTGACAGTTCATCTGTCCATTCTCTCGTTGCATCTTGCATATTGTGCTTCGTAATTGCTCAGTGCACTGGGCACTGTGCTTGGACTGTACTGTCGACTGCTGCAAAGGTCAGTCCTCGACCACCCTCTTGTTTGTATTTTTTGATTGGTGACCTTCCATCATGGGTGTGGTCATCCATGCAACATTTTTCCAATGGCTGCACGTTTGCTAAGCACCATTAGCAGAATGAACAAGCTGTGCCTTTATATGGAGGGTGCTTTTTGTGCACAACCTACAAGAAAACAAGATAGCAGCTTCATTACTTGTATTTTTACCATACTTATAAAACAACCTTACTGTACAAGTGTGCAAGCTCAATCGAGTTGCTTTTGGCTCATGACTGCGTATCTACATCATTTTTCAACCAAGGCAAAATTTCAGTGTATTTTAGTCTGTTTTTAGTGATCCATACCTTCCTTTGGATTGTGTGCATTGCTTGTTTCTACATGTCTTGTCAATGTTAATGTTGTCGTGTTCTACCATGTGTATACCTCTAAATGTTATTGCTTTTACTTAATTTAGTCTGAACTTCATTTCTTGTGATTTGGGCCACCTTCATGCATTATTGTAGCAGGGGCCTTAAAGGATGCAAAACTAATGGTGATAACAAGTTATAATCACATCGATCCATATTGAAGTCTCCACATGCTAATGCTAAGTTACCCAAGTTGATAGCGGAGGTCATATAAAAAGATATAAAAGCTCTATAGGGACACCGTATGCTGGCGTGTCTTTCATTCACACTTACGATTGATTGATTGATTGATTTGTGGGGCTTAACGTCCCAAAAGGACCATATGATTATAGGAGACGCCGTAGTGGAGGACTCCGGAAATTTTGACCACCTGGGGTTCTTTAACGTACACTCAAATCTGAGTACACGGGCCTACAACATCTCCGCCTTCATCGGAAATGCAGCCGCCACAGCCGGCATTTGAACCCACGACCTGCGGGTCAGCGGCCGAGTACCTTAGCCACTAGGCCACCGCGGCGGGGCGGCGATGACAGCAATTCAGGTGACAATCATGACTGAATGTGTCCGCCTAGCAGACGAAATGTTTGTGGAGCAGCTGAGCCTGATGTCAGTCTTTTCTGTGGAGAAGTGGTCAGCTGTGCCGTGATCTGGAGGTGACCGCGAGGTAGCACCACTGCTGGTGCTCCCAGCGCGCGCTAAAATGGCGGGATTGAAGGCCGTTTTTGAATAGTGCTGGATCCCAGTAAAATAAATCAATAAACGAGATAGTTATTCATCCCTGAGTTGCGTTTTAGGTCGCGAATCGTCGCTACGGGGCCTATAGCTGCTCGCTGACGCAAAAATCTTGGCATGAGTAAATTTGATGTCAGTGCTCCTTTAACTTTTGCTTACACATAAAGCTGCGTCAAGTGAATGATAAAAACATTAATATATCTTAAAAATTTACATAATTTTTAAATGCATATAATCTCCAAATGAAATAAAGTGGTAAATGTTGTCAAATTTCTAAGGGAGCAACATTTTTGCCAGACTTTCGCGAGAATTATTTGTGTGATTTGGTGGATTTTTATTTACAAATATAAAGCTGTCTAAGATGGCTAATATATTAGCTACAAATATTTCTTAAAAGTTTTGTTAAGTTTGTTTGCATTATTCCCCAATTATAGTATAGTTTCCACTCTGGCAATATTTTAGGTAAACAACAATGTAGCCAGGATTTTGCAAACGACTTCGCACTCGCTCGATTCATGTTTAGAACTATAAAGTAGATTTGAGAGGTGTATAATTATTTACAAACACTTATGGCACATTGGGTGTTACTTGTTTGCATTACTACCTCAATGAAAGTATAGATTTGAATGTTAGCAGACTTTCAATTATGCAACAATGTAGCCAAACTTTTCTTAATTTTTGTCTTTCCAGTGCTGTATTCAAATTGGTTGTTCTGATCACAAAAGTGCATCTTGTAGCCCATAAAACCGTACCAAATACCTATTCATGTCACTGTGAATCTCACTTATACCAGGTTCCGGAAACTGATTGCTAGTTTCGGTTTCGAGAACATGCGCCTTCGTTGTGGTTGCGAGACATCCTGACATCAGATAGTGGTGCGATTTTGTACGCATTTCAAATTTGGACGGAGGTGTTCTGATCGTTACGTCGAAATTTGGACACTCTTCATCGGACGCGAGGACAAAAGGAAGCCAGGAGCAAATGAAGCAAATGGAGGCTTACGTCAAATTTTCTGTTGCTGGCCTCACTTTCCTAAATATCAAGCTGTATTATGTGGCTAATGAAACTGCAACAAACACTTTTCGAAAAATAGTCAGGTAATATTTGTTTGCATAAATTTGCCAATCATATATAAAAATTTGATTGTTGGCAGAAATTTAAGTAGGCAACACACTTGCCAGGCTATCACAAAACTTTTTTTTGCTGCTCGTTTAACCTTTACTGCGCGCACTAGCCCGGCCGTGGATGAGGGAGTGCATTTCTGCACTTCAGCGCCAGTCGGCGCCACGATAAGAACACATACACGTCATCGCTACTAGGGCATCGTCACTTAGGATGATATTTGTGGAATGTATCACACCAAATACGTAGCACTAGTGTCGATGTCGCAGGGCAGTCTAGTTTTCGTTTATTCTCCTTAGCTTTTCTACGCTGTTTGACATCGAATAAAAATAACTTCCACGCGACGGATGCCGTTTAAATTTGCCCAAGAAGACCTATGCCTACCAAGCGATCGCATGAGGGGCACATCTTGATCTAAAAATTTGATGTCAGTGCTTCCTCAAGCGAGCAGCAATAAATTCTTTGTGAAAGCCTGGCAAGGGTGTTGTCTTCTTAAATTTCTATCAACAATCGAATTTATATATATATAATCGGGAATTTATGCAAGCAAATATTACCTAACTCTTTTTCAAATGGTGCTCATTGCAGTTTTATTAGCCAGATAATACCGCTTGATAATTAGGAAAGTCAAGCGAGCAACAGAAAATTGTGACGTAAGCCTCCATTTCCTCCATTTGCCACGACTGATGAAGACTGTCCAAATTTCGACGAAACGATCAGAATACCTCCCTCCGAATTCGAAATACGTACAAGATCGCACCACTGTCTTAGATCACGATGTGTGGCAACCACAACGAAGGCACATGTTCTTGAAACCGAAACTAGCAATGAGTTTCTGGAACCTGGTATAAGCGAGATTCACAGTGACATGAACAGGTATTTGGTACGATTTTATGGGCTACAAGATGCAGTTTCCTGATCACAAAAGCCAAGTGAGAATACAGCACTGGAAGGATAAAAACTTGTAAAAGTTGGGCAACATGGTTGTGTACATAAAAGTCTTTTAACATTCAAATCTATACTTATCAGAGTACTAATGCAAACAAATAACACCTAATTCACCATAATTGTTTGTTTATAAATATACACCTCTTAAATCTACTTCATAGTTCTAAATATACATCAAGCGAGTGCAAAGTCTTTGGCGAAATCCTGGCGACATTGTTGTTTACTTAAAATATTGCCGGAATTGAAACTATTTTCTAATTAGAGAATAATGCAAATAAACTTCACCTAAATTTTAAAGAAATAATTGTACCTAATATATTAGCCAATTTAAGCAGCCTTATGTCTGTAACTATAAGGCAAGTGGGTCACACAAAAACTTTCCGTGAAAGCCTGGCAACGATGTTGCTCACTAAAATCTGACAGCATATACAACTTTATTAGGGGAATACATGCATTCACAATTTATTTAGATTTTGAAGATACCATAGTGTTTTTGTCAATGACTTGGTGCAACTTAGTATGTGTAGGTAAAGGAAATCCTGGCAAGGGTATTTCTGCCAACAATCATATATATATATATATATATATATATATATATATATATATATATATATATATATATATATATATATATATATATATATATATATATATATATATATATATATATATATATATATATATATATATATTGTAGTGGAGCATACGCACCAACGCGTATGCGCCTTCGGAAGACAACGAAAAGCCCGTGCTCTGATTGCGCGAGAACCTGTGCCGCCTTTGCCAGACTTGCTGTTCGCCCATTTTCCGTCGCGACCTCGTTGCGACTCCTCTGTTCTAATAAACATCATCGCATTTGGTGGAGGTGCTGAGATCCCTAAGCAGACCTGGAGCTCCGCTCTCGCAAGTTGGCCGAAAGACTACCATACAACATGACTGACGCAGTCGCCAACCAGCCCATCCCAGCACAGCCAGCACCATCGGCTGCCCCGTCGACCTGCCCCGGTACTACCCGTCAGCGGGACCCACCAATCTTCAGCGGCAGTGGTGAGCAAGACATCGAAGACTGGCTCTCCTTGTACGAACGCGTGAGTGCCAGCAACAAATGGGACAACGACTCTAAGCTTGCCTATGTCATCTTTTACTTGGCTGACGTCGCCAAGCTATGGTTCACCAACCGCGAAACCGCCATCGCCAGCTGGTCCACCTTCAAGACCCTCGTGACCGAAGCGTTCGGCCGACCAGAGGTCCGCAAGCTCCGCGCTGACCAGCGTCTGCGCCACCGAGCCCAGCAACCTGGTGAGACCTTTACTAGCTATATTGAGGATGTGCTCGACTTCTGCAGGCGTGTTAACTCATCCATGCCTGAAGAAGAGAAAATTCGACATATTCTCAAAGGCATCGAGGATGGCGCATTCCAGATGTTGCTGGCGAAGAGCCCGACCACGGTGGCAGTCCTCGTAAGCCTGTGCCAGAGCTTCGATGAATTGCGTCGTCAGCGTTCCATCGCCCGACAGAGTGTCCAATGACCAGATTCGATTTCGGCCGTCGCACTCGCCAATGGCAACGTTCACCAAGGAACTCTGTCGAACCAGATTAAAGACTTCATCAGGGAGGAAGTCGCCCGACAGCTTTCCCTGCTGCCGCATAGTGACGCGCCCACGACAAGCCTCCTTCGAATATGCAGCAGGCCATACGCACTGAAATTTGCAATGCACTCCCTACAGTTCCGGCCTTTTACCCATGCACTTCGGTGCCATCTGATCTCTCAACTGCTGGCTACGCACCAACTGCGCCACCTTCACCTCTCAGCTACGCAGCTGTGGTCGCGCGGCCCCCACCGCATCCAGTCGCCTTATCGGCTCCACCTCCTCCGGCCTCGCCTCCAGTCTACAGGCCCCCACCTCGCTTTTTCCGTCCATCTAATGAGTGGCGCACCCGAGACAATCGTCCCATCTGCTTCGCGTGTGGCATCGCTGGCCACATTGCACGCTTCTGCCACCGCCGTTCCACACCTGCGCACGCATACTTCGGAGCTCCTACCTACGCACCGCAGCAGACCACCACGTCTGCATATGAACAGAGGCACTCCGACTCGGATCGCCACCCCTCGACTGCTCGTTTCCCATCACCTCGTCGCCTATCACCATCGCCTATGCGTCGTCGACCACCTTTTGAGGAGGGAAACTAATCAGTGCAGTTCCGGAGGCAAGAACTGCAACTTGTGCGCAATTCCCAAGGCCTCCATTTTCGCCGCAAAATGTTGTTGATGTCGATGTTGAGGGAGTCGCCACATTAGCGTTAATTGATACCGGGGCTGCCGTTTCTGTGATGAACGCAAACTTTTGTAGGAAACTGAAGAAAGTGACCACATCTCTCAGTGGCTTGGTGCTGTCCACGGCTAGCGCGCAATGCATTCATCCCTCGGCTGTGTGTACGGCGCGCGTCGTCATCCGAGACGTTTTGTACGTCGTACAGTTTTTTGTTCTACCATCTTGCTCTTATGACCTTATCCTGGGTTGGGATTTCTTATCACGTCATGAAGCTATCATCGATTGTTCCCGTGCTGAAGTGTCCCTTGTGCCAACATGTGAATTTCCACCACCCGACCGCTCTCCTCTGCTCTGCAAAGTCATCGCTGATGACGACATCACCTTGCCTCCTGAAGCTTCGGTCCCTATTAGCCTTTCATGTCTGGCGCAACCTGACGGCACGGTGGTGTTTACGCCATCTCCGGTTTTTACTGAACGCAAGGGCATCGTTCTCCCATTTGCTGTTCTTACAATTGCGTCTGGTTTAACCGTAATGCTGGTCACCAACCACTGCAACTACCCCATTGGCTTACTTCGTGGTGAAACGTTAGGATATGTGCAACCTGTCGACCATATCGATGATATTATTCTTCCCGACGAAACGCCATGTCACATTGCTGCAACCACTCATGCGTCTGAGCCATCAAGTTCGTCAGTCTTCGACAATGCTATTGACGCAGACCTTCCCCTCTCGCATCGCCGCCAACTTGTTGCTCTCCTTAACAAGTTTCGTTCTTTTTTCGACTTTCAAGAACCTGCTTTGGGCCGCACCACGACTGTCACTCATACTATTGACACCGGCTCACATTCGCCTCTGCGACAGCGTCCTTACCGCGGTTCCGCCGAAGAGCGCCGCGTCATTACGGAGCAAGTAGATGACATGCTTAAACGTGGAGTCATACAGCCTTCTCAAAGCCCTTCGTCATCACCTGTGGTTCTGGTCAAGAAAAAAGATGGCACCGTACGATTTTGCGTGGACTATCGCCGCTTAAACAATATTACGAAAAAAGATGTCTACCCGCTACCACGAATAGACGATGCTCTTGACTGTTTACAAGGCGCCGAGTACTTTACATCTTTGGATCTGCGTTGTGGGTATTGGCAGGTGCCAATGGCTGAATGTGATCGCCCTAAAACAGCCTTTGTAACGCCGGATGGCCTATATGAGTTCAAAGTCATGCCATTTGGGCTCTGCAACGCGCCTGCCACATTTGAGCGCATGATCGACACCATCTTGCGTGCCCACAAGTGGAAAACCTGCTTATGTTACCTGAACGACATCGTAGTCTTTTCATCTGATTTCCCGACACATCTTGCTCGCCTCCACGAGATTCTGACGTGTCTAACTTCTGCAGGCCTACAACTTAACTCCAAGAAGTGCCACTTCGCAGCACGAAAACTAACCATCTTGGGACATGTCATCACCAGAGATGGTGTTCTTCCGGATCCCGATAAGCTTCGAGCTGTCGCTGACTTTCCGTTGCCCACATCACTGAAAGCCCTAAGAAGTTTCGTCGGTCTCTGCTCCTACTTTCGTCGCTTCGTGCGCAACTTCGCGTCCATCATCGCACCTCTCACGAGTCTGCTTTCCAACAGCAAAAGCATATCTGCATGGTCACCTGCATGTGACGACGCATTTCGCCAGCTGCGCCACCTGCTGACCTCACCACCTATTCTTCGTCACTTCGACCCTGCTGCGGCCACAGAAATTCACACCGATGCAAGTGGCATCGGTCTTGGTGCAGTTTTGGCACAACGGAAAAGCACCCAAGCTGAATACGTAGTCGCCTATGCAAGTCGCGCTCTCAAGAAGGCTGAATTGAATTACTCCGTGACAGAGAAGGAGTGTTTGGCCATAATCTGGGCGTTGACGAAGTTTCGCCCGTACCTTTACGGCCGTCCTTTCGACGTGGTCACAGACCACCACGCTCTATGTTGGCTGTCCACCTTGAAAGACCCGTCCGGACGCCTGGGGCGTTGGGCACTTCGATTGCAAGAATACGACATCCGTGTCATATATCGTTCCGGTCGCAAGCATGCGGATGCCGATGCACTTTCGTGATCACCATTAACACCAGATGTTGCTTCTCTGTCTCCCCCTTTTACCACCTTGTCACCACTCGACACGACTGACATGCTTTCGGAGCAGCGTAAAGACCCACACCTTGCCTTGTTAGTCGACTACCTTACCGATCCATCTGCTGTCCCTTCCACGAGAGCGCTGCGCCGGCAAGCAGCCCACTTTTCCTTACGAGACAACATTCTGTACCGCCGTAACTACATGCCTGGTGGTCGGAAGTGGCTCCTTGCTGTCCCAACTCATATGCGCTCTGACATCTGCATGAATTTCCATGCAGATCCCCAAAGTGCTCACGCAGGTGTCCTGAAAACCTACGAAAGGCTGCGCCAACGCTATTACTGGCGAGGAATGTATCGCTTTGTGCAGAAATACATTCAGTCTTGCACCACTTGCCAACAGAACAAGACACCTCCGCGGCACCTTACTGGCATGTTACAGCCGCTCCCGTGCCCGGCTCGCCCATTCGACCGCGTGGGTATAGACCTCTATGGCCCCCTCCCATATAGTATCTCTGGAAACCGGTGGATTATTGTCGGAGTCGATCATCTGACACGCTACGCTGAGACTGCAGCTCTACCGGCAGCGACCGCCCACGAAGTTGCACTCTTCATTCTCCGCAGCTTCATTCTACGCCATGGTGCTCCGCGGGAATTACTCAGTGATAGGGGTCAAGTGTTCCTGTCGGAGGTCATCCAAGCTATCCTCGCTGAATGCAACATTATCCACCGGAAATCTACCGCATACCATCCACAGACAAATGGTCTCACTGAGCGGTTTAACCGCACACTTGGCGACATGCTGAGGATGTACACCTCCTCCGACCACACTAACTGGGACGCTGTATTGCCCTTTGTTACCTTCGCTTATAACACCGCGACGCAAGCGACTACCGGTTTTTCCCCGTTCTTTCTATTGTACGGCCGCGAACCTTCCCACCCACTCGACACTATACTACCGTATCGCCCTGATGCATCTGAGAGCTCCCCGCTTTCGGAAGTCGCCAGATACGCTGAAGACTGCCGTCAGTTGGCTCGGTCTCTGACAAGTGAGGCTCAAGGCCTACAAAAGACTCGACACGACGACGCTCACCGCATAGCTCCTACATTTCGGGCTGGCTCCCTTGTGTGGCTTTGGGTGCCCCCGCACGTTCCTGGCCTGTCTTCTAAACTTCTGGCCCGGTACCATGGTCCCTACCGTGTCATTGACGCCGCGACCTCCCCGGTGAATTACGTCATCGAGCCATTAACACAATCACTAGATTTGCGCCGTCGAGGACGCGAGACCGTACACGTCGACCGTCTCAAGCCCTACTACGACCCCCTCATTGTGCCTACTCCCAGAGTCGCCAGGATGGCTACCCTTCACCCCGGGGGTATTGTAGTGGAGCATACGCACCAACGCGTATGCGCCTTCGGAAGACAACGAAAAGCCCGTGCTCTGATTGCGCGAGAACCTGTGCCGCCTTTGCCACACTTGCTGTTCGCCCATTTTCCGTCGCGACCTCGTTGCGACTCCTCTGTTCTAATAAACATCATCGTAATATATATATATATAATTGGGAAATTTATGCAAGCAAATATTACCTAACTCTATTTCAAAAAGTGTTCCTTGAAGTTTTATTAGCCACATAATACCACTTGATATTTAGGAAAGTCAAGCGAGCAACAAAAAATTGTGACGTAATCCTCCATTTGCTTATTTGCTGTCGGCTTACCTTTGTACTCGCGACCGATGAAGACTGCCCAAATTTTGACGTAACAATCAGAATGCCTCGGTCCGAATTCGAAATGCGTTTAAGATCGCACCACTGTCTGATGTCAGGATGTCTGGCAACTACAACGAAGGCGCATGTTCTTGAAACTGAAACTAACAACAAGTTTCTAGGGCTTGGTATATGTGAGATTCACAGTGACATGATTAGGTATTCTGTATGATTTAGTGGGCTACAAAATGCAGTTTTCTTATCATAAAAGCTAAATTAGAATACAGCACTGGAAGGATAAAAACTTGCAAAAGTTGGGTAACATTGTTGTGTACTTGAAAGTCTGCTAACGTTCAAATCCATACTTTAATTGGGGTAGTAATGCAAGAAATAACACCTAATGCGCCATAAGTGTTTGTAACTAGTTATACACCTCTCAAATCAACTTTATAGTTCTAAATATACATCGAACGAGTGCAAAGTCTTGTGAAAATTCTGGTGACATTGTTGTTTCATTAAAAATTGCTAGAATTGAAAGTATTTTTAATTAGGCAAGAATGCAAACAAACATCACCTAAATTTTCCAGAAATGTTTGTAGCTCATTTATTAGCCAACTGTCATGGCTCTGTCTGAGTCGGAGTGAGTCCGAGTGAGTTCATTAGCCTAGAATTCGCGTTTTCGGAGTGTTAAAGCTCTTTAACGCCAATACCTCAGGTAATCGGTACATCATTAGGCACCTTTGATATACTACCTTCAAATGCGAGTTTTGAGGGCTCGCAACCCAGTCCGTTCATTTTTCTGAAAATAGATGGCAACACAAGATTAATTTGTTAATAACATCTTTAGAGGCGTTAGCAGTGTTGGGGGTGGGGGGGGCAAGGTACTCCCCTATGTAATCTATGCATCTGATCAACACATATTGAAATGGTGTATGAACGACACTTCTTTGCATTACGTGTGAGCAGACGTGAAGATAAATGTAAAATAAGGTGAGGCTTGATAGCAATGCTGTAAATAGGTAGATAGGAGAAGCCCCGTCATGCTTCCGCCCATAGTTACACCGCAGATACAACATACGGGCAATTTTTATCTATTATTTTATGACTGCTGGCTTTTCCTTTGTAATTACTACACGCCATTCCACCATGTCCGAGAAAAAAAGTTACCCATAAAGAAACTTGACTTCTTCGAGTTAACTTTCCACGCGGATATCTTCGTGGGTTGCTTTGCGAACTCCTCGCGGACGGTGTACTGTATTTACTCGCGTAATTTGCGCACCCCTTAGAAGATTGCAGCTTCATTACTTGTATTTTTATCATACTTATGAAACGACCTTACTGTACAAGTGTGCAAGCTCAATCGAATTGCTTTTAGATTATGACTGCGTGTTTACATAATTTTTCAACCGAGGCAATATTTTAATGTATTTTGGTCTGTTGTTAGTGATCCATACCTTTCTTTGCATTGTGTTCATTGCTTTTGGCTACATGATGTTGTGTAGGCTCAGTGGCGCAAGGGCCAACTGATGGCCAAAGAGCGCCATTTCAGTAGACAGGAGATGTGAACAATGATATGGTATGTGGCTGTATAGAGGCTCTAATATACCTCGCGCTTACGCGGGTAAAAACATAGAAGTAATAAAAGCATGACAGTGGCATGAAATATGTACAGTGAAACTTAAAACTGCATTCTCGAGACAAAAAAAAAAAACTACGCTGAAGATGTAGCCACTGCAGCCGCGACCTTGGTAGTGAGGTCGTGCTACGGATCGGCTCGGTATACGGGTTGATAGCTATGTTTATCATTTAAAAATGCGAACTGTGATTAGACTTCAAAAGCGGATCCCTACCAATCAGCGTGGCTGAATGTAGCGGCAGCTGCTGTCAGTAGGGAAGCAAAAAGTGCTTGTTTCTCAGGGCATCTAGCTCATTGCACAGCACAAGAATGTGGAGAACCGTAAGATGTTTTCCACATCTCTCACACAATGGCGGATCACCACCAGACAAAAGATGTGAATGTGTTGAGTGAGTGTGTGCTGTTTGTAACCTTCTAAATGTGACTTGTGTGTAGCGGTATCAAGATACTGTTGGCCAATTTTCAAGTCTTGATTTGATGCTGTGCAATTCGTTATCCGTTTCCCTATACCGGAGGTGTTGCCAGAATGCCCTGAGGTCCCGTCGTAGGAAGGCTTTCATGTCAATTGCAGGGACGGCCAGGGATGTATTGGCGGGTGCGTGGTCATGCGCAGACCCAGCCAGCTGGTTCGCCACTACGTTTCCAGTGATCTCGCGGTACCCTGGCACCCAGCACCCCACAACCTGTCGTTTGAGGTCGTAAATTGTGCATAAAAGAGGGTAAATTAATATAAGGACAAGATTTTTATGTTTTCTCATCGTTTTCAAAGCTGTTACAACACTCAACGTATCTTTGCACACAACCGCTCGTTGTAGTTGTAATTTCTTGATGTGCTTGTTGGCCACAGATTTCGCATGGGCTTCTGCAGTGAAGATACTTGTTGGCGGGTGCAGAATACCGGATTTTGAAAAGCATGGGCCAACAGCTGCATAGGACACACGAGTACGAGACTTTGACGCATCTGTAAAGAATTCCGGGCAAGTGTATTTGTGTTGAAGTTCAAGGAAGTATGTGCGGATATGTGCACTAGGTGCGTGTTTAGTAACCTCCACGAAGGATATGTCACAGTCAATTATCTGCCACTACCATGGTGGCGAAGATGCTGCGGGAGCCATCAACCGGTGCTCCAGAAGTGGCACGCCTGTTTCCTCGGCGAGGCTCCTCACAGAGCGAGTAGGGCAGTCTCAGTGAAGGACGGTTGGTGAACAAGGCATCCTTCGACAGGTAATTAATTATGGTATGAACGGGATGTTCCTCGTCAGCGTTAACCTTGAGATAGTATGTAAAAGACAGGTAACATCTCTGCAGATGGAGCGACCATTCATTTGATTCTACATACATGCTTTCTATGGGACTAGTTCGAAAGCCACCCGTAGAAAGGCGAACGCCTTGAATGTGGACGGGGTCGAGCATCTTTGAGGCTGATGGGGTCGCAGACTGATAGGTGAGAGCAACGTAATCTAGGTGCGTGCGTACGAGGCTTCTATATAAGTCCATCAGGCATTTTCCGTCACTACCCCATGTAGTGCGTGACAACACTTTCAGAATATTCATTGTCTTTTAGGCACCTGTTCTTTAAATACTTGATATATGGTATGAAGGTTAGTTTTGCGTCCAATATTAGGCCCAGGAACTTGTGCTCAGATTTTACAGCCATACGTTTACTATGCAGGCAAAGCTCAAGATCGGGATGAACCCCCCTCTTCCGGCAGAACAGGATGCAGGTACTTTTTTGCTCGTTCAGTTTAAAAGCATTCTCATCTGCCCATTGAGATACCTTGTTCAAACATAAGTGAACCTGACGTTCACACACTGAGAGGTTAGAAGACTTGAAACCGACCTGCAAGCCGTCAACATATGTACAATAAAACATATTTCGTGGGATAACGAGGCGCAAGGAATTCATTTTCACTATAAAAAGTGCACAGCTCAATACCCCTCTTTGCGGCACTCCTGTTTCTTGAACAAATGTACGGGACAACACATTGCCCACTCGAACACGGAATGTCTGATTAGACAGGTAGCTTTCGATGATTGCCAACATTCTGCTCCGCACACCTAGGTGTGACAGGTCTCGGGGTATGCCAAAGCGCTACGTTGTGTCATAGGCCTTATCCATATCTAGGAACACAGAAAAAAAATGTTTGTGAATGAAAGTATCACGAATTTGTGCCTTGATACGGACAAGGTGGTCAGTAGTGGATTTCGCCTCCCGAAACCCCCACTGGTATAGGTCGAGTAGGCTATTTGTTTCAAGGAAGTGCATCAGTCACCTGTTTACCATTTTCTCAAAGACCTTGCACAGGCAACTCGTCAATGCTATGGGCCTGTAACTTGATGCTGAAGATGAGTCCTTACCCTGTTAAAGGATTGGAATAATGATGGCTCCTTTCCAGGCGGAAGGGATCTCTCCGGAAAAACAAACAGCATTATACAAGGAAAGGAGCATTTTTTGGGTTTCAGGGGGCCAACGTTTCAACATTTCGTACACTATATGGTCGGAGCGTGGGGCGGTCCTGTTACAAAAATTTAGCGATGATTTTTGCTCTGCTAAAATGAAAGGTTCATTGTATGCGTGATTACTTGTGGATTTCCGTTTTATTTTTTTGTTTTTCTGTTCTTGCTTTGTAAGGTTGGAATGCCGGACTACTGTAATGGGTTGAGCTGGAAACCTGTTCGAAGTGTGCACCGAGGGAGTTTGCTTGCTCTACCAAACTATTACCTTGTGTGCTTCCTGCCCTACTTGTGCTTCTTGCCCTACTACCCTACTGACCATGCTCCAGACTCTTGCCTCATGTGTATATGAGTTGATGTAGGATAAAAACTTCTGCCAGCTCTCTCTTCTGGCCTGCCGATGCGTTCTCCTGCCTTGTGACTTGATGTTTTTAAAACTGACAAGGTTCTCGGTGGTTGGGGAGTCTCAAAGACGCTTCCATGCTTTGTTTTCTTGTTCGCGCGCATTGAGACACTCACTGTTTCACGAAGGAACGTGCCGTTTTCTGAGTAGCCCAGATGTTTGCGGAATGCATTTAGCCACAGCTTCAATAATGCTTGTGACTACATGTCTTGTCAATGTTAAAGTTGCCGTGTTCCACCATGTCTATCCCTCCAACTGTTATTGCTTTTCCTTAATTTATTCTGCACTTCAATGTAGGCCACCTTCATGCAATATTTTGTAGCAGGGGCCTTAAAGGATGCAAGTTCGAATCACATCGATTCATATTGACATGTCCACATGCCAATGCTAAGTGACCCAAGTTGATAGCGGAGGTCGTATAAAAGATATAAGAGCTCTTGGGACACCGTATGCTGGCGTGTCTTACATTCACACTTACGAAAAGGCAAAGCAATATGTGTTGAACAAGCTGCGTTAGACACAATATTACTGAGAACTATTAGGCAATAATGCCAAGGAAGGCATAGGGGAATGTTAATAAAAGTAATTGCAATGCTAAATGTGAAAAAAGAACAGTAGACGAAAAGATAGCTTGCCACCAGCAGGGACCTAACCTGCGATCTTCGAATAATGCCTACGGCGCTCTACCACTAAGCTACGGTAGCGGCCGTCCCCCCGTCCACTTTTTTAGGGGCATTTTAGGGTCTATTTGTAGAGGCATATGTGCATTAAAAGTTGGAGGACCGGTAAGCGCCACCTGTTGCCATGAGGGCGAGTGTGGAACACTTTTTTTTCTGCCTGTTTGGCATCACGCAGCGAGTGATCCCATCACAAGCTGGCAGCTGACCAATTATCCCTTGCATACTACCTGAGTGCACCAAGTCTGCCAGAATGAGACCCTCGCTATGAAGGAGGAAAGAAGTGTCAATTTAAGGGCTCATTTTCTTTGTAGTTTTGATAGTGACTTTTAAAGATGAAAACTTTGTAGAAGATGCAGATGGTGTGACTACAGTTATGTTAAGTTGAGAATAATTAGGATGGCTTCTGGGTACTCAGGGCTTTCTGAGCTGGAAGAATACCTGAACTAGTTACCTTACAATGTCGCCACAAAATAAACAAAAAACTGAAGGTGCATACATATATGTACTGGTACAATTGGGGGCACTAAATATGTGAATTCAATCTTCCCATAACATCTCATTCAATTGAAGGACAGATTGTGCTTTTGTTGAGCTTGCATCTAAGGTATAAAGAAGCGTCAGCTGTTTAATGCATCCCGTGCCCTCTGTGTATTGTAACAGTGCTACCATAGAAAAACGGCACGTATGCAAACACACGTGTTGCAGCGGCTATAGGTAAATGAGACGGGGGGAGCCTTCAATAAAGTGTGGCTTTCTTTAAGGCGTACATTGATACACCGCCTGATGTGGGCTATGCGCACTTCACCACAACTAAGTGGAACTTCGTGCGGAGTGCCACTACCACAGGGCATAAGTGAAGCTTGAGTGTGAAATGGCAAGCGCAAAAGTGGGACAATATTGTATGACACACAGGTGTAGCACTGCCACAGCTTAAATAAGCAAAGCTATTTCAGTGATGTTGCATGTTCGTTATCTGCTGTTTATTGCTGGTCAAGTGATAATAAAGACTCACTTGTTAGTTAGAGTTGCATGTGTTCTACTTTGCTGTCCTATTTTTTCATGATGTTTCACACTAGGGTGTACAGCAAATGGCTCGCATGCAATCGGTAAACCTTCAATTGTGCTTGGTCTGACGGTCAGTGTTTTGGGAATCAAGCCCTCCTCTGACTGCTTGATTGTTGACAAGTTTATATTTTGTTAATGAAAGAACATTCTTGTTTTACCTAATAGCCGAGTGATGTAGCCCATTGAGGCACATTGTCCACATATGTGAACACTACTTCTTTGTGCATGTTCACTCGAAAAGTTGCCGCGAAGAGGAAGAAACACTGAGATGCGAATAATTTAGTTTTTCGAAGGCATTACCATCATCGCCGAGTTACTTCATGTGTTACATTCTGGAAGCGACGCAAAAAATACAATCTTTTTTGATTCACAGTGAATACAACCAGTCACAAATCGCACACATTCTTAATCTTACTTGTGATTCTTTTCATAACAAAGTAGGGCATGAGTAACTTCACAGTAAATCTACAATTAATTATGGATCGGTATAATTTTGTGATCTTGCAATCTGCAGGTAAGGCTAATGTCGATAGTGACTTATTTTCTGCAAGTCACTTTTGATGTGTGACCTACCTGCATATTGGAAGATCGCAAGAATTGTACTGATCCATAAGTCAGGAGACGCTAATGTGCTTTCCAACCACAGACCAATTTGTCTTAGCAGCACATCATGTAAAATTTTGGAGCCCATTGTAATCAAGAACTTTACCACATGTTTCTAAGAAAACATTCTGGTTGATGTTCGACATGGTTTTACAAGAGGCCTATAGACAGTCACTCAGCTTACAGAGGTGGTTTACGATCTCGTATTAGGTATTAACAACCATAATCAAACAGACGCACTTCTATTAGACTTCAGTAAAGCGTTTGACTGTGTGTGCCATACCAAAATTGCCAAAATTACTGCTGTGATTGGTGACGGTCCCATCATTGCATAGATAAAGAGCTGTTTGTTTGATCGATCCCAATTTGTCAATATTGAAAACATCTCATCTGCCCCTGTGCCGGTGAATTCAGGCCACCCACAGGGCTCAGAAATGGGCCCACTGTTATTTTTTATTTTCATCAATGACATAACGACGCGCATTGATTGTGAAGTTAATATTTTTGCAGAGGATCGTATAATAAATCAAGAAACACACAACAGTGAAGACCACGTTTTACTCACTAGCACTCTAACCATAATAACCGATTGCTGTGACTGGTGGCAAATAAGACTTAATACAAAAAAAATTCATTTTTGAATGAGCTTTCATATTATGTGATGCATTGTGTAATGTGGTGATTGTAGTTATAAACAAAAACATTTGTCGACCGGAGTTTATTTGCGTCGATGTGTCTGATTTCTTTGTCTCAGTCGCACTGTCTGTATACAAGCATGAAACAACTCGTCCATTTCCAAAAGATAAAAATCCTATTACACTGTACTCACGCAGTTTACGACAATAAAGAACACCACCTGAGAAGCTCCTGTAGTACTAGAATCGCAAGCAGTCCACCATATGCGAAAATGTGGTCCTAAGGCAGCAGATGGGCATCATTTCCTTAAAGAATTGCTGCAATTAAAATACTTATTTCCTACAGGTCATGCAGAGCAACTCGGAAACGTTATTTACTTAACGAACACATCTCTACCAAACCTAGACACTTAAGCTTTACGGAACTGAGCCGTAAACTGCTCATAACTGCTCATAATATTTAAATGAAGCCAGCTGTTTCTTTGCATCAGATGAATCCGCACTATTGGGTAACCCAGTACACACTTGACGCGTATATTATAACACTCAGAACTATCCATTTTCAAACACGTATTTTAAGTAACAAGGGCAGTACTAACTGCACACAGCTCGAGACAATCCATGTTGCACTGCGTATCGAGGAGGTCGCTTTCATAGCCGTCTAGCCTGATTACTCAGGATCAATCACAATCGCAAGTGCAACGCACCTCGTGTTAACGTTACAGGTAGCGGCATAACACACGCTCCACGTCCTTTATTGAGGTCTACTTACAGATGCAGCATAAGACTGCGCGATTCTGCACTCCTCCCTCTAAGTGGTTATCACAAGGAAATGAAGAGAAAAGTGCCGACCCGTAACTGTCTCTCCTTACGAGGGCACTTTAACAGGTCGGCAGAGGGATGGGGTGGGAGAAGGGGAGTGAAAGGAATATGAAGAGAACAGAGGACGATTGTAAAAAGAGAACCCGCGCCCGAAAGTTGAGAAGAGATAGCGAAGATGGAAACTGTCAGAGGAGATCGAGGACGGGGTGCGCCAATCTGGCGAGAGCTACAGCACCGGAGATGAAGGACGACACACCGAATACAGTTCAGCTGGAGTTCCTTGTAGCGAATTCTGCACGCCTAGCTAGAAATCCACAGCGTATTTGGACGCGATCTGTGCTCAAGTACAGCTTACATACACCGCACAGAGAGAGACAAGTAAAGCACCGGGAATAGAGCCATCATGTAGTATCGAACGCGAGTGGCACGTCACATGCCCATAGGCATGCGTATACGAAATCGGACGAAGAGTGGTACTTTCTTATTCAATTTGGCTAGTGCGGCGCTTTCCTCCGAAACATGAGCCACTGAACGCTATCCCTAATATGTCTACGTGCAAGTATCTCAAAGACGCGCGCCTTTACGGTGCCGAGGAAAATATTCAACCGCTTTCACAATCACAGCTCATTTCACTGCGTAGTTCCACAGTGTCCCGCGACGCTCTTGCCGCTTTCGCTTCAGCGCACGTCACTAGCAGACGACGGGGCGCGGAAGGATACACTTAGATGTGCTCGCCGTTCTGATTGGTTGAGAAGGCCTGTAGCTTCCACAGTGCTGCACAGAACTTCTGGAACAAAGTATAAATTTTCATACAGGTGCCACAAATACGCATTCGCCGTCCCAAGCATCCGACCTATTTTTAAATACGCTGCCACGCACGTGTGTCATCATGTCACCGCCTGCTGACGCGGCGCTCCCAACCGTAGGATCTGTTACTGCTATATCCCGTTTCGAAACGCCAGACTCACCTCCTAAGCTTTTAGATTGTAAAAAAGAACAAAAACAAAATGTCAGTTGCCTTCTCCGGTTGCTGTCGTAGCTACGTATAAATTCGCTCGGTAGTGAAAGCCCGGGTAGGTAAAGAAAAATAAATAAGGGGGAGCGGGCGAGATCATGCATGGTCGACATCACAAGTGTGGTGATCACTAACGATAAAAGAAGATATGATACATGTGTTCGTGAAATTATCCCACAGGAAAAAAAGGAACATAAAAAACCGCAGCATATTCTCGGGCTGAATGATTATGAGTGGGGCGAAGCGTCCGTCAGTCCATTCATTCTTGCTTCCGTCTGTCCGTGTGACCGTCCGTGCGTCCATTTGTGCGTTGGTCCGTGTGTCCGTCCGTCTATGCATTCATTCCTGCGTTCGTCTCTGCGCCCGTCCACCCATGTGTGCGCTTGTCCATGCGTCCATCCGTCCGTCCGTGCATGTGTCTGTCTGTCCTTCAATTCATACGCGCGTCCGTCCATCCATTCATCTGTCTGTCTGTCTGTCTGTCTGTCTGTCTGTCTGTCTGTCTGTCTGTCTGTCCGTCCGTCCGTCTGTCTGTCTGTCTGTCTGTCTGTCTGTCTGTCTGTCTGTCTGTCTGTCTGTCTGTCTGTCAGTCTGTCTGTCTGTCTGTCAGTCTGTCTGTCTGTCTGTCTGTCTGTCTGTGCGTCCGTTCGTACGTTCATCTAGTGAACACTCCATGTACCACCATCTTGCATCTTGTCATCCTATATTCATCATATAGTCCGTCCCTTCATCTAGTGAACACTCCAAGCACCGCCATCTTGCATCTTGTCATCATATATTCATCATATAAAAGTACCGCCATCCAGCGGACATTCTAAAGACTAAACGAAGGGTGGCTACCTACTAATACGACGACGACTACTACTATTACATACAACGTGGACGAATGACCCACGGCATAAGGAGCTTCACCCTGAAAAGTGGCCTACAGCTTGCACCTTGCTCACCTGCAGTGCATGCTGTTTGGGTAGAAGAGCGGGTAATGCGGCGAGACAAGCGACTGCGGCCGGTCCTTGTACGCAGTGAGAGTAGATGGCGGGTCATGGCATAGCGAAGCCATGTCCACTGTCGTCCAGCTAGCTGCGAAGCCCGTGGCTGTGACCGAGTAGTCCGAGTGGAAAGTCAGCCTTAGCTCGTTGGACTCCGAGAAGTGATCGAATCTGCACAAGTGCAACGGCAGTGTTTCTCCGTTAAAAAAACGCCCGGCCTGCACGGTAGGCGCAGCACAGGCACAGCGAACGCTAGAAGAGCGGCCTTTCAGAGCCTTTTCAAAACACTCATTTGGTAACTACTGCAGGCACACTAGCTTGGTACCCACTAGGGCATTAATAATAAACTTTTGGGTAGTAGGCCAGCATTCGCTATTCTATTTTTCGTCCTTCTTCTGAGAAGCGTTGTATCCGCTAAACACTTGCAAGGAATTATGTGCCGATTGTCCATGCAGTGGCTGACGACGATAAGGAATTATTGCTGAAGTGGGTATGCGCCACAGTTAATAGCTGAAGAGAAACAAGCTTTTGTAATGGGTTCGAGCATTGGGCGGCCCACTCGTTACGCTGTTCGCATTGTGCGATGACTGGTTGTTCTTTCGGTGTTGTAAAACGATATACAAGTCGTATTAACGCGATTGCTTTCCCCGACATCAAACCTGCTTAAGGCAAGTTTGACAACAAACAAGTCATAAGCACCGGTGTAGCACAGTGGTAGAATACTGGGATGGCACCCAGCGGACCCACGTTTGAGCCCCATTGTGTCATTGGTGCGAAGTTTTAAAAACGATAGTCTTTTTTTGGGTACTTCGGCGTAAAATATTTGGTCTGTCTGTCTGTCCCAGCGGACCCGGTTTCGAGCCTCACTGTGCCATTGGCGCTAGCTTTTTTTTAACTTCGCACGATGTGGTTACGGACACCAGTGGCGGCGACCAACATGCAACTGCGCGTGACCCTAAAAGTGATCTCATAACAGCTTTCGCTGTAAAAAAAGTGCTGCATGAGCAGCCTGAGAAAAACTCAAAGTAGCTCGTTACGCAGGACATATGCGCGATGTTTATTTCAAGTCGAATAATATTTTGATGATATAAGAAATAGAATCTACGGAATTGAAGGTTCATAAACGCGAATGACTGTCATAAACCGGCATTTGCGCCAAATGCACTAAACGTATATTTGTAAGTACTCTTCTTCCACAAGAAAAATGGGTTCTCAAATAGTGTATCTGTCTTCACACCTCTCAGATACCTACGTGTATTCACAATTTTCTAGCGCATAATTTTTGTGTGTAGACTGCAGACGGAGCCTGGTTCCGGGTGTAATTCATGACAAATCTAAGCAGGGACAATCTCTCATGGACTATGAGTTTTCTTTCCGAGTTTAAAGATTTCGCTGGTTGCTTCACGCTACAAACGTGTGGATAAGAGTTATGTCTCTTTGATTCTTGGATGAATATGGTGGGAGAAGTGGACTGATACAAAAGACACTCACCTGTCCAGGTCGGTCTCGTGCTGTCCACAGATGCGCACGGGATCAGCCCGGGTGTGCGGGCTCTCGATCTCGATGTAGTCGTATAGGCAGTCAGCTTGCCATTCGAGATCCAAACGAGAGAAAGAGAGCAGTACGCGCGAACCGGGGGGCCCCACGATGGACACCGTGTAGTGTAGGTCGTTCAAGTAGTGCGCCGGGTGATGCAGCGACATAAGCGTGCCCGTTTGCTCCGTGCGCGTAGAGTTCAAGTCTTCAGGAAGAGCTGCAGGAGGAACGACCACAGTGCACCGTGATGCATACTTGTCACGCGCGTACAGCATGAAATGGCAATGTGGCATATCAGAAACTCGACTCAACTGCGACGCACTTTAGCATGCACCGTGCATGCATCGGGAGGGTGTCGAACCAGTTCTACTTTATAATAGCAAGACGGAAACACATCTCACGAGCTAGGTGCATTGTTTACGGCTTACCTGAACACTTATTTTAGGTTACCATCGATATGCAATTTTAGTGCCCATGTAACCCTCGTACGAAGAAAAATGGGAACACCGCTACGAGATCGCATCCACGACAGATCAAACGACACAAAGGAACGTTGTGGAGTATCCCACTTCCTCCGTTGCGAACAACTCTTCACATTGTTATGAGTCCATTACTAGGGCCACAACAAGAGCAATAACATTGAATTAAGAGGCATTACATGGAGTAATCCAGGTCAGCTCTTCTGATCTACAGCGTGCTGAGAGGAATGAGGCCCGCGTGAGATGCATTAAACGCGATTTTCTTGATTTTCAGTTAGTCATTAAAGCGTCATAATGTCATTCACTCCCAGACAAAAAGAGAATATTAGGGTACGGCATCTCTTCCTTTAAGTATCTCTTCAAAAAATAAGACCAAAGTTCTTTTAAACCTGGGTGCTTCTTGAAAGCTTCATCAGTAATGAGCGTGGATTGATTGATATGTGGGGTTTAACGTCCCAAAAATACCATATGATTATGAGAGACGCCGTAGTGGAGGGCTCCGGAAATTTCGACAACCTGGGGTTCTTTAACGTGCACTCAAATCTGAGCACACGGGCCTACAACATTTCTGCCTCCATCGGAAATGCAGCCGCCGCAGCCGGGATTCCATCCCGCGACCTGCGGGTCAGCAGCCGAGTACCTAAGCCACTAGACCACCGCGGCGGTGCAATGAGTGTGGATTCGGTGAAAGTGTACAGTGTAAAAGCAACTACGTCTTTGTGCATCATATTCCATGTGTTTGTTCATACAATGTTTTAGCTGAATGACTTGTATTTTCAAGATATATTCTCCATAATAATAATAATAATAATAATAATAATAATAATAATAATAATAATAATAATAATAATAATAATAATAATAATAATAATAATAATAATAATAATAATAATAATAATAATAATAATTTGTTTCCAATGAATGCGACTGAAAGATAGGAAGGCTTGGCTAAGGTCACACACGTTTTACAGCAGAAAACTTCATATATATTTTATTTGTATTCAAGAGAATAAAACAAAGTAAGACAGAAAGAGAACAAAACGAAAACGTGACAAGAGACAGACCTTTTCAGAACAAAAACAATGAAGAAAATGCCTTTTCGCAGGTTTCATTTTGCAGCACAAGCGTTACACAAATCTATGTGGAAAGCAATGCCCCAAATGCGTACAAATGAAGCATTTAGCGCCGTATAAAAATAACAACATGTGATACTAAATATAATCCTGCGTATAAAAAAATGTCTTTATAGCAAAGCTCCTCGTAAGCGCTGATTCCAGCCAATCAATATATCTGTAATACCATTAAAAGTTATCTGAAAAATTTCTAACCGCACTTACACACGAAAAGCTTTGATAAATTCACCCGAAGGTATTATCGTTAACAAGAACAGTACAAAAAAGAAGTCAGTTGGTATGAGACGTTATGTGCGGTCACTTGCTGGATGAGATCTTAGCTTTCTTTCGCAGCGCACGCGACAGTAACCACAATTGTGTTAAAGTTAGCCTTAGCAATTCTCATGACTAAGTCCACCTATCCTCGTGAGTACAAAGAAGGCTAACCAAAATACTCAACGAATGAAACCCGTCATATATCGGTTGAACTATCATCTCCTGAAAAAAAAAACTACAATATAAACAGAAGGAAAACGTGGCAGTTTAGGCAGGCGCCTCCATAAAGGGCACTCCACACTATCGGCCTTTAAGGGCGCCATCCTCTTGGGTGCTTCAGGATTGGAAAACATTTAAGTCGGCCTGACTGCCATCGACCGGGTGCGCCTAGCATGGGATGCATCAGTTCAGCGCGCGCACACAAGCGCTAGTTGCGATGAGCATCGATCCATGACAGCGCGCACTCACTGAACGCTTTTTTCTGGCAGATGTATCGGCCGGAATGGTCGCACGGCTTCCAGGCCCAGTGCAGGTCGCTTCCGTTCTGCTGAGGCCTCCACTGCAACGCCAGGCACAGCGGTGTACCCTTGGTCCCAGAGCTGGCCGCTTCCCCTAGAGGCCATCGAAAATCGTGGACGTGCTTTTCAAGACACATTATTCCCGTTTTTATTTCGCAGAAGTAAAAGCAAAAAGTGCGAAAAGAGCAGCGCAATGGTGCGATTTGCTGCATGCTCGAGGTTAGGTGGCTATAGTAATGAGAGGAGTGAGGTGCAGTGTGTGTAGCTGACGGGACATATACACGTGTCTGCTTCGTATTAAACCCTATTATGAGTTTCAAACCTACCATTGTTAAGTGGTCCTTCTCCTGACAACCGTGATTCAGCGAAATGCCTACCCCCCTCCCTCATACCCACTCCATACTTTTCTTTTATTCATAAAATACCGCTTTTATTTTATTCACACAATTTGTCACGGTGGTCCGCACCCCCGAATCTATAAGTGCCCTTTCCGTTTTCTTTGTTCGGATTGAGGATAGGGTATGACGCATTACACGTTAGCGTTAAGAAAATGAGCTCTAGCCTTGAAGAAGACGTGTTCATAGTCAAACGTCGGCCCGATAACACAACCACTATTTACGAATGTTTGCCTTACTCTCTATATAGCTAATATGTATGGGCTGGCGTCCCTCACACTTCTGTTAATATTTACGATCATGTAGTAGCCACCATTAAGTCATTACAGCCTGATAAAAAAGTAAACAAAAACTATCCTCTGCAAGCTGTTTTTTACTTTTGCTACATTTTCAAGCTAAGCTCAGGTACTCTCATCACATAGAGAAGAGTCGAGATATTGCTGCTTGAGCTCAAACGCAAGTAAACGGGGGCTACTGATACCGAATAAGTCACAAACACACGCTTCCGCAAGTGGTGAAATGGGAACAAGACAACGCGTTCAAGTGAATGCACTCGCGTTCCAGAGCACCTGTTTTAGTGTGATAACAGCACCACATTAAAAAAAGACCATCTTCCTCTAAAGGGAACCATGTGTAGATGGGAAGCAGCGAGCGCTAACGCTTACACTAGCGGTGACGCTGACGCTGGCGCTAATCAAGCGAAAGTTAATAAAGACGCCCCTGACTAAATTCCGAACGTGCGATCCAGTGCCTACATATACGCAGTGACCAGTGAATGGTTGTGCAGAGCGAGCAGTCGGTTTTTACTAGCAGACGACATCGCGAGGCGAGAGAGTGGGAGGGGAGGAACAGTTATGCGGGTGTCACACACGGTGACCAACGGCAGGCTAGAGAAAGAGTGACATTAATGCGCGCGCGCTACGAGGGAAGGCGTGACCTACTTGGCACCGCCCCAGCACCTGTGGCAGGGAAGCACAGTGTGGACGGAGGGACAGCGTTACACAGGCTAGTAAAAGAGCTGCTTCGCATTCAAAATATCTGTCAGAGGAGAACACCTTCACGGGTTTCGAGCATCTCACCGGGGGGCTCTTCGGTGGTGTCGGCGGCGTTCTCGGCACTCGCCTCGTCCACCCAGGAGCCAGCGTCAGCCCGTTGGCCAACCTTGCGGCCGCCGAGCCAATACCAGACGCCGGAACCGGAACCCTCGGTGGCTGCCACAAGCGCCCTCAGGTGGGCCTCCTGAACCAAGGAGAAGTAGACTGTATGAAGTGCTAACTGCGACGTTAGTGTCAGCTTAAACGTGAGGCAAAACACGCCTCCCCGTCGTAAGTGGATGAAAGTGAAGGTCATCAGCAATGTAAACACAGCTTTTTCAACAAAAATTGGTCCGTGTTAGGAAAAAGTATGTCTCGTATTCAAGGTAACAGCTTACGAGAAAATTTTTTGTATGAGAACATTTTAGTCAACTATGATGTGGTATTTTTCATTAGCAAAGCCGGCTGACCTATGGGTAAACAAAATTATGAAACAGAAGTTTTGTAAAGTTGACCCCTTGTTTTTCTAAAACTGTTAAGACGAGAAAATTCCCCGCAATGTGAATGTTGTAGAGTATTATCGACTAGTAGATGTTAAATAATCAGTTGCAAAACACCCGCTAACCAAGGCTTTTCTATTCAGACCCCGTATCTGGCTGTAAGCTTGAATACCACAATTGAAGTTCATTGTTTACAGATAACCCCAGCTCCTCAGACTAAAGAACATTCCTGTATAAAAGAACGTCGGAAAATTTGAGAAAAATTGCTACAATTGAGGGACTATTTGACTTTTTAATTAAATCGCTCGGGAGAACAGTTACAAACACCTGACTTCTTGCGCGCTTGGAACATGCCATACAATTATAAGAAGCACTTTTCGGTGCTCCTAGAAAACGCAAGGGCTACCGATATCATCATCACCACTGCCACCACCAGTTCAATGCTCATAATTGAGTTACGATTCTGGGATAGCGGAAATACTGTAAGAATGCAACCTTATGGCAGTTCCTACACTTCAAGAACACTTCTTGCTTCAGACGAAACGTGAAAGTGAACGCAAATGCCATAGCGCTTGCACATGTTGAATGTGTCACCTAATGTGTTCAGAGAAGGTCGTTCACAGAATTTTGCAGATCATTTTACGATATACGTCAGTGTAGGCAGAGCTCTCGCTTGTCTGAGTGAGGTGAGACCGAGGCGTACCTGCGCCGCCGTGCGAACGGCAGCCAGCGTGGCCTGTGACTCGCTGCAAACACGCTGTGCTGTGGCCCAAGACACTTCAGGGAAACTGGCCGTCAAGTAGCAGTGGTCAGCAAAGCGCTGGAACTGACGCGCATCACACAGTTGCGTCGGCACCGCCTCTGTAAGTAAACAAGGTCGTATTCACATATCTGAGCCAAGCCTTAGGCATTTGATCTGAATGACGATAATTTGAAACTTATTGTTGACGCATGACATCAGGTATTGTGACCTGTTTGAATGCTAATAAAAAGGACAGGAGTCAAGGGATGATGAAAGGCTACGATGAAAAATTCATGAAGAGGGGTTTTTCCTGGAGGCAAAGTTCCGACAGATGGACTTGCGTTCTTCAAAGCTGCAGTTTAAAGTTGCAGTGTTGTAGAAAAGTCCACTTGTCGAAACGTCGGCACCAGCACAACCCTTGTTCACGAACTGTTTATGTGCTGTGGTTAGCCATCTAGATAGAATCTATTCTAGGCCTCGCAATTTTTTCCTAACACTCATGGAATTAAAATGCACTGTAAAAACACTCATTGTAAGATCAATGACAGCTTGCTAACTTGTGACAATAGTGAGAATAATTGACACTCTTTCTAAGCTTCCAGTGTGGCCCGCCTGCAGATAATTCCCGGAAGCCAATGTTTTTGATTACAAGCGAAACTTCTGAGGCAATATATATCTATAGGCTCTTCTTTTTCTGTTTACTTTAATATCCCTAAAGCTCTGTTAAGGGCGTTGCATGGGGTGGTTAACATGTTTGTATAATAAAAGCATGTTTTATGATGTGAGATTTGTTTCATGATGCCCAGAAATTCAGAATGACTCTTAATGGCCGCAACATGATAGGACAGTTTGTTCTAGTGTCTAGTAGCGTGAGAGAAAAATGAGGCTTGAAATGTTAAGGTTAATGTTCGAGGGTGGGTAACTTACTCTAACCTTTCTTTTTGATTCTGTTTGAAAATACCAGCGCATAAATAATGGACAAGCAAAATAAGTGAAAAAACTGAGTCGTGGCACTACACACTACTCGCTCCGTGTTAGAAAACCTTTATAAGGAAACGCTACACCTTTCAGTCACTTCATGTGGATCTAAATCCACGCTTTTTTGTTTTCAGAAAACGCGAAAGACTAGATTGTTCTCAATATCTCAGCATGCAAAGGAAAATACCATACCAGGCCTGAGAACAGCTTCTGCTTTGAAGCCCTTGAAGGCATGCGAGAAGTCGGAGACGAAATGAACTCGGAGGCGTCGGCCGTGGCTGTACTGACGCAGCAGTTTCACCCGTCCGCTCCAGTCTCCGCAAAGGCGGCCACTACTGCGTTCTTCATCCGGCTCATCGATTTCCACGTAGTCATATTCGCACCTGCACGAGGTTTAGGGAGAATGAGCACTGCCCGCAGACCTATTGCTCTTAATGGGAAACGCATTGACATCCCATATAGGAAATTAAGGTGATCATATCGTCCCCCTTGGCTTCCGCTTAAGTGAAACCGACATTACAAGTTTTAAAAGCAGGTCACACAAATGCGTATTTGTGCGATGACTTCCACGATAGCCCTAGTTGCTTTAAATTTTCGGTATAAACAGCAAGTGAAGAAAGAAGACCGTCTATTTTCGCATACAGGTAGCTCTGGCATAGCCTGGCAGTGGCACTCCGGGCCCGTGCACCTCCCCCCCCCCTCCTCCCCCAAAGTTTTTTCTCGCCATGAACACATAGCGCAAAAATGACCATTTGCCTGCCCGGCCCTCACTTTAGATCAAGGAAGTTCCCCCCCCCCCTCTTCGAAAAAAGTTGTGACATACAATTCTGACAAGCAGTTAGATGGGGCACAAAGAACAGCACGCAAGCGGACAACGAAATGATACGCATTGATGGCACAGCAGCTATCCGCATCCTTTTCTGCAGCTAATCAGCAGGGACACCAAAGTAGAGTAGCTTTAATTCGTTTGTAGAAAGCCAGAGAAGTCGGCACAAGCATTTACACTCGCTAGCATTAACCCGCGGCTTCGAAGTGCATGTAGAGAAGAAAAAGAAAACGAGAAAATGCGCGCATAATGCAGATAGGCTCATGTGGTGATTATAATACGTAATAGTCAGTAATACGTAATAGCAGCGTATAGGAATCATTGCCGACTACAGGCAAGATGAAACGCGTCCTGTAGTCGGCAGCAATGACGTTGAGAAAGTGGGCGCACCCTGGATGGTCCTCTAGCAGAAATTCAGTGAAGCGCAGTTCCACGCGGAAGCCCGCTGGAGCCTGGATTTCGACGGAGCAGCGCTGGCTGTTGGGGTAGGCACCGGGAAAGTTGGGACTTGACACCGTGCCGCGGCTGTGCTCGGGGCTTAGCACCAGCGTACGGTTGCACTCCAAAACACGTCCAACCTCCAGAGTGGCTGAGGTAAAAAGAAAAAAAAAAAACGATCGAGTGAATTAGAACGCTACATGGTAGAGCTCACAGATGAGGAGAAAGGAAGCAAATAGAAAGGAAAAAGACAGAAAGTTTAACTGGAAAGAAGCTATTAACCTAATAATACGAGAATCGGGCTCATTAGCTTCTCACGCTTTGGTGCAGGCATTGTGCAATTCAATGCAGAACAAATTCAAATATTTGAAATATTCGTTTCTCGAGTTGGGTTATAGGCCTAGTCAGAAAACGGTCATGTCTATTTTCTTTTTCCTCATCTCAGTGGCATGTGAGTGTACAATAATAAAGCAATTATTATTATTATTATGATTATTATTATTATAAATACAAAACATTGAAAATACAGAAACCACTAGGCCTTGCGCAGTGCGTGACAATGAAAAACGTGCTACGTCAGGACAAATGGGTGTTTTCCCCCGATTTCGGCGGAAAGTTTCCGCAGCATTCACGTGCCCCTTTCAATGACTCTGCCTGTCACACAGAACTTTTGAGGGCCTAGTTGGCGCATTCTCAAAGAAATTGCTTGGCGTTGGAAAAATGCAACGTCCTTTGTGTAATGGTATACTTGCGAATCTTCCTTGTGTGTTGCGTTCTTCTAGCGACCAGTAACTTTTGTCTGTCACACAGGCCCCACCAGTCACCTACGGCACCATCGTTCGGAAGTAAGGCTCTTCATAACAGAAGAATTGAACTTATAAAGGTGCCCTCAACATATCTGGCAAAAAGAGGGCTAAAATATGGCCAAAACAGAGAGAGGTAGGTATGAACAAGAAAGCTGCCTACACTTCTTCGTTCTCCTTTCTTATAGTATTGGTTTTCCAGGTATGTGCGCTTACCAACTAACCAAAACCTTGCTTCAGACAGTTTTAATAGGTGATTATAAACAAAGATGCTATTTCCCATATATGTGCGTTGTTTCAAAATGAAACAGTAAGTCATGGTTTGCACAGGCAAATGTGATGCTTAGCCGTCAACTTGTAGGAAGACTTACACTTTTGTATTAAACGTATGTATGTATGTATGTATGTATGTATGTATGTATGTATGTATGTATGTATGTATGTATGTATGTATGTATGTATGTATGTATGTATGTATGTATGTATGTATGTATGTATGTATGTATGTATGTATGTATGTATGTATGTATGTATGTTCGTGCATGGATAGATAGATAGATAGATAGATAGATAGATAATGTTGTTTGCTCTCTTGTGTTTACTCTTGCACTTGTTTGGTTCCGATATACCTAGGGCGGATCTTAAGGGGTTTAAGTACGGGTCGTAATTATGCGTCATTGTTCTGTTACGTTAGGCGACCGGTAGAAAGCGCACACCCAATGGGCTTAAACAGCGCATTCTATCCCTCTATTGGATAGAGGTTGAATTCCGGACCACGTGTAGGCCCGGTATTTGCACCCTGAATAGAAGTGAAGCAGTCTTCCAGCAACGCATTGCACCGTGAAATGCCTACCTTTCATCTACGGCTGGTTGACCGGACTTTGTACTATCTGCGAGATTGGCCCACATCCATTTGTAAGTGGACAGACGGAGGGGCTCAAGTGTCTTTCCTGTAACAATCTTATAAGTATCGATTCTAGCGTAAGATGTTATTGTGAATACAGGACCATGCACAATAGTAAATAAAAGTTCACAGGCATGAGGAATTCACGCAAAAGGCACCGACTGATGGTTACGGCGAGAATGTTGGGGTGAAATATGCATAATCAACGGCCAACAAATGATTTTAGCCAACCATTGAAAGCTTTAACGCGCCCGAGTAATCTACCGCAAATATACAGTGCAAAGTTTATTCTTTTTTTCCCAGAGCATGCCGATTCGTTGCGCCTCCTCGGCACAGAGAACGATAAAATGTGTAATTCCTTTACCGCCTTCGCGTAGCCGCTGGCAAACGAACGGGTTGGCAACGGCGCAGTGCCGGTCGTTCCAGAAAAAGGTGGCCGTGTGTCCCTGGCCCTTGCTTGGAAACAGAAACACGTCGCGCACCTCGACACAGTCCTGCTGCGCCAGACCATCGTCGCTGGGCTGGGCGCCATATCCACCGTGACTGCTCCAGCCAGGGAACCAATCTGCGAGAACCGCGTGGTGTTTAGCTCGTGCAAGAAGACGCCATATCACTTTGCTTTCACCCGAAATGCTAGAGCTGTGTTGCTTACAGCCTGCAAGGCTGCATTTTGTAGCTGCAGTGCACTGCGAGGCTCAGCGAACGCATGTGCACATGGTTATCAAGACACTATATAGACAGTTTTACTTGACCTTCCACTGCAGCTCGGTGGACGCAAGCTGCCAGCCATTCTGAGACATGCACGCTGCGTCCGCAGAGCCGTTTTGAACGCTCAGCTAAAACTGTCTATTGGGAAGAACAAATAAAACAGACGCAAGTTTTGGTGTGGAACATGTATTTGCTTGTGAAGAATCGTCCAAAATTTCAGTTTTTTAGTCATTGCAGAGGTTTTATAATCAAGGCATTACTCTACTGTAAACTACGATCAACAACGATTGTATTGCTACTACTATGCCTTACCTCTAGCAATGGTGCACATAATAAGAGCGCTGTGTGTGTTTGATGCCTCGGTGTGTGCGTGTGTGAGTGATTGTTTCATGTGTTAGTGCTCAAATTAACTTTTAGAAATAATAATTTGCATGCACTTGTTATTATATAACAGTATGTAGTGCAGGGGGGCGATGGTATGAATGTGTAGCGATGAATGATGATGAAGAGTAAGTAAAGACTGCATGGTGCGCATATACCGAAGGAAGAGCAGATTAGTACACTTTGAAAATTACCTTGTTTCCAAATTTTATATGCATCTCTAAAGCCATTAAATTCTTGGACGATTCCCTACTGTGGGTGAAAGGCACAGCGACTAGGCGAACAAAAAACTGCAGACGTGCGCATGGTCTTGAACTAGCTGCCGTCGGTTTCTTCGTCTGAACCATATTTACAAGGAAGTATGAGCGAGATACACGCTTGCAGGACATAAGGGCTTGTTCCAAGCAAACTTTTTGCACGCAGCTGTAAAAGAAAGAGAGCGAGAAAACAAAAAGAAAACACTACAAGTACTGTAAATGTGGGGTCGTATTGACAAAACTGTTTATTCGTAAGTGCTCTTTGACATTGACTAGCTAGCTCGGCGAGTGTTATGTCAAGAATTTCCAGCATCAAGATTGGCTGCAAACTTTTCTGCAATGTTATTTTTCTCCATTTATCTCCCTTACGATCATTTAAAGTGCATGAGCTCAAACGAGCTGCACTGGGGCAAAGTATTTTTACTTTTACGGCAAGATAACTGCTGCAAGTTCCTTCCAGGAAGGCTGGGAACGCTGTCGTTCTCGTCAACGGATCGAGCGCAAACCAGGACCTGGACGTGACTTGGTTCTGCACGCTGCCCTTCCGCCCAGACGCGTTTGTGGCTCTCCTGGTAGCCGTCGGTAACAACCTCCACAGCGGGGAATCAAGAAAGACCCGGTCAGCATGCGTAAACTAAAGCTGAAGTTTACAGCGTGCCTTTTTTGTACGAAGCATGCAAGTAAAAAACGCATGCTATAAAGGCGAGACATCTCAGCGTCTTTTTCAGTCAATATTTGCATAGCAAAACGGCCGGAAATCTTGTTAGGCAAACTCATTTTTAATTAGCTCAACATAGACTTCAATGCAAGTGCCCGAAGAACTTCCATAACAGTGAGACTATGAGTTTTACCACGACTCCCTTTAATGAATGCGAGAAGGAAAACCGAAGGATAATTGCATTTTAAAGCTCGTGCAAGCTTTTCTAGACGACGGCACTGCGTATTTTATGAAAAGCAAGCAAGTTTGCTGGAAAGTGTCAACATACGCCTTTTTTCTCTTCTTTAGGTTTCGAGTGCTTCATACAAAGCTAGTTTACGGTTACTTAGCTAACCAATGATAAATGCATCTTTCTTGTACGATGACCTAACACTATATGTAGAAATAGGAGTGGCTAAAAGCTTTATAAGACAAAACCGCCGATGCTGGGTATGTTGTGCAAACACAGGAGCATAATCCAAGACAACATACGGTCATCGCGTTACTGCTTTGAATCTTTCATATCTCATTCATTCTGCGGACATATCCCTTATGAGGGTAGCTTTTTGCGTACAGTGTACGATAAACGTTGCTTGAGAGCCATGTCTGCTGACATGGCAGCGGCGTTTTTGAAACGTTGAACTAATAATGATGTAGTCCTAATCTGTGCTTGGGAAAGGTTTTCTTTGAGATGCATGAGCCTGCTTTCTTCAAAGATTTCAATGTAGATCAGCCTAGCAAAGTCCAAAAGTGCGCAAAGAAAAAATAAAGAGAGAAAAATTTGTTTCCTTCAAATTCTCCTATAGGACACGCCTTCGGTGTAAATATAGATTTATGTTGCTCTACCCACCGGTTAAACAAAACAAGACAACAAAACCTGTGCGTTTCACCACGCAGTAGATGTCGCTGTTTTTACCCTTGCTTGATCCTCCTTACGATCAAGAGACAGCCAATATCCCTTCACCTTGCAACCTCCCCCATCTTCGATACTCTACCAATTTTTTTCTTGCCCAAAAGAAATGCGGTTTAACATAAACCACCGCAGAATGAAAAGAATTCGCAACGAATAGCCAAACAAGAAAACGCAATTACCAGTAAATTTTTTTTCAGTTTCGCCCCAGCCACGCGATCCTACACGAACCGCGTGCATTCGCTGCCAGGCTTTTCGGTTGCTTTTTCTCTGAGACGGTTGTCCCATGCCGTTTCCTTTGCTTTTTAAAGTCGCTTCTATTTCTGCCGTCTTCCGATGTCCAACGACGATTCAGAGCCCCTGAATTATTTATGTCAATGTGGGGAGGGGGGGGGGGGGGGCTCCCGTTTAATACTTTCGCGTCGGTGCATTCCTCGGCGGCGAGCGCCGACATTGAATCGTCTCCTCGCTATTCCTCTTTTCCTCCCATTGATTCCTCTCTTTGAGGCCCGAGAGGTCGTAGGTTTGGCGAGAAAGTCGGCATTTTTGCCGAACCACTGCACGCACTGCTATTAAAAACATGGCCGCGTTACTCTACTGAAAAGAGAAAGAAAAAATAAAGAAGAGAGAGAGAGAGAAGATTCACAACACGAGCGGCGAAAAACTAAACATGGAAAGGACCCGCTATGCATGAGACGCGTTGACTGAGCATCAAAATTCTTTCTGCGTTCCTGCGCTGCACGTACAGCATTCCACATTTATTGCGGCAGAGCACACAATGCCCATCGTTCGTGAGGGCGGCTCGCCGCGTGTGAACTGCAAAAGAGCGAATGAAAACACAGCGGTAAGAACTAACACGAACGGAAGCTCAAATGAGCATCGCTTGTTGCGGCAAACAAGAAGTGCCGAGGCCCCTGCGGTCATGAAGCACTGTTCGGGATTCGAGGATGCACTTGTCGGAACATGCCTCGATGTATCCGTGATGCAAGAGCGAAGAAAGAAAGAGGAAGAGAGCTGAATTATTATGGAATTGGGATTGATTCTCAGGATTGGAAAAGAAAAGATGTCGGTGACGCCAACCCAGGTAGGGAGTTCCACGCATGCTTTGTGTTGTAGCAAAAAAAAAAAACAATTTTTAGCTCTTGTTTAAGAGCCGCACGATGGCTGCAGCTAACGCGATGCACCTGCGTGTGGGAGCTGTTATGCTATAATGTGAAAAGAGAAAATACGTTTTCGTGTAAAAAGATCTGAGTGGCTTTACGCAATCTTTTGACATGCTTTGGCAGGAATAATACCGCAGCACTTGTGCTAGTAAGCTCATACATAGCGTTGAGCGTACCAATTAATCGTACACATACCACCTGAGGTAGTCATTGTGCAGAAAAGAACAGTCTATCGTACTACTTGAGCAGCTACTTTATTAGGCATACGATCATACTCAAAAAATAAATAAGAGAGGCCACGCGCGGTGCGTGATGAAAATTTGGTTTTCTCCACTTCACTTTCTACATCCGTAGATCAACGAGTACTTAGCCCCACAAAAACATAAGGAAGATTGATTGATTGATTTGTGGGGTTTAACGTCCCAAAATCACCATATGATTATGAGAGACGCCGTAGTGGAGGGCTCCGGACATTTCGACCACCTGGGGTTCTTTAACGTGCACCCAAATCTGAGCACGCGGGCCTACAACATTTCCGCCTCCATCGGAAATGCAGCCGCCGCAGCCGGGAATCCAACCCGCGACCTGCGGGTCAGCAGCCGAGCACCTTAGCCACTAGACCACCGCGGCGGGGCTAAACATAAGGAAGATTGAGGACTACGACAGTATATGCGCTGGTACAACACTGAAGCTGTTTTGCCTGCTAAACAGAAAGCGATAAGAGAGAAATGTGAAAAAGGAAGAAATAAAGAAAAAAGAGAAAAAGAAAGAAAGAAAGAAAGAAGGAAGGAAGGAAGGAAGGAAGGAAGGAAGGAAGGAAGGAAGGAAGGAAGGAAGGAAGCAAGGCAGGAAGGAAGAAAGGAAGGCGTATAAATTCTATAGGGCGGAAAATGTTACGCACTGATTCACGATGAGGACGAAAACAAACATGCAAACTCAGACCGCGGACACCGGTGGTTGATCCTCGCTGCATTTCGTCGGTGCGGGCCTCGGCGACCGTAAATCAGTTCGCAGAGCAGCGGCGAGGCGAGCGCGCACCGCGACGCATGCACAAGAAGCGTGCGGGCCCGCTTTCAGTCAGCCTTGCTGATCCCGGGTATCTACAGCCGCTGATCCTCTTCAGGGCGCTCGCGCGCGCGAAGCGAGGCACAGTCCGTCATGAGTTAACGACGGCGCTCGCATATGCTACAGCAGCAGGGCGGGCGCCGTTTCCTTGAACGGGAGCGAAAAGAAGCTCGAATCCGGCTCCCGGAGCCGGTTGTGACGAGGAGAAGAGTCGACGAGGCGCAGGAATGGCTCAGACCTCACTGCCAAGCTCCTAGCCCATCCACACCGGAAGAACTTGGCGCGCTCTGTGAAGTTCGCCAATGATCCGCGTGGATCGCCCACGGGGTCGTTATTGTTCCCGTTGCGCCAATGGAAAGGCACCGGGAGGGGGATGCAGATTCCAAGCCTCCAAGGAGCTCAGCCGATTTGCCTCGTTCATCAGAATTAAGAAGGCGGCGGCTCCCTTCGGAACTGAACACACACACACACACACACACACACACACACACACACACACACACACACACACACACACACACACACACACACACACACACACATGCACACACACACACACACACACACACACACACACACACACACACACACACACACACACACACACACACACACACACACACACACATGCACACACACACACACACACACACACACATGCACACACACACACACACACACACACACACACACACACACACACACACACACACACACACACACACACACACACACACACACACACATGCACACACACACACACACACACACACACACACACACACACAAGAAAAAAAAAGAGAGAACTCATCGAAGGATAGTCAGTTGCGGAGGCTGCGAGTGCTTTCTCGTGTTAGAGGCGTGGGTAGCGGCACGTTGCGAGCCATCGCGTGGAAGTTATCTCCGCATGACGCCTTTGCTGTCCAGACGCGTGGCACAGAGCTTCGCCCTCACTTCCGCGGCAAGCTTCCGTGCCTTTTCTTCCTCACTCTCATTCACCCCTCCCACATTCTTTGACGCACGCTCACGCACATTATTTCAAGCTCGGAAACACTTGAATGATCGCGCCATGGCAGCCGAAGGCACGGGAGTTCTCTGAATGTTGCCGGCAACTTCACAATCCGGCCGTCTAACACAGACGTCGTCGTTCTTTTTCAGTATATCTTTGAGAGCATCTCGCTTTCTTGAAGTTAGCCACACTCTTGTCCTGTCTGAGCGGTTTTGACACCTGCCGATATATTTCTACTTGCGACTGAAAAGTTGTCCTCTTTCACTACAACTGTACATTTTCTGGCAGCGTGCAAAGCGTTTGCTGAGAACTACCAATATTTTAGTGCTAGGATAGATAAAAACGAGATTTTTTAATGACCATAAAAATGAGTGGTCCAGAGAAACTGACTAACGAACTAAAAAATGAAAAAAATGAAACGGACAGGTCTTCGTTTTTAGAAATTGGTGGGACCACATTTAGCACACAGGTGTACGAGGGATGGCCAAGCACGTCCTCGTCTGCTAATGATGAAGACAATAAATGATAGCGTGGGAAGAATATACAGGAATCAAGATTTAGTCATTCAGATCACTGGCACGTGATAGAATACATACAAAGTAAATCTCAAGGGGCCGAGAAAACGAAGACGGCAGTTTCTGTTGATATCAACATTGTATTATAACTTACGTGTATACTCGAATTCCTGGCCATCAGCCCAGGTGAAACAATTCTCGTACTGCAGATCATTTCCACCAATCCAGAAGGTGTGATGATGATTCTTGTACTCGGCACTGAAAAAGAAATAAATAATGAATACACATGTAGCTTTTTAAGTTTGCTGCACATGCCATACGTGGCTCGAGCAACACTTTTCGGTTTTACTGCTTGAAGTCGCAGCCAAAAGTGTGTTCGTGACACAAGAACCTGAAACTTTGCGTGTCAATGTGTTCAATTCAATATTTGATTGATTGACTGTTTTTTGGCGGCGTGAGGGCCATTTTTGGGTAAAGAGCGCAAGTCAGATATTGCTAGCGCTTTGGAGACGTGGTAATAGAAATACAAGAAAGTGACTAGTACTTTGCAAAGAGAAAGTCAGCTCAGCACAAAATTGAAAACAGAATGACTGAGTGGCGCTTGCGTGCATCCCAAGTTGACAAGGCGAGTATTCTTTGGGCAAGAGTTGATTGATTGATTGATTAAAACTTTATTTTTGTCCTGAGAAGACGCAGGGGAGACCCCGCGCCACCCGGCTAATCCCACGTTGGGACCATCAAGCCGAGCTTGGTGGCCCGTTCACGGGCACTCTGGACGGCCAGGGTTTGATCCTTAAGTTCGGGGCTGCGTAAGAGCGCAACCCACCTGTCCTCGCTGAGGGCGGGGCCGATGGCTTCACATTCCCACAACACATGATTGAATGTGGCTAACAGTCCACAAGCGGGGCAATCCGCACTTGGATACCGTTCTCGAAACGATTATTGCCCCAGCGAAAGGGGACACCACACTTCAAGATAATAGATGTAGCTCGCATGACCCGGCTCTGTCTGTGCGTACATTTCCTGGTTATCTGTTCACGTCCTTGTCAGTAAACCACGTGGCATATTTAAATTTTATTGCGATAGTAATCATATGGACACTCTTGACGGGTTTTCGCCGTCGCCACCGCTATCATATTCTGTATAACGTCCAAATTGATAACATCTTACACTCATCGTATGTGCTACCTGAGATTAGGAGCGCACAAGCGGGGGGGGGGGGGGGGCGACGATTGCTACTGCAGCAGAGATGAAGCAAGCCGGCCCGGCCCATCTTCGTCGCTCGGAGTAGGAAGGCGCATGCGATAAAATCCCCCTGCGTGTTAGACCTGCCATAGAGTGCTCAAGCAGAGAGAAAGCACCCCGCCCGTTTTCAATGAGCATAAAAAAAACACGTAGAGAAAAGCCCGTGGATAGGGTAGGGAAGTACAGCTTAAGCGGCAACTGTGAATTTTGCTCTTGGGGCAAGTTCGTGATAACTGGCACGCGCTATCTCCGAAATCATCAACACCCAGCTCGTGTTTACTTGCTGCGCTCTCAAGCCGAAGAGGTGGTGCGGAAAGAAAATTTCTCCCTTAAGCGACCGTATTCTCTTACGCCAGCGTTTTGTAGATCCACGTGATATCAGATTCAAAAGAGCTGTCATCCTCACTTTGTAAAACATTAAATTTGGTGCTAACGCACTCATTGCTTCACCCTGGCGGTAAAACAAGAATTTTTTTCGTTAAAATTATTAGCGCATCAGGTTAAGCCGGATGCTTACAAAAGAAGAAAAACAATTCATCTTTACACTGAATGTTCTTTGCACGCGTACTCCCAAAGGAAACTAAAAAGCATAATCGGAAATGCCGAGTTGGTCGACCCTTTTCTCCTTTATTGGATACGGCTATCTGGGCCACGCAGCTGAGTGGTGAAAAGACCACAGAAATAAAGTCTTTCGGTCGTTGAATCCCAGGCGTTGAACAATAAATTGAAATAGAAAAAAACGTCTAATGAAACACATTAGCGCAAAAAAGTAATTGGACGCTTTTGTACACGGGGATGAACATGGTTTGTCGTATTGCGAAAAAGAAGAAAGATGTGGCTGGAGCTAACTTTTGCTGTGGAGGTACTGGTTGGTCATGGCTTATGCCGCACATAGCGTTGGAAAGTCATTCACATGCAACTAGAAGAAATTGCGCCATATCAACAGAATAAGTGATGAAAAGTGGGCGAAGCTCAAGAGGGGGAGATCATCGGTAAATCGAAACTCTCCCGTGAAAAGTTAGCCCATTACATCATTATAAAGACGTAAGACTGTGGGTATACTAAACAAGTAAACTTTTATTTTGTTCTTGTTCGCTTGTTGTTTTGTTTTTCTCGTTTGTTCTTTTGATTTCTTCTTTGTCATGGCAGCTGGATTGCGAAGTCCCTTCATTAATATGGCTTTATGGTCCATGAAACAAAGGGAAAAAGGTTCTTGTACTGGCTGCAGTGGGAAGTTTGCAAACACTAAGTATAGGCACGTCCCTCGGATAGCGGTAGGTAGCATATGGATAAATCTGAGTGCGTATTTGGTAAGCATGTGCTGCACGATGCAGTCATTGACAATGAGGTTCATCCGTCCATGCGTCCGTCCGTGCGTCCTTTCTAGCATTCATGAATCCGTCCATCCGTGCGTCCGCTGATGTGTCCGTTCGGCCATTGCGTCCGTCCATCTGTCCGTCCGTTCATCTGTCCGTCTGCCTGTCTGTCTGCCGCTCTGTCTGTTCATCCGTCCTTAAATGCCTGTCACTCACACTAGCACCACCTGCGAACGAGTTATACAAACAACTAGGTGGTTACGAAGCAGTCACAAAATACCTGCATGGACAGAACCACGGGTTTAGGAGCTTCGCCCCTATTATGTGGGCGGCTTGCGCGAGTTGTGCCCAGGATGGACTAGCAGCGGAGGTTGTGGCTGACCAAAACTTTGCGCATGATCCTAATTAGCACAAATTTATTTAACGTAATCTTATGAAACATGTTCATAATTAGCAGGACCCTCTCTCTCTGTGTTCGCTGCTTTTTGTCCTTTCTCTTCCAATTATATGTTCTCTGCTTCTCTCCTGTTTTTCTTCAGAAGGCACCCACATTGAAGAAACGCCTACAATGCGAATACACAAGGTCGACCTCAATGGGCTTGCTGGCCCCAGGCCTTATTATCCGCCACAGTTGTGGCCATATAATCCGCCAAATTACTAGGCGATACAGAAAAGTGTGCTATAAATGTCACCACCTTCAAATCTACGCCGCCAATAACAAACTGTTCTTATTTGCAGACAATCCTAAGATGAAGAAGATGACGAAGAAAGTGCATGCCGGCCAAGTTGCACATCATCGTTGGCCCCAGCTTATATGATGATTGCAGGAGTTTTAGGTCTCAAAACGAAGACATGATAATGGCCGACGCCGTAGTGGAGGGCTCCGGAAATTTTGCCCTCCCCTCCTGGGTTTTTTTAACGCGTTCTTAAATTTAAGTGCACCTGCCTCTAGTATTTCGCCTCCCTCGAAATGCGGCCGCTGCGGCAGGGATTCGATCCCACGACCTTGTGGTCAGCAGTCGAGCACCGTAACCACTACAACACCGCGGTGGGTTACGCCTGCTTTTCATTCGAGCACTCTCCGAGGACAGTCGCAGGTGTGACCCATGGCCAGATCAGAAAAGGGTGCCAACGGCAACCACGACATAAAACAATCGCATACAAATTGCAAAAGAATTTCGAAAGGAAGCTTCGCGTTGGTCCATTTGTTTTATGGAATAGAGAAAAATAGAGATTTTTTTTTTCTATAGTGGGTCTGTATGAACGATGGAGACCGTGTGTCTTACCATTTGAAACGCGAAGAGGCTTAGGAATGGCGCAAAAACAAGAACCCGTACTCAAAAAAAAAAAAAAAAAGAGAGAAAGTTTCGAGGTCAAACTTGTTTGAGCTCACATGACTAAATAATGATGTAGGACAAGTTTGAAAAAGTAGCCTTTGAGCAGTAACAACGGTTTTGAACGAAAAACTGGGAATACGGGTCAAGGTGCCGTCAACGTCGCCCTTTGGCCTAACTGAACCGATTCGCGAGCAGGTTAAGTTGTCTGCACCGGTTTGAGATCGCTTGCCCCACCAAACCAGAAATGTGTCGCAGCAACATTGTAACACAATAAATTGACATAAATCCTTAATTTTTACTGTGCGACATGATTTGCGCTTATATTTGCGTCTTGAAACCATTACACGCTGTTAACTACAGCGAAGGACGGACTGACTAAAACATGTACCACACATGTAGACTCACATTCACCTAAGTCACCCCACAGTTTTATTTTCAGTAACGGCACAGTTTACTGGTAAGACCACAGCCCACTTGAGAGACAAAGGGGAAAATAAAAAAAAGAAAACAAAGCAAGGAAAGCACGTGAAGAGCACCGGCGAAGTTCTTTGGAAGCACGAAAACACTTCTGCTCGCATACCACCAGTCTCAGGTAGCAAACATGGGATTTGCTTCGTCCTTTTGCCGAAATTTTACGGACGTCAACGTGGAAGCTTGAGAGAGCGGTACCGATGACCAATCTTCAATTGTTACATCCAGCGAGGCGCCACGTGGTCGATGACAAACTTGGCTGTGAGGGAAGGGCGATGCCTGAGCACTAGCAGCGGGCCTCACAACGACGCGGCTGCTGAGCAGGAGCGACAGCGCTTCGCGGGAACTTCGTGGCAGCTAGAATTTCACGACAGAACGGGTGGGATGGGCGCCGCGGAAGGCGTTCGGACAGGCGGGTCCGACGGCAGCGTGTGGTTGCTTTTACATGATGACGCAACTCTTGCGACGGCCGCGATGAGTGCCGAGCCGTTTGAGTTCCTCGAAGTCCCTCCGAATCTCGCTCACCTCCTCTATGTCTCTCTGAAGCTGATCGTCCTTTTCGATGCACAGTCGATGGAGCGCCACCAGCATGGCGTTCTTCTGCTCCGACTCGAGGCGCGAGTTCTCCAGGTTCTCCTCAAGACGCTCGATCCTGGAGTGGAGCTCAGCTACGGTGCGCAAGTAAACCTCCCTCTCCATCTCGGAACTCTGCAAAAAGGCCTTAGTCAGACAGGGCAGACGGCAACCGATGTCGAGTAGCCACGGAAGCAGTGAAAGTATGACGCCGCCTCACGAGCGCCTCGCTACCACTCTCTGCTTCTTCGTCGTCCACGTCGCTGGCACGTGCAAGCCACGATGGAACCGTCTTACAGAAGAAGAGTTTTCGCAGTTTATCTTGCGTGGAATTGAGCTTCATAGTAATGGCTGTAAAAAAAAAGCAGCCGTCGTAGTGTTAGCGCATGTCGATCACTGGTATGGCTGTTAATATTTCTGTCTATAATCATTCATCAGGGCGACGATGATCATGATACCTCCACTATGACTACTGCCCACTCAGGTAGATCGGAAATTGCCACAACTTCTTCTTTCTTGCTTCGAACAGTCTCGCGAATCCTCACATTCTTCTCTTTATGGCTCAGAGTTAGAAGGCTCACGCTAATAAAACCCTACACAGCCCGTTGGTTGCTTCGTGCCAAGGGAAAGGAAGAAAACGTGGGGAGAAGGAATTTGCATTGTAAGCAATAATGCAGTTATCGTCCATATGAGACTATATGTTCTCTTGGCCGATCCCCCAGAGTGGGTATGAGCCATGGATTAGAGGATACAAACAAACAAACAAACAAACAAACAAACAAACAAACAAACAAACAAACAAACAAACAAACAAACAAACAAACAAACAAAAGAATTTGCACGAAGTCATAAGTAAGCCGAAAAAAGAGAGCAGGAAAATCATTCATGTAGTAGTATGTGGGAGGGAAAAAAATGGCAGATCTCACGTACCTTGAGAATGTATGTTATGCGAAGCATGCACATGCAAGCTGACCATGTTGTACTTTTTTATTGATCAAGACATTACGAAGTTGCGCTAAAGGTTTGTACAAATGAACGCACAGACATAGGTTAACGAGCCGCATATGCTTCATATCACCAGTGATTTACAGTTGCGTAACGACGCCAACAGCAACATAGATATTAGCAACTCCAGAAATGGTAAACTGATATAAAACGCTGCTGCTCCCGAGGATCGTAGCCCTGTACACTGCTACATAAATAAACTTGATCGGACCACATCTAACTACAATTGATGTTAAGCCGACGTGACGGCTCTATTGCAGGAGTACATATGCAATGTTTATAAAATTGGAAAGCCAGCACTGCAACCACAATTGGCATTTCACGAACATTAGGGTCTATTTGAAAGGTAGTTATGAGACCTGGCGGATCTCTGCGGCAGAATAATGTATTGATAGACGGAATTCTAGAGTTCGAATGTTGTTGGGGAAATAACATTGATTATTTGCATTCGTCTGATCGATGCTGCCGATGTTCACTTTTTCTTAGCGATCAAGTGTTGAAATTACCCATGCATGTTTTCGCCGTTCCTTGGCATATATAAACTGTCAAACACTCGTGGCCATACCCGCCCCCTGGTATGTGCCTCTGTCTTTTGGAAAGTGTTTAATGACGTACGGGTGAACGCACTTGCGTGACGGGATGATTGTGATATTATTCTTGTCATGACAAAGAAGTCCTACTGGTCAAACCGTTTTACCCTCCCATAATAATTTTGGTTTACCCTACGTTGAGAGCACCGAGTCGTAAGTGACTATATATATATATATATATATATATATAGATAGATAGATAGATAGATAGATAGATAGATAGATAGATAGATAGATATGCAGACAGACGCTCAAAGTGTTTACACTACGCAAAAAAATGCCCCTCGCATTTAGAAAACGGTGTCACATTATAGGTGCTATCAAAAATACAGCTTGCGCGCGGAGTCATACCTCGGCGCTCACAACCACTGGGCTGACATTCGGGCTATACAAGGTGTTTTAAGAAATGTATACACTAATATTGAAAAATTACAGAAAAGATATATCTGTGTGCTACCTGCGGCGTTAATTTTACAGTGGCAGAACTCATTTCAGATGCGAGAAAACATTATTATGGCAGTAATTATGTCGGGGAAAATTCCCATTGGCGAAAAAATAAGGCAAGTACTATTTAGGAACCTGGACTTGAAAAACTTGTCCTGCAGGATCCGCTAAGCACGTAGCGGGCATTTTCATTGTAGGGACTGACAGGGTGGTGGCCGCTTTTTGGGCCTGTTGGCGGCCAATCGCTGGTTGGTGAGAAGTCAGCTTCTAAGGGACGTCTCCCACTTGCCTAAAGTAGAGTCGCAATGAGTGTTTCTGTAATCTCAGAACATGTGTGCGAGTGTCGCCATGTATCCGCACGAGGGACAGGTGTCACTGGGGTACGCGTCGGGATAGAAAACGTGCAGCTCGGTGTGGTTTGAGTATAAGTGCGTTTTTACTAAGCGTAGGATTAGCGACTGCGACCTGTCAAGTTTGGGATCTGGGGATGGAAAAATGTGGCGTCCGAGGTAAAATTGTTATGTGATATTGCTGCACGTAGTGCACACATTCCCATTGGTCTAACTCGGCAAGATGGGGTTGCCCTGTGGCTAGCGCGGTCGGTAAGCACGCCTGCTGTATCATGGGTGATGTTGTTGAGGTTTGACGGGGCGCCTGGAACGCGGCCGAGATGGGCAGGAAACCAGACGACGGTGTAATGCTTGAAGATACTCGGATCCGCGCTGCGGAGGATGAGTAGCACCTGGCCGGAGACAACGCTGTGTTCGAAGCCTTTGATAGCTTGTCGGGAGTCGATGGAGATGACGTCCCGTTTGCTGTCGAGCACACATATGGCTATGGCTGCTTGCTCTGCTACTTTGGGGTCTCGGGTGACGATGGTGGTGGAGTTAAGGATCCACTGCGTGGATGAGACCACGACTACGGTGAAGGCTCTGTTGTTGAGATAAGAAGCCGCGTAGCCCAACGAGACACCGCACTTCCAAATCATTTAGCAAAGTCACAAAGCTTTACTCCATGTGACGCCGTGAACTGCTATTGAAAATACATGAGCCGCATGCGGCCTGTGGGCCATGTGTTTGAGACCCCTGTTCTGAATAGATGCGAGAGAAGGAGCAATCAGTAGCATAACGCAAACTACGCCAGCTTTGAGCGTCGGCTTGAATGCTCGAACTCATAACGAAGAACGTACCGGTACAGCGAAAGAGTCAACATGGCCGGCGTAATTTTGTGCAGGAATAAAATTACGTTTCGCCTTTTTAGGGGCGAAGCTCTTCATAGTCTAACCTTGTCCTGCGTCAGGCGTAACTGAGAGAAGAAGAGAAGAAAAAAATTGGCCCGAATCTACATGTTATACTGTAAATGTCGCCGAAAGACTATAGTCTTGCGTCTGGAGAGAGTGAACAAAACGTTTATTTGATGTTCTGCGCAAAAAAAAAAAAAATCGGTTAATGGTATTCTGAAGGCGCTGCGTTAGAGTGCCTCGAGTGTTTAACGGAGGCGAACAAGCGCATTCAGGTAGGTTAGGCACGAGAGCCATCTGGCAGTCATCTTCGAAAACGAAGGCGTGCGCGACCGCGGAGAAAGATGCGCGCCAGTCACGGAGGTGATAAGGTGTAGAATGGAAAGCGACGGGCAGGCGCCACCACCGTGCCTTCGTAGCAAAGCGTTGGAAACACCTTTTTGAGCATCGGGTTGCACTGTCAGCGCAGTGCGTTAAACACTGCAGTCCTTAAAGTTACTTGTGTGTGCCTCTTCTAGTATGAAGGCAGACATACAAAACATTGACATGTTGTTATGGGTTAGATATGCGCAATATTTGCTTTTTAATTCACAATCGCACAATGATGAACGCTAAAACTTGAGCAATATTGGTGGGCGCTGCGAATAGAGTGGGCCGTTTGGTGCCGTTTCAGGAATCATTAGGGCGAACAAACAAACAAACGTACAGACAGACAAACAGACAGACCAAAATTTTTCCGTTGAAGGTTCCCAAGAAAGACTATCGTCTTTAAAGAAGGAAGGCAGTATCTCCCGATCAGTATGTATATTAGGCAGCGCTGTTTCATAGAAGTATATACAAACTGGAGTTTAGTGAGGATATTCTAGATGGTGCTGTACCGCTACTCTCCGATTGGCTGCTGCGCGGGCTATGTCTAGGTGCGCGAGGAAGGAGTTCCTCCAAGTATATATAAACTGGTAGCGAAGGCTTCATAGAAGTCCATACGTTCAGAAAATAGTGGCTGATCAGCTGCTCATAACGCTTAGCGCCATCTTTGTGAGGAGGAAACAATTCTGTTGGAACAAAAAAAAATAAAGCGAATGTGACGCAACAGATGGTAAACAAGTGACGCCATTTTGTGTGCACTAACGCGAAATTTGATCTCAAGTTATTTTTCATAGGCCCCTGATCGCTAAGGACCCGCGCTAAGGCGATCGCTGGCGAGTCATCCACGAGTGCGCTTCAAGTCAACGCCAGCTAATTTAATATGGACTCATGACTACATAGTAATGTTTAGGTGTACTACCGTTCACTTTGCCTTGGTTTTACAAGAAGACTTATTCTTCGAACTTTTATTCGCCATTCGTGGCGTCTTCTGCCGATGAGTTAATGTTGAATTCCAATGGCAGTTCACGAGCGCTCAGCCGGATCGTGAGCGGAGCGCACAGGTCCGAGCCGGATTGCTCTCGCCAAATCTGCAATTGGAACGCACGCGTCTCTACGGGAGCAGTTGGTGAGCGGAAATCTAGTGAGAGAGGGTGAAGCGTTTTGCTGGTCGTCCATGGCTGCCCGCGACCACTAAACATTCAATCGTGATTGCATGAAAGGCCGGTGCATATACGTTACGTGAACTTCTGGTCGAATCAGCGGACTTCGGTGGAGCAAAAACTCTTGCTCCACGGAGCAATCCGTGATCTGTGGTTGCTCTCAATTAGCCATTGGAACACACAGTTTACGCTCCCCATCCACCATTGAAATGCGATCGCTCCGCTTAGAGCAGAAAAACTTGATCTGGCTTTGCCATTAGAATTCAGCATAAGGAATTAACCAACAGCGTAGCAGCGTATTTATGTGACATATGCAGCATGGCTTATTTGTTTCACACATATGCAGGCTCATTAGCATGCACAATGCTTGCTATCTTCTGTTTTAACCGAAAGCAATGACGCCCAGTCACGCCAAAGTAATGGAATTCGTTTTATTCAATGGTCACAATAACTCAAACTTATTGCACTGCACAGAATGGTAGTAAGAGCAAAAAAATTTGCGTACACTCCTTTGTTATGTTTTTTTTGCAAATACCGCTACGTATGTGAGAAGAAATGCGAGTTGTACCGTCGTAGATAACTTGGCTATCTGCTCAACAATAACGGGAATAGTGACTGCACGCTCAAGAAGGAAACCGGCCTGCGGGAATACTGATAGATAAAAGTTGAGCGAGCACAGCATTCCGAACCATTGTCCTTGTTTCTTACCTAGAAGACGTGGGACATAAGACATACGTTTGTTGATACTGCATCCTTGCACAGCATATCGTTTCCGCAGCTACCAACGAAAGCACTCGGCGTTAGATGTAATTCACATCGTTCTGTTGCCTGTTGGACACGGCACCGAAGATGTTAATCAACAATAAAGTGCACCCAACAATTTCTTGCACAGCAGAAAACGCAAGCGAGTGCAGAACACTAAAACACGTGAGGGTGTGCGTCTTCGCAGACGAATTTTACGAGCGGGTATTGTCCTGTATAAACATGTTGTTCAAGGGTGGCACAAAGTAATAATAGTGGGGGCAGAAGGCACTATAAAAAGATTTTTTTGTAATATTAAAACCGTCAGAAATTCTTTGTTCATTAAACCTACATAATATTGCTGGGGAAAACTATCATTTGTAAAACCTATTGATTGCTTCGACTTCAATCAAACTTGGTTTTTCATCATTAGTGCTTGTTCCCTCCACACACAGTCACGCTTCAATCGCAGCTTCAATAACTCCCCATGCTGATGGCACTGGCAATAGCTTCTGAACCACTTTTCACCCGAGCCTTCGCGACCTATTTGAATAGACCATGGTGTCTCTCTCTGCAGTCTCCAGGATTGTCGCCGTACGTCGCGGATCGTTGGTGGGACATGGAGAAAGCGCAGTGAAGGACCTCGGTGGCTCGTGCTCGTTGCCAAGCAGACAAAAAGACAGACACACATAGAGACAGACATAGAGACAGACAGACGGATGGACACACAAACGCACGCATGGACGCATGCATGGACTGAAAGACGCATGACGGATGGACGGATGAACAGACAGACAGACAGACAGACAGACAGACAGACAGACAGACAGACAGACAGACAGACAGACAGACAGACAGACAGACACCCGAACTAATAGACGGACAGACCGACAGACAGATAGACAGATGAACGGATGGACAGATGGACGGACCGACTGACAGACAGACAGACGGACGGACGGACAAACGCCGCGCCCCACTAATTCTCATACGGTCCCAATTCTCATAATCCTCATACGGTCTCGCTTCAGAACAAGTACCCGGCTTTATCGAGGAAAACAGCCTTAGCATTGACGCAATGAATGATAATCTGACGAGTACCATTATGGAGTGTGCAGTAAAAGTTGGATGTACTGTAGTTAGACGGGACACTGGCAAGCTGTCCCACGAAACAAAGAATCTCGTTAAGAAGCGCCAAAGCAGGAAAGCTTTAAGTACAACAGACAAAATAGAGTTGGTAGAGCATTCGAAGATGATTAATAGGCGTAAGGTATGCGATGTAAGAAGGTATAACATGGAGAGAATTGAACACGCTCCGAAAAACAGAGGAAGCGTCAAAGCAGTGAAGAGGAAACTTGGAATAGGCAAAAATCAGATGCATGCACTAAGGGACAAAGTAGGCAAAATAACTACCAATATGGATAGGATAGTTAAAATAGCGGAGGAGTTTTACAGAGATCTGTACAGTAGCCGGGACAACCACGACCTTAATACTATAAGAACTATAGCAGTAACCCAGATGACACCCCACCAGTAATGATAGAAAAAGTCAGAAAAGCTTTGGCGAGCATGCAAAGGCAAAGCTGCTGGTGAGGATCAGTTAACATCAGATCTGCTGAAAGATGAAGGACAGATTGTGTTAGAAAAACTAGCCACCCTGTTTACGAGGTGTCTCCTGACGGGAAGGGTACCAGTGTCTTGGAAGAACGCTAACATCATCTTAATACATAAGAAAGGAGATGACAAGGACTTGAAGAATTACAGGCCGATCAGCTTGCTCTCTGTAGTATACAAGCTATTTACAAAGGTAATTGCTAACAGAGTAAAGAAAACATTAGAATTCAATCAACCAAACTAACAGGCAGGATTTCGAACAGGCTACTCATCAATTGACCACATTCATACTATCAATCAGGTAATGGAGAAATGCTCAGAGTATAACCAATCACTATACATAGCCTTCATAGATTACGAGAAGGCGTTTGATTCAGTAGAAATATCAGCCGTCATGCAGACACTGTGGAATATGGGCGTAGATGAAGTATATATAAACATTCTGGAACAAATCTACAGGGGATGAACTGCTACCACAGTGCTTCATAAAGAAAGCAACAGAATACCAATCAAGAAGGGTGTAAGGTAGGGGGACACAATTTCCCCAATGCTATTTACCACGTGCTTACAGGAGGTTTTCAGAAGCCTAGAATGGGAACAGTTAGGGATAAGAGTTAATGGAGAATACCTTAGTAACCTGCGCTTCGCCGATGACATTGCATTGCTGAGTAACTCAGGGGACGAATTGCAACTCATGATTACGGAGTTAGAGAAGGAGAGCAGAAAGGTGGATCTTAAGATTAATCTGCAGAAAACGAAAGTAATCTACAACAACCTCGGAAAAGAGCAGCGCTTCGAGATAGGTAATAGTGCACTTGAAGTTGTAAAAGACTATGTCTACTTAGGGCAGGTAATAACCGCAGAGCCGAACCACGAGATTGAAATAACTAGAAAAATAAGAATAGGGTGGAGCACTTTCGGCAAGCACTCTCAAATTATGACTGGTAAATTGCAACTATCCCTCAAGAGAAAGGTATATAACAGCTGTATCTTGCCGGTACTTAGCTGCGGAGCAGAAGCCTCGACACTTACAAAGAGGGTTCAGCTTAAATTGAGGACGACGCAGCGAGCAATGGAAAGAAAAATGGTAGGTGTAACCTTAGGAGACAAGAAGAGAGCAGAGTGGATTAGGAAATGAACGGGGGTTAAGGATATCATAGTTGAAATCAAGAAGAGAAAATGGACATGGGCCGGGCATGTAGCGCGTAGACAGGATAAGCACTGGTCATTAAGGGTAACTAACTGGATTCGCAGAGAAGGCGAGCGGGTTAGGGGGAGACAGAAGGTTAGGTGGGCGGGTATAGATTGGTAGCAGCAAGAAGTTTGCGGGTATAAATTGGTGGCAGCAATCACAGGACCGGTATAACTGGCGGAACATGGGAAAGGCCTTTGTTCTGCAGTGGAAGTAGACATGCTGATGATGATGATGACTGGTCAGCTGCCAGCTGGTAGTACGTTCCCGTGCTACATGATGCCAGTCAGAAAAAGAGTGTTGCACACTTGTCATCGCTACAGGCATCGATGACTGAAGTTCCTTTGTTTAATTCCCATATACTACGTCTGCGTATAGCGCGCGAGCGGCCGGTTTCGCTCTGCGGTGCGACACCATGCGGCTGTTGCGGGTCGTGACGTCGCATGCACAAGAGCCTGCGATGCAGGCATGCTCTGCACGGGTTATAATGGTGGGAGGTGTGCTTGTTTAGCCGAAGGTCCACGCTCCCTCCGGGCGCTTTCGTCTAATTTATTTCGCAAGACAAAGTGCGTTTCTACTGATAAAACACGTCGGCTTCAAGTATGCACGCTTTGACGCTGTTTTGAGTAATGCGATTATGCGAAGATATGATAACACCAACAGCCACGTAAAAAAAAAATTCCAGACGAGCACAAACAGTGCGTCTTTTTTGCAGGCGTGTGTTATCAGCCGAAACGCGCTTAGTATTATGAAATATATATGACAAAAGCACCCTGAGTGAGCGCGGATCTTCGGTTAAATGAGCACACCTTACAATGTTGTCACCCGTGCAGAGCAGGCCTGCATGTTTGTAAGGCCGCGCATGCATGCCCCTGTGCAGGCGACGTCAACGCGCGCAATGGCTGCAGGGAGTTGCGCCGTAGAGCTAGGCCGGCTGCTGGTGTGCGATACGTTATAGACAGACGTGGCCGCAGCTGTACACTGAGTAAAGTGGATGAGGGCATAGAATTTCCTAAAATTAACTAGAGGGAACTCTTGCGCTACGATCGTTCAGCGACCATGCGAATGATGGGTAGTACACGGATTTGCCTAGTTTTTGTATTTGCGGCTTTGTTTATTTATAGTTTCGGTTTTGTTTTGAAGAAAAAAAACGAACCTTTTTGAATTTTGTGACCTGATTTGAAATGGTAAGCCTAAAAAAAAGTAAGGTGGTAAAGCGCAACCGATGAACACTTGGTGATTTTTGTTTTGTGAGAAACAGCTCCAAGCCAAATGAACACACAGGGAGTCAGAAGCAGGCCAGAAGTACGAAGATTAGACAAATACGTCTACTTCCTATCATTTCCATACTCACTGAAGCACCGTGCGTTGCAACTTTCATAGACACTAGTGTCAGAGTCTACCAATTCATCGCAGCCGTCAAACAGGGTTCGACTCGCTTGCTGCCTCCGTCGCATCAACGCACCATCAAGGCTTTCGCCAGCACACTGAGCCCACAAGGACCTTCTACCGACGTCAGTTTGCCACCTCAACCACAGAGGGAACCCCACAACGCAATTAAAAGGTCTGACATTGATTCTTCATGTTTCCATTCATTATTTCTGAGAAGTGCTAATCGCTATACAACTGTGACTACTTCCCGTGATTGACTCGCAAATGCCCCCACTAGTGTAACTGTACACTCCAGTAATTTCCTTAAGATTAGGAAAGCTGTTGAAAAACGTGTGCGATGTGAAATGCGTGAGTTTACATTGTCGTCATACGTGGCTTCACAAAAAGTTCCAGAAGGCCTTCAGCTTTCCTTCAAACCAGCTCCGTCGGAAATGTCTAACCATAATTTAGAACGTTGGAATGACACGCTCTGGAAAGCGTCATTGGACCTTACCCACATTGTGATCAAACACTACAGCTCATTGGTAAAGAACTTGAGTAACCAAGAACAATAGCTACGAAGCGCCTATTGAATTAGTTCTGACGAACGTATTTTGCTTCAAGAATATGAACAAAAGAAGTGATCAGAAATGCAAGCGATGAAATCTACGAAGATGGCTCGTGATAACGTTCTACCGTCATCACTATCAGCACTGCTGTCCACCAGCACTTCAAATATATCTGGCCAGGCTATTGATAATGAAAACCAGTTGATTAACATTATCAACATCTCGAATATCACACTTACTAATCCTGAAATGTCTCTTCTTTCTCGTGGTCTCAACTTCCGTCCGGCAACTGGCAGGTACAATGAATTTCAGCTCGTAAAGGACCTTGACGACTTCGCGCGGAACATGAGACTACGATAATTTTTTCATGAGCGATCAACATACAACAGCGTCTCATTCAGTAAACACTGGACACTACCGGTACAACGTGACAAGTGCCTTGATATGTACAATATTCACGGATTGAAACAGGACACTCGGAGCATGTGGCCGACGGTACATGTGCCGCCGCTCGTGGGTGCGCGTGGAACCAGTGTGTTGCATTGTGGTATAGAGCGAGGGGGAGAACACCTACGGAGAAGGATTACTCCTTGCGGTCGCCAAATTGTTGGCCTGTAGTTGACCTTGTGTACACTGCCAGGGTGGCGCTGCAAGGCTCACGCACATTCGCATGTCAACCGAACTGGCTCGCGGCTGCATATTACTTTTATTGCCACGCCAGCAGACGACGCTCTCGTTCTGTGTGCTTAGGCGAAGTGGTACACATGCTGTGCAAGTAAAACACAGGATTCAGTTACTGGTTGTGCTTTGCGTGCTTTCGTAGACATGATAAACATGTGCACAGAATGATGGAAAGTTTACTTCTGGTTTCTGCCTCGGCAAGGAGAAAGTGAGTTCCAGGCTTGCCTTCATGCAGCATGGAAATAATATCATGTATTAGTGTTGTTAGTGCGAACTGTAGCCTATTGTTCAATAGAAAAAAAAAGCAGAAGCTTGCTCGTTCTTCCGTGGCTGACAGCTCTACAAATGCTTGCCACGCAGAATAGCCGCACGAACTATTGACTGCTCTGGGCGAAACAACAAAATACTAAGTTACTGTTTCAATGCTGCACGGAAACAGTCCCGTGGCTGCTGATTTGCTTTTGTGTCATGAGAAAAAGCTTGACAAAATTCATATGCTATTGTGAAGCCATCTATGTCTACGAGCGCATTTCAGGCACCATCCACTGAATTCGGGCTGCATGCATGCAAAAGCGCGCGAGCTTTGCAGTGCAACGCTGGCAGTTTGCACATGGTTAACTACTGGCCGACTATTTAGCCAACGAGTGGAGTAAGCCTGCTCCGTAGCTGTTCTCGCCCTCACTCTATACCACAATGCAATACTCTGGTTCTGCGAGCACCCACGAGCGGTGGCACATGCACCAGCGGCCACGCGTTACGAGTGTTCTGTTTCAGTCCGTGAGTACTGTACATTTCAGCTGTCCAACACAATATTGTTTCTTGAAGCACATATTCAGAAACATCCTTTCAAACACAACTTCACCTCAAATGAAAAGAAAGCCATTGGGACACTGCGGAACCATTCAGACATTGTTATTAAGCCCGCGGACAAAGGCGGTGCAGTAGTGGTAATGAGTACGTCCGACTATGTGACAGTTGGGCGACACTGCATACTATAGGCAGCACTGTCACGACCCGACTAAAGACTTTAAAAGCATTGTGGCCGAGACCCTTGCGGAACTTTTTCAACATGGATGCATCAGTAAAAAGACGATGGAATCACTGGTACCACTTAGTCTTGTTCCAGGAAAGTTTTATTCACTACCAAAGGTGCACAAACCAAATAACACCAGTCGTCCAATAGTTCCTGCCATTGGTATGGTTACTGAACCTCTTTCCGGCTACATTGACGCTCTCAACACAGAAATTCCCACCTCCTTTCTCTCGTATCTTTCTCTCGTATTTTTAAGTGACATTGTTGATCTTAACGTCCCCGAGAAAGCGCTACTAGTCACTCTAGACGTAGCTTCTCTGTACACAAATATCTCGCATGACAACGGCATTCAGTCCATAATACGTGCATATGACGAATCTTCACTAGACAAGCCTATTGACAGCTCAACTCTGGCCTAGCTTTTAAAACTGATTGTGCAACTAAATAACTTCGAATTTAATAAAATCCACTATGTACAGACGAGTGTAACCTGGATGAGCACCATGTATGACTGAACTACGCCAATATATTCATGGGAACATTGGAGGACAGGTTTCTTGCCACGCGCGCTCTAAAGCCGTTTTACCATAAGCCCTTTATTGACGATATCTTTTTGATATGGCATCATAGGGAAACTGAACTTATGTTTTTTGTGGCAAGCTTTAATAATTTTCATCCATCAATCTCCTTCTCGCCCGTCTACTCAGCACCAAACATAAACTTTCTGGACGTCGTGGTATGTATATCATGTGATAAACTAAAAACAAAGCTTTACAGAAGGCCGACTGATAGACACCGCTACCTTCACTTAGAAAGTAGCCACGTAAGACAAAACAAGGCAAGTATACCCTACAGCCAGGCAGTACGTTTTAAATGGTTGTATTCCGCAGAATCTGACTTCCGAGATAATTGTGACAAACTAAGTGATGCGCTAATAAGGCAAAAGTGCCCGCCTCAGATAATTGACGATGCCTAAAGGTACTAGTGCAATGTACAGGAGTGAGCTCTTTCACTCCAACAAGCCTGCTCAACAGCGAACATCTACAAACCTAATGCCAACGCATTACGCATCAGCAACAAACGTTAACCCCATATTACGAAGGAATTACAACATTCTCATGAAGATCGACCGTCTCAAAAATATATTTTCGGAATAGCCACGTGTAGTGTATCGTCGGCCGAGAAACTTGCGCAATATGCTGACTTCATATGTACTAACCCTTGCATTCTACAACGTCCCATAACTCAACGCTTCACCTTCACTTGAGAAAGTCGATCGGAGCGCCTTCTTTAGGCAAGGAAAGTCAATGCATATCAGCGATAATCTGCTGCAATTCTTGAGTAGCGCAGCGTGACTTTCAGTCGAGCGGTGGCGCAGTGCTTAACTCTGTAAAGTGAAGGGTGAAAGTCGAGTCGAGGAGCGTTTGTGAATACGGGGGTAACCCCTCCTGTGTTTTCAGGTTGCCACCTTTGTGGCAAACCATGTTGCAAGGTTTGCGTACATGATCACCTCCATTTTAGCCCAGTGATTGGTGTCAAATTTAAGAATAAAAATTAAAGGTGATTACGATTGTGATACGAGTAACTGTGTGTAGCTACTTGAGTGCTCAGTCTGTAAGCTTTATAGTACCTAGGCCAGACAGCGACACCAATCAGACTGCGGTTTAATAATCACAAGGCGCATGTCACAACTTTTCATAACCTGCCCTTATCAAAGCACCTGAATGCGACTGGACATTCACTCGATGACCTAACAGCAACAATATTGGAATTTGGTTTTAAATGTCACCATGAACGGGAAGCACGCTAATCAATTCTCATCTACAAACTTGAAGCATTGACATTTGCACTAACAAAAGTGCAGGAAAGTTGACGTTCCTGGGCGCAGTTTAGCAACGTCATCACTATGTCACAGACAAGGCTGAATTCCATATCACATGTCTGTCGCTTTTATCAGTTTGCAGCCTGTTACCTACAAGTCGGTTATATTTCATTCCCATGAACGTCATGTATCTCATTTTTACTTAGGTGTGTGTGTTTTTATCGCTATTACCACATAATTCACCTACGTTTTTTTTATATTGCTGTTCTCGTTCCTTTACACCTGTTTCTTGTAAGTTGCTTTAGTGCATTGTTGCTGGTTGTTTACTTCTGCTTCTTGTTAGTTCATCGAGTTGTTTTATTCGTATCCCGGCTACGGCGGCTGCATTTCCGATGGAGGCGGAAATGTTGTAGGCCCGGTGCACGTTAAAGAACCCCAGGTGGTCGAAATTTTCGGAGCCCTCCACTACAGCATCTCTCATAATCAAATGGTGATTTTGGGACGTTAAACTTATATATCAATCAATCAATCAATCGAGTTGTTTTAACGTAGTGTGGTTAAATGTATACGCTGTACACAATCACCCTTGTTATCATGTTGATACTTTCCATGACTGTGAAAAATGCCCTTCATTGCTGTGCAGACTTCGCTGTACCTTATTATTTTGTGATACCGTCATGTTATAATAACATCGTGCTGTTTCCCATGTTGGTTTGTGTTACACTGTCACATATGTGATATTATATACTAAATCGATATGTGTGGGGGGCCCTCAATGTATATAAGCAGTATGCATTCTACATTTCCAATGTATTTCCTGACAAAGGCTGGATTCCGGCGGAAACGTAGGAATTAATAAAAGTTTTCGTACGTTCGTACGCTCAAGTCAATTGCTATTTATCACCGGATCACACACACACACACACACACACACACACACACACACACACACACACATATATATATATATATATATATATATATATATATATATATATATATATATATATATATATATATATATATATATATATATATATATAACTCCGAGTAGTTAAAGGAAGTCCTAAGCCTCCGAGTAGTTAAAGGCTTAGGACTTCCTAAAAAGCTCTTTTTTGCCCCACACCGAACCGCCAGTGCCAGGAGGGGCCGTCTGATCGGGAGGAATGCGTTAGTGAACGGAAACATACACAGACCGCTGACATCAGAAAGGTGAAGGGGAGAAGGGGGAGAGAGATGAAGGGGGAAGTGGAAGGAAGAGTGGAAGGGGGGCGCCCGAGGGGCGTCCACCGTATATTATTTTTCTCTTCTTCTTCTCTTTTTTTCTTTTTCTTTCCTTTTTTTCCTTTTCTGTCTTTTTTTCCTCTTTCCTTTCCCTCTGATTTGAGATTGTATAAAGCTGAGCACCGACAAACTGTATCTTTAATCCTGATGAAGGCCAGACTCTAGGCCGAAACGTCGAAATAAACCACGTTGTGACCGCTCACGGAGGATCTACTGGACTATATATATATATATATATATATATATATATATATATATATATATATATATATATATATATATATATATATATATATAGGCCCCGCCGCGGTGGTCTAGTGGCTAAGGTACTCGGCTGCTGACCCGTAGGTCGCGGGTTCGTATCCCGGCTGCGGCGGCTGCATTTCCGATGGAGGCGGAAATGTTGTAGGCCCGTGTGCTCAGATTCGGGTGCACGTTAAAGAACCCCAGGTGGTCAAAATTTCCGGAGCCCTCCACTACGGCGTCTCTCATAACCATATGGTGGTTTTGGGACGTTACCCCACATATCTATCAATATATATATATATATATATATATATATATATATTCGCTTTTTCATTTTTTACTTTCATTTTTTTACGCCCAAGGACTCCGTTGTGAAGCGCTTTTTGAAGAGTTGCAGGCGTGCTGAACTTCCTCCGTGCCACGGACGCAGTGGTACTCTATGACGGAATCACCGTGAATGAAGTACAAGTGTCCCGTTCATGCGAAGTATACGCTGCGGCTAATGTAAACAAAGCGTGAGCAGTTTAATAGGGCTACCGCCAACAAGAAATTGTACTTGAGTGTGTCGGGGCTCTTAAAATGTTATTCATATCTGCATCTTCTACTGATCCGCATGCGTATGGCAGCGTGCTAAATCTTATGCGTTCATGCTGCAAACTTATACAGTCTTGTCTGTCGCGCACGATATGGGCGTCAAAAAAAAAATACTGGTTGTAATAGTGGCATGCAGCTTTGCAAAACCCGGTGTGTATTTACTGTGCGTGTTGACGTGGGTTTGCAGCGCGTCCTGCTTTGTCGGCTGCCCTAAATGGTACGACGTACCATCAAGTTAGACATGCAACCCTTTGTACATTCCAGCCTCCTTGGTGAACGCTCCATTGGGCACTAAAGAGAGTAAATATTTTGCACGCTCAGCGATTGCACGGGGCGTGAAAAAAGAGCTCAGTGACCGCGCTATTTTTGCCCAGCCATTCTGCACTCGCCTCACGTTTACTACATTACTCAAATTCTTACGTTGCTATGCTCAGTTTCTTACGTAACAATTGGTGATACAGGCTCTATTAAAGAATGATCGTAAGCACAAGTCAAAAATGCTTTTTAAAATCCTGATGATCTAGAATGCAAACTTTTCTGCCTGCCTGCTGAAAAGTCCATACATTCTGGAGCATGCCACAGAAAGAGAACTCTGAAAAGATGGCAGATCGAATGCTTCTGAACCAACCTTTTGTGTTATAGGTAATTTATTCGTTCATCTAGTTGATCGATATACTGTCCGAACGTAGGTATGCGTTTTTGTGAGATGAGAGAATACGTTTTCGTTCTAAAAAAGGCGCGGTTAGTGCAGCCTTAAGGGTGTTGTTTTGAACTTGTTATTATTGATTAGTTTCGTATGCAGAGTAGGGGAAAGTTTTCAGCTGTGTATTTCAAAGGAAAGCTTTATTTTCTTTCCTACAGCCCTAGAATCGCTGTAACATACGACGGCAGTCAAGTTATTGTATTTTCTTTTGACGTAATGTAAACGGAAAGTACCTATATCAAATGGCTTTCCAACTACGCTTATTTTTTTTTTATTTTTCAGGCTACACTTTCAGTTGCTTGTTTTTTCCTAAGGACCCATCTTTGTACAAAGCATTCTTCTTTAGTTTTTCTTTTGTGTCATTCTTTAGTGCACACAAAGCTGTAAAGCAAATTTTTGTTCACTATACGCATATAAATAAAATAAAAGCAGGACAGCCAACTCCTTGTTCTTTCTACAGAGAAAATGTTTTTTCTTGGCGCAGCACCATGCTCACCGATATCACTATACCATATGTGTACGTGTATGTATCACTAAACACACACACACACACACACACACGCACACACACACACACACACACACACACACACACACACACACACACACACACACACACACATACATACATACATACATACACACACACGCGCGCGCGCGCGTGCACGAACGCATACGTACACATGTATGTAAACACATGCACACACGCATCCACAGATCACAAAAGCGCCTTTCGTTATACTATATTGTAATAATATTAACTTTTACTGTAAATGTGAGCCCTAAAGCACCTTTCGTATACTAAGTTGTACAAGAATTAACTTTGAGTGTAAATTTCATGCGCGTATTTATTTGAAATGCTCACCATTAGCTCATCAGATTTCACTCCAAGTGAATAGGTATCCAAACTCACCGGTTAAATTTGTTAAATTTAATTTTGCATCATGATGTGAATATGTCAAATGATAATCAAGTAGTTGATAATCAACGTCACAAACATTTGTAGAAGTATGCAAAGCCTTTTTTGGAGAGATTTGCTTGCTTATTCGGAAACGCTATGCGTTTATAAATGTCATGGGATATGATTACTCAGGCGTGTCAATAAAGGCCGCCTCTTGACATTATACTGTAAAAACGTCGTTGCAAGCTGTGAGAAAACTTCACAATACTGATGAGTTGCACCCTTTAAGCACGAGTTTTTTTCTGAATAATGATAACCGGATGATTAACAGTGGCTTATTGTTTTTTTTTTTTGAAGTGCTTGGGCGTTTTGCATGCGTGGCACCGGAAAGCCGCCGACGCCTTGCAAACGACACTCAATCGTGCCGAGATCTCCTCCGTCCTTGGAATCACTCGGTCCGAACACGCGCGCGGAGTGCCTTTATTGATTTATTATCGCTCAACGCCGAGCGGCTGGTTTACAGCTCGCGCAGGTGATAAAATTGTAAAAAAATAAGCGCATAATCAGGTTTCGTTCAAGTATACGTAAGGAGGTAACAGGAGGGAAAAAAATGCATAAGTCGCTCGTGGCTCGATGTTCAATTATCTAAGTGCTGCTTTGCTGCATATAGGCCATTGTTTCAACAAAATTGCGATGCGTTTAACGCTGACAAATTTCGTGTTCCACTTCCCTTGCGGATTTGGGGATACATGTTTTTTTCTAAATCCAGGCCGCAAACTATTAACCATTTCCCTGAAGAGAACCCTGATGCTATGCAAGGCATGCAGCAGCGGTGCGCACGGCGTTGACCCGGTTGAAACAGGCGCCGAAGCGAGTGCTGGAAGAAGGTTTAAAGTGAAACTTGGTATAGCGTTTACTCGAGTAAACGTTAGTTTGAAACGCAAAGACACGGGAGGCTGGACGCGTTGAAGACGCTTGCGCTCGTCTTTCTTGGCTCGTGTCTTGTCGGTATTACCCGCGCACCACCAGTACTCTCGAACGCGATCGATGTTCTTGTTTTGCCCCTCGTCAGTGTCACTGGACTTCAGCTACCAACACTTGCGTTTGGCTTCTCTGGCTCGCGCTTCGTCGGTGTTGACGTCACCATTCGCGAAAGCCATCGACTTCGCTGACCCTCGCAACGCCGGTGACAGCAGGAAGAGGTATAGGCACACTAGCGGGAAGCATGTCTCGAAGACGTAGCACCCATCGGCGCAATCGCGCAGAAAGCAGCGGCTTGCTGTCCACATTGTCGGCGCCACGAGATTTTTGAGGCGCGCGTAGCACGCAGACGCGCCGGCTCGCGGCTTCTCGCCGACCGAAGGAGAGAGGGAGCGCGGGTGAGATGATGCCTAGGTGAGGAGTGGCTCGAGCCTTGCGAGCGATGGAGAGCGTGAAGCGAGAGAGAGCTGACACGCGGTGAGCATGCGACAGGCGAGGGAGAGAGATGTCACTGCGCACTGCTAGGAGGGCGTGAGCTACTTGGCACCACTCCAACACCTGTGGTGAGGGGAACTGTGCCGGCGGAGGGACAGCGTTACACAGACTAGGCAAAGAGCTGCTAAAACATAAAAAACACACAAAACATCAAAACAATCTGTTAGTCCATTCACAGCGTCATGGCGGCGGGAATTAACACGCAAAATTTTGTGATGAGTTGTCCATCTCATCTTTTTCAAGAGCGATTTAGAGCTTAAGATCATTACCAAGCAGTACAAAGAAAGGATACGTTTTAAAAGAATGCCTGCCACATTCAATGTGAAGTAGGCAGCCGGCGGAAAATTGCCAGAGAAGGGGCAAATTGGCAACGGGAAGCACTCATAGCGTGCGTCCAATAATGGCCAGTACTCGACAGTTGTTATCCGCCACTTTTGTCCGGATGAACAAAAAGTGTTGGTGTCACAGCTAAAAGGATAACGCATGGGGGTAGCAGACACACCACATAGAGTGATTCAACCAGTAAGGACAACCCATAGAACAGAAATATAACAAGCCACATGTGTGCGCGCGCATCTGCGTGTGAAAAGTCTCGATAAGGTTAGCAAACACACACACACACACACACACACACACACACACACACACACACACACACACACACACACACGCACGCACGCACATGCACACGCACACGCACACACGCACGCACGCACGCACACGCACACGCACGCACACACACACACACGCACGCACACGCACACATGCACACACACACGCACACGCACACACGCACACACACACGAACGCGCACACACACACGCACACGCACACACACATGCACGCACACACACACACGCACACGCACACAAACACACACATACGCAAAGTTGTATGTGAGCGCGTACATGATTGCACATGTCGGTTTCTATCGAGTAAAACATTTGCGGTAACGTGCTTGTCACCCCCTGTTGTCGCTGCACTTGAGAAATTGAGATAACTTCCACTCGAGGTTGGTAAAAAATCATTGCTAATGAAAAAAAATGAGGCACAAGTTTTTACAACTTAACGAATAAGAACTTTGGCGTGTTGAACTCTAACAGTTTTTTTTAATATATATTCGTGTTTTCTTTAAAAACGGAATTACGACAAATCAGGCGAGCTGGACCTTGTTCTTGAGCACCGCACAGAAAAAAAAAAAACGCGTGGCAAAAATGTGTTCGATAGGCTTTGCCATACTTTGTTTTCTGCTATGCTCCTGGGTTTTCTTGTGCGCTCCTGTTTGGTTGATGTTTTTTGTATTGTTTTATTGCGATAGCAATTATATGGACACTCTCGGCTGGATTTTGACGCTGGCGTCGCTATCACTCACTGTGTATCTATACGTGTCTATATATGTGGAAACGCAAGAAAGAAAAAAAACGCAGAAAGGGACTCTAGCGCCCGGAATCGCACGTGCATGGGACCGCAGAGTTGTGAAGGTGACGCGTTAACCACTGAGCCACCGAGGAGCAGCACCTTGAACGCTTAAACGGCAAGCTATTTATATCTACCACTTACCGCTGTTCGCGGGCATCTCGGGGGTGGGGGGACTATCGTGTTTTTAGCATTATCAGAAATATGGCGCAATGAGTGCGCTGTGACTCTCATCTCTCGCGCGTACTTTGGCCCGCGGAGAGGAGTGGAGTGGACGATCTCTCTCGCACAATTATCTCCCCACGGGAAGGATCATTCGTCTTGGTTGGCGTTGGGTTTTCATGGAACGATTCTGTCCTATAGTTACGGGGCACACAAAGGAGACTGCAATCGCTGAACAATCTTCGTTTGCGAAAAAGGCGCGCTTTTCAGGCACAGCGAAGTAACAATTGAGATGCTTATTCGCGTTCATCTGTACTGTAAGTGCGTTTCGTGTGTAATTTGTGCGTGAGAAACGCGGGGCACGTTTTGATCTGCTTGCCACTCTGCAGGTGTTTTAGCTGAAGATGAACTCTTATCATACGAGTTAGTAAGTGCTTACCTACATACGCACCCGTGGGTGTGTATACATCCACGTGCTTGAGGCCGTGTCATGTATGCACGTGTGAGCGCCCCACTGTAGGGCGTGTGCGCAGAACGTGCGTTTTCATCACAACTGATTCGTTTCCCTAACTTGTGTGCATGGCGGTGCCATCAAATGAGCATCCTCTTGTTCAATAATCTCCACTTGCGCATGAGCGTTAGCTCTCAATAGGAACCGTTTTTGCATGACGCCTCCACTGAACACGACTTCTAAATAACGGCTATGAAAAAATTAGAAGCCGTGAGTTTTGTCTGACATTAATTTCTGGCTTTCGTTCGCGCTGCAGTTCGAATGATTTCTGTTTACACCTAATTTTTACAATGAAAATAATGAATGAATGAATAAATTTGCATGATCCACGAGCATATCTCGATTATTGAGACAGTCACAGTCAGTGGGGACCTCATTAAAGATATGGCACATTATACATGATATGTATGCAGTAGAAAAAAAAAACGCCAGGCCTGCGCCGAAAGCGCAACAGAGTCACAGCGAAAGCTAAAAAAAAAAAGCGGCCTTTCAAAGCCTATTGCGAAGACTCATTGGGTAAATACTGCAAGCAATTTTGCTTGATACCCACTAGGGCATTAATAATAAACTTTTCGGTAGTAGGCTGGCATTCGCTATGCTATTTTTTGTTATTCTTCTGAGAAGCGTGGTATCCGTTAAACACTAGCAAGCAATTTCGTGCCAATTGTTCATACAGTGGCTGACGACGATGAGGAATTACGGCTGAAGTGGGTATGCGCCACAGTTAATAGGAGAACAAGAACATGCTTTTGTAATGAATTGGAGCATTGGACGACCCACTCAATACGCTAATCACATTGTACGACGACTGGTTGTTTTTTTTTCGCTGTTTTAAAACGTTTTACTAGTCGCAATAACGCGATCGCTTTCCCGACATCAGTTTTGATGTCATGAGTTTTGATCTCATAACATCTTTCGCTGTAAAACTGAGGGAAGTTGCTGCAATTATGTAAAAATAAGCGGAGTGCACTGATAATATTTATTTATTTGATTTGCATACACAGATACACAAGAACACAGAGGAAAGACGGAGAGAGCAAGATGGCAACTGTCATCTGGAGGGGCACAACGCTCACTCTCTCTTTCGGGAGGAGGGAAGAAACAGAGGAAACAAAAATTAGAGGAAAGAAAGAGGAAAAGAGATGAGGGATTAAACAAAATGACGAAGACTTTAACGATTATGAGTAAAAAACATAAAAAATATAAAAAAACGTCTATAAACGGGTGGCCAGGTCCGTTTGATTCACAAATGTAAGGAGAGCTCGGTGGGCCTGGTCGCGTCGGGAAGCACAACCGCTCGGAAAGAGGTAGTCGTCGAGGGTCGCGCAGTTAAGTCCTAGGAATTTATATTCCTTGATCAGCAAAGACCGCTGCGTAGCAAATGTGGGGCAGTTCACTACGAGATGCTCAAGTGTTTCGCAGCAGCAACAAGCTGCGCAGAACGGAATGTCCACACGCCCTTGACGGTGTAATCGTTCACGCACCAGCACAGAGCGCACTCTTAGTTTGTACAACACAGCTCGGGAACTACGATGCAAGCCACGGCCACGAACATGGGAAGGGAACGATCCATTCGCCACACGCTGGTCTGGATGCTGCTTTAGGAGGTGTCGGCGTATAAGCAGACGAGGGTTGGCCATCGTACGTAGAATTACCGGACAGTCACAGCCATCATGGTTGCATACCGAAGCAAGTCAATCTGCTTCTTCATTGGCCACAGTGCCCACGTGCGAAAGTACCCACTGTGCAGCTAAGCCTACCCACGCGACAGAATGTTGTTTATGGATTCCATGATGCTGGTACGAGTAGAGCTTTCGGTCTCTTTGCTTGTGAGTCTGATAAGGTCACCTCGAGAGTCGGTGAGGATGACAACCTTCGATGCTGGTCACCCTTCTTGTACGTACTTAAGGGCGACCTCAATCGCTGCTAGCTCGGCCGTCACCGACGATGAGGGTTGCGGTATTTTAAACGACCGCCTGATATCGGTTGTAGGGCAGAATAAAGCTACAGAAGCGCTCAGGCCATCGCTGCGTACAGAAGCGTCTGTAAACACTTTGCATAGTCTCACGCTCCATGATAACCCGGGTCGCATGGAATAAGGAAACGCTCACTCATATTTTATGTATGCAAACAACTTGCCGGTGCTTACATTGATGGTGAAACTGTATTCCAGCAGTTTCAAAGACCCTCGCGTGCCGATGCTTTACAAGCAATAAAAAATATCGCCCCACAGCTAGTTCACAGGAGACTATTGCCGGCATATGTCGGCGGTCATCGCGTGGTAGTTTGTATACATCCGCATGTTTGTCCTCCTTCTTCCTTCGACCTGTTTCGCTCGCAAATAAACAGTACTCTTTCAATATGCGTAATATCCTTTAGTAGCATATGGGTAATGGAAAACATAAGTGTACACATTGCGTACATTTAATAATTTGGGTGGGGAGCCACCGCGGAGAATGTGGAGTTCTATTGCAAACACATCGGCCACACGCCTCAGCCATTCTGCGTGTCGGGTTTCGCGCATCACGTGACTAAAGAACGCGAATTAGGCTTTCATGCCGATTACTTCCCGGCGAGAAAGTACCTAGCTCGTTGACTGCCGAATGCTTGGAACGAAGAATTGTTTCTCGTCGTTATTCTATTCTGTTTTTGTTTCTTTTTTATTTGAATGGGGACCAATGCTTTAAACGTGCGAGTTTCATGAATGAGGATGCTTAGTTTCGTTATTCCGTTCGAAATCACCTTTAAGGATACGCTGTCACTGAAAAGTACTCTTGCTAAGTCAAAAGCACAAGGTTCACTTAAAAGCTTACCGTTGGAGTTGAAATCCAGGAAACAGTACTTAGTAGCACGCGAATGAGAGATATCGGTGCGATGCAATACGTCCAGTAATATTGACGTTCAACTGTGAAGGCGCCATAGTAGCTACCAGGCTTACCACACCACCACTGTCGTTCCAAGCGGAACACAATGCATGACACTGACAGAAATAATAGGGAGATTTAGAATACCGTTTGCAAGCGCTGCGGGCGTTGCGGGCGTAGCGGGCGCCATAAGAGTTTTAGAAGAGCGTTTGCCCTGCTGCATCGCAACGCACGATTGCAGTGACACCGTAGCCGAGAAACCAGCGCTTGCGGGCCAAATGCGGGCCGCCATCACCACACGCGATTTCGGATTTTCTGCGTGCGGTCCACGAACGCGAACACCGGCTCGTGTTCCGACGCATGCGCAGTGGCAGCGAGCGCAGCACAAGGGCTCGCGGTGCGCTATTCTAAAGCTTCCTAATGTCGTCTTATGTGAGCAACCAAATAAATGATTACATTGCTTTAGCTAAACATCTTTTATAAAATCGCAAGGTTCTAAAAGAAGTCACAGGTGATGGAAGCAGCACTAATGCTTACTCAAATGAAAACTGTGAGCCCCCCCCCCCCCCACAACGTTTCCTGGGATATTGTGTTGCATGGCAGGCAAACGCTATGTGCATCTGGTGCATCTCGGCCCTTGGCGCGTTGGGCAGCGCCTGCATCGTCAATACTATGACAGTGTGCACGCACCTAAGTCGTCCGTGGGACTGCTCTCGCAGTAAAATACCCCCCTCTCTCTCTCTCTGTATATATATATATATATATATATATATATATATATATATATATATATATATATATATATATATATATATATATATATATATATATATATATATATATCTGCTAGTGTGTGTCATCTCGTCCTTGTAGGTCGAAGAAATGTAAAGAAGCAGGAACCAATGAAGAAAGAGTATATTTTAAACCATGATTGTGTAAAAAGAGCAGTCAGGTATAGATACCTAACAGAAAAATTCAGAAAATTCAAAATCGGGTGACAAGGTTCATCTTGGGATGGTACAAGGGAGGGTCTGAGCTGCAATCAAATGAAAAAATTAACTTGGGTGGGAATCGCTTTCCTCGCGTCGGCAATGTACGTGACTGAAGCTCTTTTTACAGGTATAAAGCAATAAAACAAGTAAGAACAAAAAATACTTTAAGGATTCTTATTACTATTCACCTAGAACTGACCATATTTCCAAATTAAAAGAATGGCGTACCAAGACAATCCTACTTGTAAAACCATCTTTTTTGTTATAACCATTGAAGCGTGGAATAAGCTGCATGAAATGCAATCTGCTGTAGAAGTGAAAACTTGTTCATGTCGCTGCTGTAACTACCCCACTGTAGTGCCTTCAGGCAATGCAGGGTAATCCTTCAATAAATAATAAAGAAAAGAATAAAGGATGTCGAAAACCCGACGGCCACGAAATTTCCGTGCTTATAATGTACGTCATACTGAAGCATGATTTATACTTCTATGCACATTTATAAAAGAAGCATGTCTGTAATGAGTTAACTTTTTCCTTATCCACTTCCAACACCGTTCTTACTTGTTTTCAAGCGTACTACTCGTACCTCAGGAGGATGTCCGAATGTGACGTAAGGACAGGATAGGGGATTGCCGCATTTGTCCCCAGGCAGTCTGACGTCTTCCGTTCAGCCACGTGGTCGTCTAGCGCCTTTGAACGATTACTTCTAATATTTTGGGGCCCAATAAACTTTTCTTAAGTTTCCTGCCGACGTATCTCTGCTTCTCTTTGTCTGCTGACTGGTCAACTTGCCGTCACCTACGAGACAATATCAAAAGGCAGAACAAATCACGAAAATCATATGTTAGAACGTCAGCAGGCTACACTTAACCACACGAAGGGGGGACATAATATTAAAACATCTCATATATTCCCGAAATAACAATGATTAGTGTTCATATAATGATCTTGAGGGTGATGTCACGACAACCTCTTTTCTATAGCAGCCATTTTATGTCCTTTCTTTAACCGCGTTCTGAAAATCGTACGTGTTTCTTCTAGGAGGTTGTACTTAACTAAGCACATGCTTTTTACCTATCTGGTGTGCTCAGGGCCCCACATACTGTTCTAAAGGTTTTATCTGCCCTGCTCGTGACAATTTTCTAGTTGTGGCACAGATCGATAAATGCATTATTTTATTATGTAACTAGAGGACCAAAATTCACTGATGGGGAAATTGGAGAAGAAAGATTTCGGGTAGGTGCACACTATATCATGCGCGCCAAGCCACTACTCATTCCGAAGTCGGCTCTTGTGACAAGCTGATAAGAATTATGTCTCGAGTATGTCTTTTTGTACAACTTCCAAATCAAGATGTAGAAAATTGGCATCGTTCTTTAGATAATAATGTAGAACCGGACCGTGTAGAATGAGGTGCTCCATGTTGGCTATGCATGAAGGGTGGCAAAATGTACACATACAGAAGGTAGAGGTGTCGATGCCCCTCTTCGGGTCAACAAGAGTCTGCCACTTATGAATTACATGAGGAGAGGTGGTGCCATATAGTACTTTTATTTATTGTGTAGCATATTCTACTTGGCCCGAACTGTTGGCCTATCGGATTTTGAAGTAAGTAAATTAAAACAAAAATACTACCAAGCGGTTGACTATGTTTTTAGGGGCGAAGCTTCTTATAGCGGCACCCTTTCGTCTCTCGTAGTATGTAACAAGTATAACATTTTGACCTCCAAGGTGGTGCCGGTGAAAGACTTATTTTGTGCGTTGTTGAACAATAAAAGATAGTGCTCAATGTACATATCGATGGCTGCTAGTGAAGAACGAGAGACAGGAGCATTCGGCTTTTAGTTAACGCGCAGGCTGCGATCACCATTGGCAGCCATTGGCATGTATATTGAGCACTATCTGACAAGAAAGGGTTGCTACGTTATACTCGCTGTGTGTAACCTCCTTAGCTTTAGAAAGGTTTAGCGAGCGTTGAGCCGCAGTGCCATGAATACAATGAACTTGTATATACCATGAATGAACTCGAGGTGGTTAAAAATGGGAAGTAGATACGAAGCGCAAGCCGTAAGAAAGTAAAAGCCGAATTCTCCGCCTCTCATTTCCCATTAGCAGTCATTGGCATGTACATTAAGCACTATCTGACTGAAAAAGTTTGCTACGTCATACTCGCTGGGCGTAACCTCCTTGGTTTTCGAAAGGTTTAGCGAGCGTTCGGCCGCAGTGCCATGAATACAGGAAACTAGTATATACCATGAACTCGAGGTGGTTAAAGGTGGGAAGTGGACCCGAAGCGCAAGCCGTAAGAAAGTGTGCGTGTGCCACCTCTCGTTTAGTCCTTGGAATGTCCGCTGGATGGCGGTGCTTCTATATGGGGAATATATGATAAAAAGATGCGAGATGGTGGTACTTGGAGTGTTGAATAGATGGACGAACGGACACATAGGCAGATGCATGGATGGACGCATGAACGGACAGGACGGACGCACGAACAGACGCACGCACGGACGGGCTGATGGACGCATGGACGGACGAATTCTTCGCCCCACTCTCCATCATTCACTCCGTGGATATGCTGCCATTTTTTATGCAAGTACTTGCCAGTTAGAAAACCCGACACCAGAAGTCTGAATAACTCGTACTTTGGCCTTTCAATAGGCGGAGAGATGGTGATAATATTTTGAGAGTGCCATTATCTTCAAATGCTAATAGCAAAAGGAAGAATGTTCTATTAAGAACCTAGACGGTCTAACAAATAGTAAAACCTGGGTTTTAATATCCCACTGCTACGATATGATTATGAGGGACGCCGTAAAGAAACATTCCAGAAATTTCGACCATCTGGTGTTTTTTAACGTGCAATGACGTCGTAGTGTACCCGGGCCTCCAGCATTTCGCCTCCATCTGAATGCAACCACCGCGGCCGGCATCGAACCCACGACCATCGAGTCAGCAACGTCTAAGCAAGGATGCTGATGAACACGCTACTTATATTTTATGGCGACATAAAAAATTCTGAATTTAAAGCTACGTCGTGGTTGCGCCGAAGGTGGTTATAGGCGCACCGAACCCATTTCCGACGTGAGAGGCGAGTAATGTGAAGAGAAAGATTCAGCGTCGTATCAACGCACTCAACTCTTACCATCGCAAATATGGAGATTTGTCCACTGCCTACGAACATTTCCCACAGAAGCACCACCCATTCAAGTCTTTTTCTCCATCAAGGTTATCGCGAAACTGAAGTCGCAAGATGTTTCTGTGCGAGGGTTTCCGGCCAGAGATCTTCGTTGCCCTGAGCAATCTTGGAAATGCACTAGGTCCCTGAGATTTCGGGATGAAAATATGTTCTCTGCAGAGGAGCGTCAGACAGCTTTGGCAGCAGGAAAGCATTCTTCATCACACGGACATCATGGTGCCGCCGGCATGACCGTTTGTAAACTTGGTCAAACAGCCCGGTGCGCCCTTCTGACTGTGTGCAGCGACTCGTGGTGCAATATATTGGCAAGTTTTTCGTAGAAGTCTAACCGCTTAGCCCCACTGTTCAAACCAGGTTAATATTCTCCAGATTTGGCCCCCTATCATCCCGTCGCGCCAACGGATACACGCTGATGTTTCGGCCAGCTTTCAGCCTGCTCGTGCACTCATAAATAACACTGTTAACCTGTTATATTCAAAACTATTGCAGAAAATACTAGTCAGGATTCTTCTGCGTCGTGGTTCTTGAACGTGAAAGTGCATACGAGAATGCATCTTATGAAACCAATCTGAATGTCTTGGGAAATGTTGCTGTGGAAGGCCATGTGTACCGATGGACTTAGTATTGAAAGGGTAAAAATTTCTTTGTACGAACTGAAGATGGTACAGCAACGCATCATTGTACTTGTCGTGGTGTGTCTTAAGGTTGAGTCTTGAGCCCATACGAACAGGGAGCTCATCTGCCTTCTTGATGAGAATCCTGCTTTTCTTTTTTAGAGCATAATTTTGGGCAAGTTGGTACTTCATACTTCAATACAAGTTCAGTGTATATATACTTCAGTGCAACTGCGAAAAACAAAGACATGGAAAGTATAGAAGTGCACACGCAGTGTGTGTGTCTTATTTTATGCAGTCCGTGCCTTTTTTTGTGGGTGCAGTCGTACTGAAGTTCTTTTCTTCACGTCTCAGTATATGCAGATAACATTCCTACCTGGACATCAGAGGTGACGCGTCTGCATGTGCATGTTAGGCCAGAGGGAGCGGTTCCAATGACGTAAAATTACCTTCAAGGACTAGGGCTAGTGCTTTAAATTGAAATGCTCGCTGTTTGCCTTCACACGGAAAGCAAAAAGACCACACGTCATGGGAATCAATGGACATGTTCTCAGTTACGAGATGCCTTACCACTTGAAGCAATAATAGATATCGGCCTCTGATGGAGCCCTCATACCTCCTATATGAGAAATAAGTTCAGCACGATCACACATGTGCTAACATTTCTTGCGGTTCAATTGCGGGGGTCATTTGTATGAGAAAATATTCAACTTTAAGCCTTACCGTTCCTTCATTTTATGCAGTACGGGTTACCTATGCTGGGAATAACCCGAAGAAGAAACGTATATGACCTCCATAGATTCAAGCCCAAGCATCTATAATACGTCTTGGCCTGAGATGTGCACTTTTAGTAGCCTCTGTCGCCATCGCGTGTGATTCCTAAATAAAAACATATTCATGTCAGTTCATCAAGAATACACATAATACATTTTATTTCGACTCCATCACACTACCTCGCTTCTCCTTCGTGCTTCTAGGCAACAGTTCGCGTTTGGTGGTATGATTGTTGCTTATCGTGTGGTTCTACCATCGAACTTCACGGCTGCAGAAAGGCAACACATATAGTTCTGGTGCCTAGATCACCTTGACGCCGCTCTATCTAACCCTGGAATAAAAAAAAACAACTTGTCGCAGTTAAACCCTACAAGAAGCCACACTGCAGTTCTTGCATGAGAAACACAGTGACGCTTTCACGTTTATATGAACGTTTCAGTTATTACGCAAGCTCAGCAGGAGCTGTGATTAATTCAGTGAAGTTAATAATTATAAAATTCAAGGCATCACATTTAGCATCATCTACGGCTGAAAAGCTCACATTCCTCAGTGCTGCATTACAGTTAGTAATTAGATACCCTCTCGTACATGCACAATATTTACCGACTTTGTATCATGTAAGCCTTCCTTCATGACCCTCACAAACAATTAGTTGCTGACATAACTCTCCTTCAGTGTGCCACACAGAAAAGAAAAACACAACACTGAGTATAAATAAATATCGGACTAGTGCAGAATCTGCTGTAACGTATGGTACATGAGGTCGCCGAATCTGCCCTTCATGGTATTCGCTCTTTATTTATGCCATTATTCAGAGTCAATGTACCTACAAGGTTTCACCCACTGACACGTGAACTTGCCCTTGAACATTTGATGTATTTCTCCAACACTTGGCTTCATAGGGTAAATCCATTTCTCCAGCTCCGTCTCCCCGTTAGGAATATCTCAAGCGGAGGAGATGCTTCTGTGCTGCCGGTGGCTTGACGTGGCTTTCTAGAACGCCTACTCAATTAACTGCTACTGCGGCGAAACAATTCCATTATTTTTCTGCGTGTCCCATGTCAGTGTGCCCAGAAAGTGGCTTTCAAATGGACTTAATATACTTAACAATCACCCTTAAAACAACAGCCTAGACCAGCCTGAGCGCAGGAGGTGTTGAAAGCGTAGTTACCCGTCTGTGCGCATAATTAGAGAGAAGCTGACGAGTGAATCCTTTTTGTTATATTTTTGTCTTTTTCTTTTAACACGGAATTGTTTTATGCTGGGGTCCACCGCGACTGCGCTGACATACTTTCGTCAAAGGAGGGACGTTGAAAAATATCTACAAAAAGATTGCCCCCCCCCCCCCCCCCCAAAGAAAACCCAAAAGACAAGCATCTGTCACGCATAATCGAACCAGCAACCTCTTGATTCTCAGCGCGCAACGCTAACCACTATGCCGTACGACGTACGCAGCCTGGCATGATAACAACAAGCCATTTATATACACCATAAACTGTTTGAAAGTCCCCAGAGTTTCGAAACTCCAGCGCGTTTTCATCATCAGTGGCGAGATGGCGAGACAGGCTCGCGTTGGGCGTGCTTTAATGGTCGTCGTCTTCGCCAAGCGCCGCCTCTACGGAGAATGGTCTCCCCTGTGCGCGCGCTTATCACAGTCGTGATTCGGGAGAGGACGAAGGTCACTTCGCCCGCTGCCACGGCCGCGTTATTGAAATGACCATGCTGCTGACAGACGACGCAGGAAAAATTGTGACAGTTGTTTGTGCGCTCGTTTTGTGCGCCTTTCTGTTTGAGCGTGGTTTAAGTGTCTAGCTGTGACAATTGTTAGTCCAAACTCGTACTATTTATGCTGATTTCATGCGTGATTTTTGCTTGAGGTGTGCGCTGCCAGTTCCGAGCTGTTTGCCGTTCCTCACCTGACTTTGCAATTAGTTGCTGTAGCTGAAACAATGCACATTAAACGCTCAACTAGTGTATAAAAGATACGTTTCACTTTCGTGCTATACTAATTCCTATATAGGGGGATCAGCCACATTTCTTTTCTCCAGTGTCTCTGTTATATTCTTCTATTACCCACACCCCTTTTCCAAGTGCAGCGTTGGCGGCCAGTCTAAGAACTAGGGAACCTCTCCGTGTCTCCGTCTATGTCATCCTCTCACCCCCCCCCCCCCCCCCCCGAACCAGTACAGGGTCTCTATGCGCGTTATGACAGCATGAGATGTCATGATATTTCATAATAGCATCATATAGAAAGAGACAATGAAAACGAAGGCCGGGAGATAAACCAGATATTTGCATCCGGTTTTTTTTCCCATTCATGGGGCTTTCCAAATAGGGATAAAAAAGAGGGCGTAGAGAAACAAAGAGAAAAAGTGCGCATACACACAGGATAAAAAAATAACGAACTATACAGAAAGGAAGGACGTTCTGATTACGGTCGTTCAGAAAGGCCGGTCGATCGCAAAAAAAGTACAGTATCACTTGCAGAGCCTTTTTATGCGATGTTGCGTCCTGTACATGGCTTAGAATTCTTTCTTCTGAGAGAAGTTGGTCATCCAACTTACTCAGTGCGTTGTTAAAGGTTAGTGGCTGCGTACTCTACAGTGGGAAGTCGGAAAAGATGTTCAATTGTTTCTTCGTTACCTAAGTGGTCGCAGTCTGCGGTGTCGGCCATACCATTACAGAACACATAGGCCATGCAACGCCTAACCACAATCTCCTGAGAGGGCTAGCGCTTACTCGGTGAAGCCTCAATGGCACTGGAAGATTTGAGGTTGAGTAAAATGAGTGCAATCAGGCATGTCTGAAGGGCGGCTCAATCCATTGAGAATTGGTGCACTCACGAGCAACCGAGTGGACCTCCCATGCAGCGCCGTTCATAGAAAGCGGGAGGCAGTTCGTTGCGTTAAGTATGGGCTGAACGGGTGGCTCAATCAACGCGTTCTTTGCCGATGATACCACAATTACTAGGTAACTAGAGAAAAGTGGCTTGATGTTCTTTGTCTGTTAGATGATGTACTACATCTGCAGTCGGGAATAACAGAATAACAATTATTCATGCGGTCCGTGGCGTAAGGCTGATGGTAGAGACTGCAGTGCTGCAACAATATCGATGACAGCCGAGCTAACAGCACAATTATAATTGATCAACCAACATAAAAATGGCTCATTCCAATAACTAAATGACATTCATGCCAATTATCGAAGGATATATTTAACAAACTTCTGCATACCTTGCGCATGCTGGCGAAACTTTGTCTTCTTTTTTGCATACGAGTGAAGCTGACGCAATGCCAAGGTCAGAGAAGCCAATTATATGGAAGCCTTGAAGAACCTAACTGTCGATTCTGGCCCAATACTCCGACAACACCACCCACCTTCTGCTTCGCAAGAAAATTCTTATCGTTTCCTACAAACCCCACAGATCAAGGCCATCAGGTCTTCGTTACACTGCGGGGACATTAAAGTTCGCTTCATGCGCTTGCGTTGTGCAATTAGGTTGCATATAACGTCAACTCGAAACTTTTTACAGGCACATGGCGCTCTTCAATAAGTATTTCAGTAGACATGGTGGATGGCCCATGGTTATCGTTTCCACTGCATGATAGAACTTTAGCCATATTCCAGCTAATGCTAGATGCATTATACTATTTGGCAATGAATTTAATATTTATCAGCCCTGCAAGGCCCGTTGAACACATCAGTGGCTGTTAATACCCGCATAGACCATGTATACGTTCTATGTAGCCTACGAACATTGGCTACCACACGTCTAAGCTCCTCGAACATGAGAATGCTGCAGCAGCTCTCTATGGGGCTGTGCAATTAGAATGCACACTGTACGGCTTAGCCTGATAGTAAGAATCAATACCACCTCCTCAAAAACCAACAATTGAAATGACACTCCTCTTCTCTTGCCTTGTTACTGTTCTTCAATGTCTACTAAGAAACAGGAGGTGCTTTGGTTCACCTCTCCGTCTTTCCTTCTCACACACACTCTCTCTCTCTCTCTATCTCCAATATTTCTCTTTACTGTTGAAACATCCGTACAGTTACACAAAACTTCCTTAATATCAAACGAAAAGTCACATATGCTCTTTGCGGAGTTGGTTTTTTCCCTTCAATTTTGCTGTCGTCATGAGTGGTTGCTTTAGTGCCGTAGATACGTTCACCACTTTGAACAACAACAACAAAAAAACTGCAAGCATAGCAAGGTACGTGTCTACAGCCGCCGCATGCCCTTCATGGGAAAACAAACTTCGAAGGACTGCGCCATCTACCACGATTTATGGCGGAACACTCTGCGTTATTTCTTGGACGGCACCGTTTGTGCGGAGCTGAGGTAGGCTGCAAGAGCCGGCACGTGCACTGGCCGCCCATTTTCCAGCCGCCAACGTCGGCCCCACCGAGCGTACTTTTGCCGTTCAGCAAGTGCAGTGCGAACTCAAGCGCTACGTGCTTGTCTGCTTCTGCCATAACCGGGCGCCTGCACGATCAAACAGGTTCGTGGCTTTATGCATGGCAGTGGCGCCACACTATTCAGCGGCTCAAGTTGTACGCCCGCGCTGCACTGTTTCGAGCGCGAAGAAAGTGACGTTCAAAAGAAGCGGTGGCCGCTCGATAGCTGTAGAAGGCGGTGCAGACAGCGCGGTTTGCTTCCTTTGTAGACGTTCTGCCAGAGAACAGCCTCGCGCGTGTCCTGGAGACACGAGTCTCATTATATATGTTGCTGTTGGTAGTGATTTTCCCTTCCAAAGCAGCTTCCTGAACATACAGCTTGTTATGAGTCCTCTGCCTGCATACGTCAGGCTGGTGTCGTCCCCAAGCTCCGACCTGCATTTACGACAAAACCAGGAATCGAAAAGAAAAAGAAGAGACGATGATGCGTTTTAATTAAAGAAGCATTGCTGTCTCAGATTTAATTAGCCAAATTTTCATTCAATGCCTCCTAAGCATGCAGAAAAGAAATGAAATGCCATGACGTTGATGACGTGCTATACGTTGGAAAGAAAGAAATTAAAAGTGAAAAAAGAAGTGGTTAGTATCTCGCTCAAAGAGTAATTCTCTACAAGGTATACCTTGTAGGTTTATAGAGAAACTGTTAAGGCGCTGCGCGTCATATATACAAGGTGTCTTTAAATCAACTTATTAAGCGTCTTTAAAATTGTGTCAAAAAGTCCTAAATAATAAGGTAAGTGGAGTATTTGCTCGCTGCCATCACAACTACTTTTTCTGTATAGGCAGATATGCCAAAGGGACCCTGCAACATTTTTCCACGTAACCATCAAATTGCATCACGAAATTAGTTCATTGCCTCACGAATCAGCCACCCCAAAAATGTTTACAATGCTTGAAGCATGAGCGGAGTTAAAGAGATTCTTCACACGTTGTAATTGCTCTCTCTCTCTCTTTTCTCGTCCCAACGAGTGCACTTGAAGCTAAGCAGTGAGGGATGGTACCGATGATAAAGTTACGTCATGCGCGCGTCTAAACCTCGAGAACTTTATTTTTCTAACCCGCGGCTTTCTTTTAGGGAGATCGCTCATTCGCGCGTGCATGGGGCGCTCTCTCGCGGCGGCCTCGGCAACTATGCAGCCTACGATGCTAAATTTCTTCCATGAAAATGAACTGGGGTATACGGCATGGTAATTAGAGTATATGTCGTCATTTGTTGAAAGAAGAGGGAACGCTTTTTACCTGACTTTGAAAATAATTGTACATTACTGATCACGTGCAGCGTATAATATTTGGCTTGCGTGTTCTCAGAAGTCTTATGCCCACTAGTCGGCTGCGCGTGTTCCCACCAAGCTGAAAAAGCGCTGTGGTGCCCCTCTGAGAGTTCTCCTAGCGACATAAGTTACGCAGGTAGTTAAGAAACAATATTTGTTTTTCATTTGTGAAGCCAGGTGGCGGGCTCAAATGGGAAAACTGGAACCTTTCCTGTGAAGAATCTACTGCTGCTTTGAAACTGCCTAACAGCGGCAGCTGGCAGTTTAAACAGAGTGATGAAATCTTACTAATTAACCGGTGAAACCGAAGCGTGGAAGAGCGTGATTACATTACAATAAAGAGACGCCCAGAATGAGCGAGCGTCGTTATACCGACTATCAATCGATATCGCTTCTTGTGAGTGGACTGTGCTTAAAATTCAGCATACATGGTGCATGTACATTAACGAACCCAGAACACCATTGCAGTCATCGTGAACAGTGACGTCATTCTTAATCGTCTGCGTGGTGCGCTCATTCGCGCTTTGGTTTAGTTTTCGCTGGTGATAATTCAAGTTTTGTTACTCCGCAATAATTACCGCAGAGAACTTTTTTCGAAGTCTCGAAACGCTGATAAGCATTCCCCCGGGAGGACGTCAGGTCTCCCATTTGAATCGACTTCCCGTCTTCACTAATATAAATATTAAGTAATGTAATTTCTTTATTTCTGCCACATTTGGCGTCTCTCTTCGTGCGAAGATGTCTGGTGCTACATATTAAATATGAATGCAGTAAGCGAATATTCCATTGTTCTTATAAACCGCAGAACACATTAAGGGGCCAGGCTGTCGTATGCTGTCGTCGTCGCTTAGCGTAACGTATACGTAAAATAACCTAGAGCATCCGAGTGTGCGCTCGCGCCGTAGAGAAGTCTCCTTCCTCTTGTTCTTAGAGTGCCTTGATGGTCGAAGAAAGAGAAACCTGAAGAAAAAAAAACAATAAAGACTGCCTAGATACGCCCTTCCTGCAGAATTAGCATCGCCAGTGCGAAGCGTCCTTCAATCTTTCGAGGATTTTCACATGTCCTGAAGGACTCTGAACAAAAAAAGCCTCAGTTTTCAAACATTTGCTTAATGTGGCAAGCAAGTTTGTCATAATCGTTACGAACGCCGGCCGAGGGTGGTAGCAAATGGTCTTGATGTGCACGCAGTCAGGCAAGATACAGATGTATCAGTCACGTATTATATTTTGTGAAATCCACGGGCTCTCACCAGGTGGCGTAATTGCATCGTGACTTTATATGGGCTCGCAGGTGCTCCAAATACAAAAGAGTTCGTAGTCTGCGCTGTTTCTTGTCGTGTCATACTTTGGCCCTTAAGAGTGATTGTTTCGCGCACTGAATTAGCAGTTTCAAAAATTTATTTATTAAAAAAAATGCAGTTCTGCGTTGAATTGAAGGCTGGTTTGCTAAATTTTTGATCATATTCGTATATTTTAGAGACTAGTTTCATTTATTTGTAGTAGTTAAAATTATCCTAAGGTGTCTGTAGACGGGTCTGCTTCTGGTTCTAGGGTTTACGAAAAAGAAATATGCGAAAAACAACGCACGGGTATATCAGCCTGTGGAATGCGAAAGTCAGGGAAGGCACAGCGTTGGCTTCATACACATGCAGTGTCATGAAGCTTAATAATATACCGCCATTACGTGTTAAGTATAAGTAGGTAAAAAGTTCAGAAGTACGATGACTGAAGCAAGTAAATGTAAACAAACTAGAATGAACGCGCCCGTACGTGTCACACAATTATTGACAAATCAATGTCGATGAATCCCATGTAATTAATCAACAATACAAAACACCACTAAAGAACGCGTCCCCTTCTAGGCACACACACACACACACACACACACACACACACACACACACACACACACACACACACACACACACACACCTTTGCGAAGACTTAAATGGCATTTGTTTCAAAACAAGTAACAATGAGTCCCGCCGTGCTTACTGTATAATATCCAATAGTTTTATTTTTCACACACACACACTAAATCAACTTGTAGTCTTCAGAAAAGCTTACTTACACTGTTTATACCTAAATGTTAAACGTTTGTTTTTTTATTTGTGTGGTCTAACTGTGACATTAGTGGCCTAACTGCAATAACGGAAAATAAAGCACACCCGATCTTCCATCATACAGCTTTGTGTAGGGTAAGGTGTGGTAAAATGCGTCTAAAATTTGAAAATGGCGAATAATATTTTTTATTCCGCTCTTTGTCATAAATATCAATGCAGTAACTTTCTTTCGAGTACAAGGTATACATGTGCTGCATAAATATCACCATTTTGCCACAGTTCAAAGGGGTGTTCTAAAAAGAAATAAAAAGAAATAATGTCTTATTTATCCCCAACCTGCAAGGCAAAATAAGACAGTGTGAAAAAATTTTACCCCTTTAGATTTTGCTGTAGAAGCCCACTCAAATTCACCTTGTGGGTCCTCCCGCAGTCTTTATGAGCCCACTCCTTGCACTCCACGCATTGAATCCAGGAATTACCCGGCGCTGTGTTGCTCCAAAAGGCCTAGCAAATCAAGCTTCCACCCCCAGTTTTTGCTTGTGCTAATGGTGTCTTTTGTTAAACGCTCTCACTTCATTAGATTATTCAATGATTGCATGCTGGATATGTTCCGACACATCTTCTTCGCGTCTTTTTGCCGTTTTCACGCAGCGCTGCAAAGGCATTTGGCTTTGCATTTCGTCAGCTGGACTTTGTGAGACGAATAATTTTGAATTTTCTATCACCTGTTATTTTGAAAGTTTTCGAATGAAAAGGCGTCATTAAAAATACTCCAGACGTGTTTGTCAACGGCTTGAGTAGAAGATTCTTTCAATTTCTTATGCGCCTCATGAAATCCTTGGGAACGCCGAACAGACTCGATGTAGCACGAATTTAGTGAGTCCTCTTCTCAACAGCAGTCAGTTCTTTTTATCTTGTTTTCCCCCTATGGAGCTTTACGTAGCATTCTATTATTCGTCCTAACCAACCTAAACAAAAATTGTGATATATTGTTAGTATGAATAAATGGTTCACTTAATCAGACACACGTTCTAAGGCATTTAGATGTCTTTTTGTCGCGTTTTGCACCTCCCACTTGCGGTAATAAAAAAAATCCCCTTAAATACGTGAGTTGTACTGACGTTGGAGTAGCTTCATGCGCAGATTCGAAAATTTGCCCGAGCAGAATTTCGACGCTTTTTGACGGGTAGTGAAAACACTGACACCAGCCGCGTAATTTCTCCCATGCGAATGCTATGAGCAATGCTAAAGTTTTACACATAAAAAGGTAGATAACTACCAGAACCTCGCTGAAATAGAGGAACAAACAAAAGTACGTTTTGTATTAGCTATACAGAGACCGGCAAAGTCAAAATGTCGCGTTTTGCGCCTTGTCTCAATTTACCCCACCCTACCCTAATTGGCGATCGATTTATGATGAGGATCCTGACTCGCGTGCGTGGCAGACGGAGCATTGCAGAAGTACAGAAGCTTTTCCATACGGAAAAAATACTGTTACTATGCAACAATCGTAATTTTGATATGTTCGCTCAGTTTTACGTCAGAGCTTACATGCGTTACTGTTTCTTTATCTATAGAACTCATGCGTAATGCAATGTCAGGGTCGCAAGCACGGGATGGGTGGTATCGACACCTATAACTCAGTTTTTCGCACGTTCACTAAACTTGTGCTTGCAATACTGGATTGCCTTTGCGCTCGTATTAAACCTTTGTGGTGATGCGAAGGCACAATGGAAAAAAGGAAGGAAGGAAGAAACGGAAAGACGATGAGGTTAGACAGTTCCTAGACCGGTTGGCTACCCTTGATGGGGGAAGGGATAAGGCAGATAAAAATGAGAGAAAAGAGATCCTACAAAAAAAAAGAGCGCGCGAGAGTTAATATGGCGCTGCTTGGAGTCTGTCACTAAGACCGGGTGCCCGCAAGAAACGCAACAATGCTGTCAAAGCCTTTTGTTCTGAGTACGGACTCAGTCACTGTCTCTTTGTTCAGACAAAGGGCGATTATCAAGTCTATCCAACACATCCGAAAGTTCTTGTGTGCGCATTTAAGCGTGAACACTCACACAGAAGATAAGTGATGGAAGTTCTTACCTCCCTAGCAGCATAGTATCTAGAAGCGACTGTATGTCTTCTCCAGTGACGCTGGCTAGGTGGCCGCTATTCAAGCCACACACGTCATTGGCTTTGGCCCAGGACAGACTTTCGTTGAATACGCGATAGCAGTACAGCCCCCAGGATACCCAGCCGAACTCACAGTCCTCCGCCAGAGACTGGTTCACGAGCACCGCGTTGTACGTGGCACAGAAGCCTAGGCTGGCGGCACCGGTTGCCAACAAGCTTGGGCCCCCCAGTGGTTCCTCGAGGTGTGCGCGGATAGTCATGGCATTGCCCGCGGACCGTAGTGCCGCCAGCTCGGGGCTTCCCGTCCAGTTGCCGCAGAACCGGTGTTCCACGCCTCCGGATGACACTTCGAGGAAGCTGTCAGGGCAGGACGAGGAAGCGCGTGAGGCCGACACCTGGAGTGTGCTGAAGCTGAGCTGCACCTCGTAGCCCAGCGGCATGACCAGCGCGAAGTGGCAGTCGCCAGGAGCTGAGTAGAGGAGCGACGTGCTCTTGCCGGGTGGATAACAGATGCGGCCGTTTGCCTCGACGTGAGTTTCGTTCCGACAGAGCTTAACGAACTCATACTTGACCGTCCAGCCTTCGGCCTCCAGAAGAGGGTCGCTGTGGAACGCGATTGAGAGCCTCTCGTCAAGAGACAAGTACGTGAGGTTCCGACGGCTTCCGCAGAGCACGACGGTGGTGGGCCCACGACCCGCCAGGTGTCCAATCTCCAGACTGTCGTGCTCACAGCGGGGGTCCTTTGCGGGTGGCAGCTCGAGGAATGGGATGCGGAGCAGTATGCGGTGCCCGATGGGTGCCAATATGGTGATGAAACAGTGCAAGCCCGGAGGGTAAAAATCCGGATGGTGGGGGCTGTGCCATTCTCCTCGTGTCCTGGTGAGTGTCGCGTTGCAACCTGCATGGGCATGAAATCACGTGTTTTGGTGTGAACATTTCTTTTTTTATAAAAAGATAGAAGAAGCATTATGCTTTAATGTTTTTATATTAATATTTTCTTGCTTGACACAAGCAGGGGGCATGACCGAAGCAGCAACACTTGCGATACAATAAAGCGTAGTAGAGAGACTGTTGCCTGGCTCAGTGTTCAAGACACACGAGCGAATACATCTTCATAAAGACCCCACGTGTGCTCTGATATTTTGTGCTGGTTGAACCGAATATTAACGAGGGACATTATCATGAATTTCGAACATTTCCTTATCATTTTGTTGTGATATGTGCGTATAAGTGTGTCTTTGCATATCTGTGCCCGAGTGTTCTATCTTACATGCTCTGCTTTGCATGTTTTACTTTAAGATACGTGTTCAAGTTTCACTCAAGGGCTAAATGGTAGCCGGCGCCATAATTGTGCGCCAACATCTCCTTATATATTATACCAATAAAAAAAACGCTAAAAGGCGAGTACTTGTGCCCAGCTCTATTCAGTGCCCGCTACATTACTAGTGAAGAGTGGCTCGCACGAGAAGCTGTTACCTTCACTGCTGGAGCACTGTGCGAGCTGAGACGAATTATTAGGCCCGCCGAGGGGCGCAATCTGCAGAGACGCAGACGGAGCGCTAGAGTAACGAGCTGCTCTAGAGCACGCGTTGTTTGGTTGCGGATAAAGTGACCTGGCGAAGACCTTGCAGTAGATCAGCTTTGTACCGTGATTGTTTGCTTTAACTACATTATGAGAAAGCGCAGTGTAGTCACCTGTAATGCTTCCCTGAGATTAATCCCACCGGTTCGCTTGCAAACTTCTGGCCATATATTGACTCGCAGTCTTAAGATACGAGGGCAGTATAATCGTCCGGGACTGAAAAGGAGATCCAAGCAGCCTTGTTGCGACACTGCACCGTTAAAGTTAATGTTCCTCGTATATTAGGAGTGAATGGAACAGAGCGAAATTTCTGTTTAGGATAAAATGACGTCTAGGAGGTGTTTGAGCTCCTCAGTACTAACCGCAACGAATAAATGGAATATATTCTCTTCTATGTGCCCACAGCCGCATTGAACAGTGCTCTTACCGGGAATTGGAACAGTTAATGAGTATTTTATGTCTGGGTGGCTCCGGATTTTTTTGTGAATCAAACACTCATGCAGGGCGGGCCACTTACCTTCGCGGCTGTCCAAGGCGTAAACAACGGTTCGGTAGTAGCAGGAGCGGCATGATCGTGCTCGAAGTGCAAGCCAGCGATCTCTCCCCGAGGCCCGTAGCACAGAGCTGTTGCCTAACACGAGACCTTTAGCTGCCTCGGCCTCCACCAAAACTTCGACTTGCGCTGCGGCGCTACCGGAAAGGCGCACCTCCTGAAACTGAAAAAACAGATGCATGTGACTGTCACGATACTAACTATAGATGTCTCTATACGACGTAGGCACTATATTGGCTTCTAAGTACATCGCCGGTACTCTATTACAAATATGCCTATACATAATCTAGCTATCACTCCAACATTTCACATAAGCAAACCTGCTTTGGCTGTCAATTGTCTTTATCTTTCGTCTATACGATATCTGGAAACAAATATTCCTGTAAATTAAAATATAGGGCCTCGAGTCTATTTGTTTCTCTAGTTCTTCACGATATCGGCACATCTCCTCCCATACATCTTTTATTGCGTGCATCCGTAGACATCTTGTCCTGAACAAAGCTGTAAGCACACACACACACACACACACACACACACACACACACACACACACACACACACACACACACACACACACACACACACACACACACACACACACACACACACACACACACACACGCACACACACACACACACACACACACTTTGGTGGTCATGCATACTTACCTCTCTTTATGCCTCTTTTCGAAGGAGGCGAAAATGCTGTGTGCTCAGAATTGGGTGCACGTTAAAGAACCCCAGGTGGTCGTAACTTCCGGAGCCTTCCACTCCGGCGTCTCTCATAAGCTAAACCCCCCCTATATATATATATATATATATATATATATATATATATATATATATATATATATATATATATATATATATATATATATATATATATATATAGGATATGGCACAACGGGAGCGTTGTCAACAAGGATAAATATATTTATTTCCCAACAGTTTCGGCGGGAGGGGTCCTTCCTTCATCAGGTGATGAGTCATCCCCTGATGAAGGAAGGACCCCTCCCGAAATTATGCCTCGAAATGTGTGTTGTATTACGAATACATAACAATTAAATGGCTTTTAAGCTGAAATCGACGCATTAAAAGTGTAATTAAAATAATGTTGCCTTGAATACAGGTATACTCACTTGAAAGGTATACATGCTGATTCCCAGTGAACAACTCTGTGTTATTTACGAGGTCCTAGATCAGCCCGAACAGTTTATGTGAATAAAACTACTAAATCTTTTTATTCACATTTAAACTGATAAAACTCACCCTTCCAAGCAACGTAGTGACTAACATAGCCTGCCTACAGTAGTACCTGCGTACGCAAATACTTTGAGCATCTATCTGTCTATGTATTGATTGATTGGTATGTGGAGTTAAACGTCCCAAAACCACCATATGATTATGAGAGATGCCGTAGTGAAATTTCGAGCACCCCGGGTTCTTTAACATGAATCCAAATCTGAGCACACGGGCCTACAACATTTCCGCCTCAATCGGAAATGCAGCCACCAAAGCCGGGATTTGATCCCACGACCTGCGGGTCAGCAGCCGAGTACCTTAGCCACTAGACCACCGCGGCGGGACATCTATCTATCTATCTATCTATCTATCTATCTATCTATCTATCTATCTATCTATCTATCTATCTATCTATCTATCTATCTATCTATCTATCTATCTATCTATCTATCTATCTATCTATCTATCTATCTATCTATCTATCTATCTATCTATCTATCTATCTATCTATCTATCTATCTATCTATCTATCTATCTATCTATCTATCTATCTATCTATCTATCTATCTATCTATCTGCCTAAGTCTGGGTGCTCTCAAGATCCCCCCTCCCCTTAACTTGGGGTAAACCAAAATTAGTACAGGGGGTAAGATGCTTTGACGAATATGAATCCCTGGTCCTGACATGAATACCAGCTTCCGCTGCGTGCCAGCCAAGTATTCTACCACTGATTCACGCCGAATGTCACAGTCAAGTCACATACGTCGTCAAACACTTTCCTCTAGACAGTGGCACATACCAGAGGGTGGGTATGTGCCACTGACATGCGGGTATGTGCCCCAGGTGATTGACACTTAGTATCACTCAGGAATGGCGAGAACACACAGGGTAATTTTAACACGTGAGCGTGAAGAAAAAACTGGCATCGGCAGCGTTGGCCCGGTGAAAGCAAACAATAAATGTCAGGGTCCCAGCAGGAACCAAACCCGTGAGTTCTGTGTGGCAATCAAGTATTCTACTACAGAGCCACGCCAGGCCTTGGAAGTACATTTCAACTAACGTTAACGTTACAAACGTTAAGTGTGGTTGCAGTGCTGACTATCCAACTTTATAAACATTCCAATGTGCTCGTATGATACACAGTCACATCGCGTTAACGTCGATTGTAGGTAAGTGTCATTCGCTGAAGTGGATTCATGTAGCAGTGTCCAGGGCTACCATCCTCGCGAGCATTAGCGTTTCAACATATGTGTGTGCGTGCATCAGTTGTACATATATGTAGCGTCATTTCACAAAATGTTTGTTACGGTATGGAAAAACTTTATTGAGGTCCGTCGGGGTGTGAACTAGCACGTAGCAGGCCGCTGCCACGTCGGGGCAGGTAGTCTGCCACGTCGGAGCAGGTAGTCCTAATCTCTCCGTCACGATGTGGTCCTGTTAAACTGCCCATAGCATGCGTCCTTAAATCCGTACTGCGTAGCGCAAAATCCCTCTTGGATGATGTAACGTCTTCAACCCGTAACGCAGGCCACCGCCTGAGCATGTGATCTAAGCTGGCAAAGTCTGAGCAAAGCACGCATGTGTTTGACGTCTGAATTTCTGGATAAGTTTTGTGCAAGAGTGCGGGGCCAAATATGCCCCGACCTGCAAAAGTCTAAGCGTCCATGCCTGACGCTTGTTCAGTTTCCTGTGCGGTGGGGTATACTTTCGCCTCCTCAGATAAAAGTTCGTTGTCCTGAATAAAAGAGATAAAAGATCTTTGTTGTCCAGAACTTCATCACCACGCCGTTGCGTAGCAGTAGCTACGTGGTTGATGACTCCTCGCGCAGCTCTGTGGGCCGACGTGTTGTGGTTGGACGGAGCGCCCTCGATCTGTTTCTTGGGAGTGGGGAACCAGACGATTGTGTATTGGTGTACTTGGTTATTTTGCAGGATCCGTAAGGCTGATGCCGAGATGGTGCCCTTAGCGAATACTTGGACTGCTGATCTCGAGTCACTGTATATTGTTGTTCTTCCGTCGTATAGCAGGACCAATGCTATTGTGACCTGTTCGGCAACCTTGGCTGTTATAATCCGGACCATCATATTGCTCGATAAAAAATTAAAACATGGTCCTATTTCCTCCGCATGCTTCGTATAATGTCGATTCCCAAGGTACGTGCGGATCGGCCGAATTTTTTTTCATTCATAGATCCTGTCATGAACTGCGACGAGTATTTGACTCATAAACGAATGCTGTCTGTACATATTGGGCCAAGGTTAACTTTCTTTAGATATACCGGCCTCATGAACAATATTTTATTACAGATCATATAAGTCACGTTCAACGTTTTCCCAGAGACGTGAACTCTGCGTATTACCTAAATTTCTATAGTGCGTATCCGCAAGAGTCGCTAGTAAGCATGACGCTAAGTGAATTTCTCCAGTATACACTACTTTTTGCCACAAATGAGCTCGCTTCAAGCCCATGTGTTCCCAGTGGAGGGCAATTTTTGTCTGCTTGCAGTCGCATACAGACGCCATTTGTAGACATAAGAATATAGACAACAAATTGGAGGTGGCACTGCGGACGGAGGGTGCTCATGTGGTGGCAGTCGCATCATGGTAGTGTATTAACGCTGTTACGCTGCGACGCAGAGCACCGCGCGAAACGGAAGACGAGACAGACACCAAAACGGCGCAGCGCACTCTCGCAGCACAAAAAAACATAAATAACGAAGCGGAGAAGCATCGACAGAAGCAACGCGAGTACAGAAAATGAAAGTGATAGCATGTAAGAGCAGAGAATGCGTCTGAAATGAGCCGGAGGAACAATGTCGCCGTCTACAGTCGTTCACGTCCGCCGCGGTTGTACAGCGCGGCAGCTCGGCTGCTGACCCGCCACGGCCGGGACCAAGCCGAGTCGAAGGTTGGTCGTGGGTTTGATACCGGCCTTGGAGGTGTCATTTTGATGGAGGTGAAATGAAAGAGGCCCGTGTACTCTGCGATGTGAGCGCACGTTAACGAACACCGTATGACCGAAAATATCCGGAGAGCATAATGTGGTCTTCATAATCATATCGTGGTTTTGGGAAGTACGACCCCAGATATTATTATTATTATTATTGCTATTATTATTAATATTATTATTATTATTATTATTATTATTATTATTATTGTTGTTGTTGTTGTTGTTGTTGTTGTTGTTGTTGTTGTTGTTGTTGTTGTTGTTGTTGTTGTTGTCGTCGATCACACCGCAGAAACGAACTGACAGACATTTACACCAGAAACGCGAATAGAGCTTCATCAGCAATCCATTTTCATATAAATGTGAAGCACCAGGAAATTTTGTTGGTATGAAAAGACCATCAGTGACACCCCGTCAACTCCCCTACGTGCACAATGAGCTCGCAGGGTACGCAGCCTCTTCAAAGCTGCTGTGGGCGTGTGCACATGGCGAGCGATATGCTTGTACAAAGGCGCACACATTGAGCATCAGATATTCGAGCTTTGGGAATTTGGCCATGTCCAATCGCAGCTACTTTCAGCTTCAAAATGTGCGTATCAAGTACACGCCGCCAACATACGCCATTTTGTTCGGTGAAGCTGCTGCTGGCTCACCACAGTGATATAAAAATTTTATGCACAGTAAGGTTAGTTTCTCAAGCTTTATTTAATGCAATTTTATTGCGAGCTGTTGCTTATACGAGCACGCAACACCAAATGCACACTATGAAGCTACAAGCAGCATGCTCCGCCTAAATGCCTTTTTATAGACGTTATTTCAGTTTTATTACACACCTTGCCATTGGATATAAACCGGGCCTTCAATAGCTGTTCTCCGGAGCATATAACAATGCCACTTCCAGGACAAACAATAAAAAACAAGAAAAAGAAAGAAAGGCACTACGAAAGTGAAGTATCCCATAAAATCTACCGTATAAAATAGTAACAGAGAGATATAATTTATATAGCTAGATAATTTTCGAAAAGAAAACACTTTGCTGCGAAGCCATAGTGTATTTTAGTTGAAGCTAAGAGACCCCTGCACACATAACTCAAGCAGTGGGCGGCGCAATATTTCAGGAATAATTATTATTTATTAATGAAATATAAGCTAATTAATTTGTCCTTTCAATACTTCCTTCAAATTGTCAAGTTTGATCATGTTTACAATAAACTGGCGGGGCCGAATGCCTGCCCCCAACAGCGGTCCCAAGACTATATATATGCTAAAGAATTCTATCGGCAGCAGCGACGGGCGGTATGTGCAAAGCAGAATGATTTAGTCAGTGCTATAGCGTAGCAGTCACGCTTACCGGGAATTCTTCGTTCGAGGGGAATAATTGAAAGAACCTACCTCAATCATGACAGAAGGTCCACGGGTTACCCAGTATTTTCAGACAGGAATAAGGTATCATGTTTTGGTCAATGTAGCGCGTGTACATCCTCGGACATCTGAGGGTGTCACGGATGCCATATTCCTCTTTTGTGCTGCTATAGGTACTGTGCGTCTTCTGCGCCTGTTGTTGTGATGACGTGCCTCGTATATGCCGCCATCTTCTATTCCGCTCATTCGAGAGGGCCGTAACTAAAGGAGCTCTCGGTGCTATCGTCTGAATTAAAGGGGCCTGCAACACTTTTTCTCAGTCATAATGAAATGCTCTCTCTATGAGCAATTGACGCTTTGCGATCACACGCCGCAAGATGTTTAGCATTGGTCAAGTACTAGTAAAGTCATAGGGATATGTCACATGATTAAAGCACTTTCTCTCCCCTTTCTTGCCAGCTAGGGCGCTAAAAGCTGCCCACGGAGAAGAATGGAAAGGAGGCAAAAAGAGGCCTTTTTTCGCCAGCGTGTATCGTGATCGACCTTGAGGCCAAGCGCTACACTTGAAGAATGGACTACGCGACGCGTACATCTTGATGGCCCTACAGGATAAATTAGAACCGTCAACTATTTATGCAGACTCGATGCGGTAAATGTCATAGAAATATAAATAGAGAAGATGTCACAGCTTTATACATTCGTAAAATTCTCCTGCACAAATTGAGAAAACACATGGACACTAGAGCCGCCTGGACACCGGATCACGTGGAGATCCAAGAGGGAGGTAACAAGATGACACGCAGTCTTTCCACCTTAAATACTGGAGTTATACCCTATCATCTCCGATCTTTCCTGCATGCATCTCCCGAAATCAGTAGCCACCCCTACCCGAATTTGTCATCAACTCTCACTTTAAAATGGCACGCCTTCGGCGTTTCCTGAAGTATAATAACGGGGAGAGACTCAAAAACGTCACCTCTCCTCATATCTTCCCGATTCTCGTACTCAGCCGATCTGGGGAAGGATATATTACCAAAGTAGTGGCAAATGGAGCCACTACTCTTCAAGTGATTCATAAACAGCCGACTCTTGTTACCGGGAGAGTGGAATGGACACTAGCATAATATTTTGTGATGTTTAACGTCCCAAAACCGCCATACGATTATGAGAGACGCTGTAGTGGAGGGCTCCAGAATTTTCGACCACCTGGGGTTCTTTAACGTGCACCCAAACCTGAGCACACTGATTGGCCTACAGCATTTTCGCTTCCGTCAAAGATGCAGCCACCGTAGCTTGGGAATGCACACATTTATCTCCTGAATATGTACCTTTTGTCACTCCTCATGCATCACCAACATGCATCATCCCTTTCTACACTGTCCTACCAACATCATTATCGAAAGAACAACGCAATTTTTCTACAATCTGATTACGAAGTTGTAGGAAAGTCACAGCAAATCCATGGAGTGAATGAAGATGAGTGGGGTGAAGCGTCCGTCAGCCCGTCCGTGCTTCCGTTCATCCGTTCGTTCTTCCTTCCGTCTGTCCACGTGACCATCCATGCGTCGATCCATGCGTCCATCTATCTGTCCATGTGTCCGTCCATGAGTCTGTCCATTCATCTGTCTCTCTGTCTATTCATGCGTCCAATCATCCGTACGTCCACGCGTGTATCCATCCGTCCATCCATCTGCTTGCCGGTCTGTCCGTACGTTCGTGCGTCCATCTAGTGAACACTCCAAGTACCGCCATCTCCTATCTCACATCCCCTCTGGCACATAATCGCCCTAGAGCAGGTATGTGCCACCGGTCGCCACCAGCTATGTGCTACTACATACATACAAGGAATGGACAGACCCACGCCTTAAGGAGCTTAACCCCTAAGAGACAAATTCAAGAATTCTCATCAGCTTGTCACATTAGCTGACTTCGGCATTAGTAGTGGAGTGGCGCGTGTGATTTAGTGTGTGCCTATCACTTTTTTTCCTTCTTTAGTATCCCAATCAGTGACCTTCGGTCCCCTTTCCCCAATAATAGAGTTTATCTATCTATCATTTTTTTCTATTTTTTCTTCTATTTTTTCTTTGAACACGCTGCTTAAGTTTAGTGTGATCGCGAGTGCGAGCGCGGGCATGTGGCGCCCTCCCGCGGCGGCTTCAATAACTATGCAGTTCACGATACTCAATTCAGCCAACAGCCGTGGACATTGGCTATATGGCGTTATAATTTGGGTATATATCATCAATTGTACAGATGAGGGAGTGATATCTAGCTGATTCTGAAAAATATTTTAAATATCTAGGCCGTGAGCTGCGCTAAATTTTTGGCCAGGCGTTCCAATGAGCTTCGACTACCGATCGGCCGGGTCTTCTTATCATGCGCGAAACATGTTGGAGGGCACCTTGAATGCATGAAAATAAATCCACATAGATATATTTCTTTCTGATCGCCTCGTACTAGCCCGATGCTTTCGCTCCTTAGCGCCGACTCCATAGTGGCGTTAGCTCAAGGTGGCGTGTAACATGGCTCGTAACGTGTAACGTTTAAGGTGGCTTGGTGACGCGCCGGTCTCCTCAACGCATATGGCTGCACTCGCGCAGCGCCCTTCTCGCGTTCCTGTGTAAGTTCTCCTGCTTGATCTGCGGTGCGTAAGGACAGGTCACAGTTGCTGTGCTAGGAATAGTACCAGAAGAACGTGCCCTTGCTTGCTCTCTGAACAAAAGGGGCCCATGGGGAACAATCTGGTCTAACTTGATTGCTTGTGTGCACGCTGTAAGTACATGGAAGTCGACGACCAAAAGTTAGCCTAAAACTTACCTAAGCCAACCAAAAGTTAACCAAACACCACAAGCCAGCGCTGCTAAAAACCATTCAATGAAACATTAAGATCACCTAAACTATATTTCGGCGCACTGAACCAGCAAATGTAACCAGCTCGGATGTGGCACTTGCTGCATTCGCACATTCGCAGCTGCTACGCCGATTACTAATGCGTTGCGCCGGAAGAGGCCCCGACTATGTTTCATTGTTGAAAACCACACGTTGTGTGGGGGCCATTCTACGCATACTTCGAAGATTGAAGCTGCCGGCACACGCATCAAGACATACGTAGAACTATTGTCGAGACGGCGCACTTTGGTTGGTGGTGGTGGTAGCAAACATTTATATAGCTAATTTTTACAGACAGGTTTTTAGGGGAACCAGACGTCTTTAGTGGGTCAGCTGTCTTAAAATACCAAGTGTAGTCTCTAGACATAGACCTCATTGGTCGCAGCCGCTGTGCTGGCACAGCGGGTGTGGCGAGAGAGGCGTAGTGTGATTAGACGCAACCGGAGCTCGCCATCGTGCCAAGCATGGCAGACTTTAAACGCACTTTTAGACATGAATGTACTTGCGCTGGCGTAAGGTTGTTCTGTTCAAGTATGCTTGCTCTGTTCGAAATTCGTTCATTCTGGTTCGTAACATAATCTGTGGGTACTTGCCGGGAAATAGAAATTTCTTCATTAGATCAGGAACTTCGTAAAATATCGTTTCATGAAGTGAAGTTTTAACTATCTATTTATTAAACCTTATGCTAAATAAAATATTAAGTACGTAAGTCATCCAACCTAAGAATTAAGTACAAAACAAAGTCATTTCTTAGTTCGCTGGTGTTGCTTATGAATGGTTTATTTTGAAAGTGAGGGGAATGTGCAGGTAATGCTTAAAATGCACGACTGTAGTCCTTAAGCAATCCACCGCAATTTCGTTTCAGGAAATATTATCCATTCGATTTCTTTTTCACTTCAAGTTACACAAATGCGATCAACATTCGGAATATGGTAAACGAAATGGTCCCTTCAAAGGTCTGAATGGATACCAAAAGATTGGAACAGTGGTGCGGACGGCAAAGGGCAAGGCAGAACGACAAAATTAATGAATTTGCAGGTATACAATGTAATCAGCTTGCGCAGATAGGTTGTAGATCATTAGAATCAATCTCCATCCCGCAGTGCACATAAGACATATTGTGATAATGACGATAATGATTATGATTACAATGAAGATGATGATGATGAAATTGACACTAACAGTCGAATACTTTTGCCCAAAATACCACGTGCCTAAATAAAAAGCTCAGCTGTAGGTCTGGCGTGAGTTTAGGAAAGAAGAGGAGGCCAACCTGTGTGAATGTGAGAGAGTGGAGGCGTTGATTGATTTGACTGATTGATATACCGGGTTTAACGTCCCAAAACCACCATATGATTAGAAAGTGGAGGCGTTGTCAACTGCTTGTAACGCTTTACACTTTGCGCAGCAGCATCGCGATTACCAACACGGGATGCGTGACACAGAAAGACGAAGACCCTATACAGCACATTCGTTTCGGAAATCCGAGCACGCGAGCACCAGCTCGTAAACGCGTCTCAGAGCCAGGGGTTCAGCGCACTCGGAGCCGTCAAGCGCATGTGAAACATTTGTGAACTGAGACGGTTCCTCAATTTTGAAACCGTCGTATCGCGGAGCACAGGCGTTTTGGTATATCTCGGCAAAAAGCCGGACAGCATTTATGATGGCGTAACAAAACATGTTGCCCTTTCTCTCCAATGTTATATAATTGAGAGGGAGCTGTCTTTCTAACTCGCGTATAATTATAGTGCTCGCATGGACTTTCCAACCTAATGACATGGTTGAGTCTACTGAATTGTGCCTCACAAAGTTCTTTTGTCAAGACCTTCATGTAGCTTCATGATGGTATATCTAAAAAAGATTGCGGAGGAGCACAAGAACAAGGCTGCTACTCTTGCGATGACAAGCAACTTCACGTCCTTTTTAAGCCCTTCCAAAAATCAGCATTTTAAGGGATGGTGTAAAAGCCAGCGTATGCACAGTCTTGCTTATTTTTGAAAGTGGCCAAGTGTACTGTTTCTATTGCCCATACTTTCGAACTCGTACGGAGGCCAACACAGTGCGTGCACCACTTAAGTCTTGTCAAGCCTGCCGCGGCAACTGCTGTGTCTGATCAATAAATTTACCGGCTTTTTCACAAGCTGTGTTAACAAATGTCTCGTGGTATTTCTTCTGGCAAGATACAAGCTAAAGCATTCTTCAATGGCTTCCATCAGCCACGCCAGCAAGAAGTGTACAGTAAGGAAAAAAAATTCACGCGTCGTGCCGCAAACTTCTCGAGAAACTATCCGTGTAAGCGTTGCTTCGCGTTGGAACACGTGTAATTTTTTATAATATTTTCTCACTTCTGATTCAAACAGTGCAAAAAAGACTTGAAAGCTCAGACATAAAGAACTAGAGATGGTAAATAAGTTAAAAAAATAAATGCTGGAAAGAAACCGGCGTTGGAGCAGCAGCCGCTCGCCAAAAAACTATGTGGGCTGCATACAGCGACAGGCTGCCACACTATATTCCTCAGACTGTGGTTTTCGCTTTATTTTAGGAATATAGCGGTCTTCATTATGCTCTGAAAAGATTAAACCTTCCATTGTGAGATTTTACGATGTCTTTCCCAAATCTCAATCACACACAAAAAAAAAAAAGGAAAGCGAGACGGAAGGATGTCCTTTCTACTTCGCGAAATCGACTTACTGAAATACAAGAAATAACAATGAAGCGCAGAATTAACCAAAAGAATAAGTTTAGCTCTGCCTACCTTTCTTGATTATCTTCTTTTCAAAGGAATGATGAGAAAATTGGGGAATGTTGATGGGTGAGCTGCGAGCGGAAGTACGACCCGCTTGTTTTATTCAAAAACAACAACGCGGTCGGGGCTGGCTGAAGAAGACGCTGGAAACAAACTCTTGCGGAGAGCCGCAGCCGAAGCCAAGAGTACGAGCACCTACCACACCTCAAGGAACCAGGATTGGTAAAACCTTACTCCTGATCACCAAAACAGGACGCATACATAAAGTATGTCTTTTATTTCGTCGTTTTATTCCAGTCCAAAATGTTCATGTCGAGAGACTTCGTCCCTTTACCGGGACACCTTTTGCACTCTTCGCGGTCTTCTTTACGAAGAAGGCGTGGCGACTCATCTCTTTCTATAGATTCACCTTAGTTTCGCAGAAAGAAAAGTTTTGATTTTCTTTCTACAATAGAAACTACATCTGTGTGGACTGTATGTGACTCTCAATAATTTAGCTTATTTTTCGCAGGTAGTCTTTTTCGTTTAACAGAGATGAATACGTGCACCAAACGTGCTCCACGGTTCATTTTGCTGCACTAAACTTATGAAGACATTGTTTATATTTTTCAGAAACTTACAGCTCCAAGCCTACGTAACCATGGTGCCGGGCTGAAATATGAACAGTGTTTTTATTTAAGGGTACTTCTTACTGTAGACTTTAGAGAAAGTGAGCATTCGATGGAGGCGAAAATGCTGTAGGCCTGTGTGCTCAGATTTGGTTTCGCATTAAAGAACCGCAGGTGGTCGAAATTTTTGGAGCCCTCCAGTACGGCGTCTCTTATAATCATATGGTGGTGTTGGGACGCTAAAACCCACATATCAATCAGAAAATGTTAGCACACGAACATGGGCGTATCAGCCGGGGGGGGGGGGGGGCAAAGGGGGCGCAAGCTTTCCCACTAATAAAAGTTGGGGGGGGGGGGCTGAGACCCCCATTTTCGTCAGTGGTCTCTGACAGCCAATGTAGAGATAATTTTTTAACGTTTCAGCAGTCACGATTTTCTAATGGTTTTTTTTTTGTGACGCTGTCCACCCTGTGCAGTAGCACTGCAGAGCAGGCTAGAGCTGAACAGCGGCCCTATCTATAACATCACTTGTTCATGATTTCATTCTACTTCAACTGGCCGCTGCAGTTACTGATGAGAACGCACAAGCTTTTTATGGACCGGCCAAAGCATTTGCTGCTTCAGGAAAACCACTTTCTTTCGTCAGAAAGAATTACCATCACCACAGCTCTGTCGAAGCTGCTGTGAGCACATAAATGCGACAATCTTTCTAAATATTTTAGTTTAGCTATACTGGAGGCGCCAAGAAAAGTTTCTGCTTTATTATCCGATAAATCTGATCGGCCTTGCTTATGGCAACTTGGAGCGATAGAAGCAGCTTGCAAAGCGGCGACGAATAAAGCAGTGGACCAAAGCTCAGTGGGAAGCTGAAATGAGTAGATAGAAGTGCTCAAAATACCCTTGGTTCCTCAAGGAGTGCGTGAAATTTAAAAACGAAATTCTTTGTGAGCTACTTTAGTAATTAAAATTTTATATAATGATAACCTATTTACTGTTGAGGAGGCCGCCATGAAATAATTGTATTCACGTCAAAAGTTGTGTGGTAACGCATAAAAAGCATCGCGTGTAATATTATAACATGCGTCATACGTGACAAACATATACGTGTTGTCCCAGTGCATGCTGCTTAAAAATGACTGTCCTTTTTTGAAAAAGTGCTTTGTGTATGAAAAATCACGTGAAAGTGTGAGCAAGGTTATATATATATATATATATATATATATATATATATATATATATATATATATATATATATATATATAAAAGACACTAATGCCAAGGAATGTATAGGGGAAGTTAATAAACCAATAATATTGTAAATGTGAAGAAAATAAAGTTGATGAAAAGATAACTTGCCGTGAGCAGGAACCGAACCTGCGACCTTCGAATAAGGCGTTCGATGCTCTACCACTGAGCTACCATGGCGGCTATCCCCACAGCCATTTTATTGGGTTTATACGGGAATTTAAACATAGGAGTGTCAGTCAGCGCCACCTGTAGCCAAGGAGGCGAGTGTGGCACACTAATTTATGAGCCTCTTTGGCGTCACGTAGCACGTGAACTTATTATGAGCCGGCAGATAACCAATAGTCCCTCGTATACAACCTACCGGCACCAAGTCTGCCAACGAGACCCTCGTTAATGAATAAGAGAAAGAAGTGTATACTTAAGGGCTCGTTTTCCGTGTTTTGACACACTATTAATAAGGTCTAACAAACAATAATGCCAAGGATTGTATTAGGGGAAGTTATTAAACCAATTGTACTGTAAATGTGACGAAAGAATAGTGGGTGAAAAGATAACTTGCCGTGAGCAGCAACCAAACCTCTGACCTTCGAATCGCAGGTTTGGTTCCTGCTCACGGCAAGTTAGACGTTATTAATCTGTTATTATTATTATCTGTTAGACGTTAATAATAATGTGTGAAAACACGAAAAAACGAGCCCTTAGGTATACACTTCCTCCCTTATATATATATATATATATATATATATATATATATATATATATATATATATATATATATATATATATATATACACATACATACATACATACATACATACATACATAACAACTTGTTCATTCTGCCGACGTTTCGACGGGAGCCGCGTCTTTTTCATTATGCCTTGAAAAAGACGGGGCTCCCGTCAAGTTGTTATGTTAAAGCGCATCTACTTTTATGCCTATAAGCTTGCAGCAACAGCAACCCAAGTTATTCTTCTCTCTCTCTCTCTCTCTCTCTCTCTCTATATATATATATATATATATATATATATATCTATATATATATATATATATATATATATATATATATATATATATATATATATATAACAGCTGACAAGTGCGGTAAGTTACCCCCCCACTCGCGAAAGAGTTGGTACGCCACTGCACACGAAGTTATTTTGCGGCGTCGGATCTTTAAGGTGAGACTTCCACAAGTTTACAAGCCCACGCTTGCATACCTTGGACCTTAATCTCCTACTACGTATTCCGTCCAACCTGTCATGGCATGAAATGTCCGTCTGTGGCTTACAGGAATTGTCCCAAATGCACATTCACTAATAATGGAACAGGTGATAGCCTGTCACGTGTGTTCTGTGGGTGAGGAGAAACAATCACATAATTTCTCTCCGAGTTCTGCACTGTGCCTTTGAAAAAGCAGCCCTCTGAACCCCCCTTGGCCAGCTAGACAATCACCTTCTAGTAGAAAACAAAATCTTAAAGCGTAGGCCCACCTGGTCTTCAACGTGAGCCGCCCTGAGGGCATATGATTGGGGTTCCTTCGAGAAACCAAACTGAATGAGCAATTGCGTGTTTACAAGCATCATTGGTGTGTCATACTTGGACATTGTAGTGTCACCACAGACCCTTCTCCTTCATTTTCTACATCCCCTTTCCCCTTCGCGAATATACAGTGTAGCAAGCCGGAGGCTTTATCCGGTTAGCATCCCGGTCTTTCTTCCATCTCCTCTTTTTCTAAAGGTAAACTAGTCAGGGAGCTGGCAATATAACATTGACTGTAAATTATGAAACAGTCGAAGTTTTGAAACAAAAGTGTATGATACACCCATACATTAGGATAATTGGCAAATGTGGTTGAGAAGATTTTCTGATTAGGGTAGAATTGATATGACTTTTTGTCATTAAATGCCAGTAGCCCCTAGCTGATCGCCATCACTGGCAATATTGCAATAAATTAAGAAAGAAGGCAATGAATAATAGAAGACAATATTGTCACGGGGTGAGAGTAGGCAGAGGGTAGAAATATATTTTCAGATTGTACACGGAGTACACATTGTCTTTGAAACAATATGGCGGAGTGGCAACAACAACACGCGCTTTTTTTAATCGTCATTTTTGTTGCCTTTATGGTTCATTCCTTGATGTTAATGATGGCTTGTATCATACAGCCGCTGCCGGTGAAAGCGCCGTCTTGGCGCTTAAGAAATTGTGCGATCCTGCGCAGAGAAGTATGGCTTAAGGTGGGAGACGTGTACAATATAGGTGGATGGCAGAAATGATGAGGATGGAGTGTCCAAGGGGGCGATCTCATAGGTGACCTCGGTCAGTTGGTGCAAGACTTTGTTAGGCCCGTTGTACCGTGCGAGGAACTTCGAGTACAGACCAACGTGATGGGAGGGAGTCCAGAGAAAGACCAACGATCCTGGGGAGCAAGAAACAGCTTTTTGACGCCTGTTGTAGCGATCCTTTTGAGAGAACTGCAAGGCAGAAAGGCAATCTCGGGCAATCTGGCAGTAGTTGCATCGCGAGCGTACTTGGTAGGAGTGTTAGTATGCGACGGCAGAAGAGTGTCAAAAGGCAAAGTGTCGTGTCGTGACGAGTTGTAGGCAAACGTCACGTAAGGCAAAGTGGCATCCCAATCACGATGATTTGCGGAGACATACATGGATAGCATTGTCGTCAGTGTGCGGTTAAGGCGCTCAGTGAGTCCATTTGTTTGCGGGTTGTAGGTAGTGGTGAGTTTATGACATGTGAAACACGAGTGAAGAATGTCGTCCACGACCTTGGAGAGAAATGAACGACCACGGTCGGTCAGCAGTTGACGCGGTGCTCCATGGTGGCGAATAACGTCATGGAGGGGAAAGTCCGTGACATCAGTAGCACAGCTTGTTGGTAGCACTCACGTGATGGCAAAGCGTGTCACGTAGTCTGTAGTCACCACTACCCACTTATTCCCACTCGGGAACGTTGGAAATGGTCCAATGAGATCAAGGCCGACGCGGTAGAACGGGTCTGTTGGAATGTTGATAGGCTGAAGTTGGCCAGGTGGTGCCAATGAAGGATGCTTGTGGCACTGACAGGACTCGCAAGATGCAACGTATCGGCGCACAGAGTGGTGAAAGCCGGGCCAGAAGAATCGACGCCGTACACGGTGATACGTGCGGGCTGCTCCGAGATGTCCAGCAGTTGGGGCATAATGAAGTTGTTCGAGCACAGTGGAATGGAGTGTTGCAGGAACTACCAGAAAAAGTTCTGGGCCTTCGGTGCTTGTGTTGCGCTGATAGAGGATTCCGTGATGAAGCGTGCACAGGCGAAGGGAAGAATCGGAGGTGGCAGAAGCTACACGGTGTATGATCGACCGCAAATAGGCATCAATTAGTTGTTCCCTACTTATGTCTGTGAAATCACAAATGGTGAAGACACAGGCATCAGAATCGTGCGCGGACAGGTCAGGGGGATCGACGAATGACGAGATAGACAGTCGGCATCCTGGTGCTTTCGGCCAGACCTGTAGGTCACGTCAAAGCTATATTCCTGTAGTTTTAAAGCCCAAGGACCCTGGCGTCCAGAAGAATCTTTGAGGGAGGACAACCAGCACAGGGCGTAGTGATCCATGATGACCGAAAAGTGGCGGTCGAACAAGTATGGTCGGAATTTTATAACTGCTTATACAAGAGCGAGGCTCTCGCACTCAGTGATGAAAAACTTGCACTCGGATCGGGAGAGGAGGCGACTTGCGTAGGCGATTACACAATTTTGGCCCTGTTGCTACAGGGCGAGGACAGCGCCAATATCGTGTCCGCTGGCGTCTGTGCGAACTTCAGTGGGCGCTGAAGGATCGAAACGACCCAAGATGGGCGGGGAAGTGAGCAACGCAGTAAGTCGGCGAAACGAATTGGCTTGCTGGCGACCCCAAGAAAACGGTATATCCTTCTTCAATAGCTGTGTCAAGGGATGGGCAATGTCAGCGAAGTTGTGAACGAAACGCCGGAAATAGGAATAGAGGCCGACAACGTTCCGTATATCTTTCGTGGAATGTGGTATGGGGAAATCTTTGACGACACGAATTTTGTCGTGATCGGGTTGCACGCCTTTAACACTGACAAGATGACTAAGCACAGTGATTGTTTGGCGGCCGAAACGGCATTTAGAGGAGTTGAGCTGTAGGCCTGCCCAAAATGTCACGGTGTGAGAGTAGGCAGAGGGTAGAAATATATTGTCGGATTATACACGGAGTAATCAGTGTCCTTGAACTAAGATAGCGTAATGGCAACAACAACACGAGCTTTTGTTCAATTGTCATCTTCGTCGCCTTCATGGTTCATTTCTTCATGTTAATGATGGCTAGTATCAATATCTTTGGTCACTTCGAAATTCCACTATAGTGTCAGCTTCTAAAGTCACTGTAAAAAAATTTATGAATAGATTTGGCGGTCTGTTTCTCCAATTTGGACGCGCTATTAAAATAATTCCAGTGTAAAAGGTTTTTTTGAATAAATTTTCAGCATAGGGTTTGCCTGACATTTGCTCTCCCAAACAATTGTTGCATAAAAACGGTTGTGTACTAGTGGAGGAGTCGAATTTATAAAAACTTCTCTTCCGTAACTGTGTTGCAGAGGTTCCATCTTGGTGGAGGCGAAAGGGTAGAAAACAAACCGGATCGTCGGAATTGCCGGAGTTCTCCTTCCTCATATTTACAACGTCGTTTTGGTTCTTTAAACACTAGAGAATACATTTATTAGAACTATTGCTGATTCGATAAGTATTTCCGGTAAAGTAGTAGTAAAGAAAGAGAAGTATAGGTGGATCACCAAAGAATGTAGATTATAGGAAGTGTAAGCTCAAAACCGTTGAAAATTTTATACACCGATCAGCATAATGACATCAATTTTATCATCAGGACAAGAGCTGACAAACTTCAAACGTGCTTGCCGTCTGTGCATTTGTTATGTTTCACGGCAATTTTTAATGCTTAAAATCCTAAGTAGAGCTGGTCAACCCTTTAGTTGGCCCTGTAGTGATATATGTGTTTGACTGAAATTCTGTGGAAGAATAAAAAAAACTAAATATTTGAAGCCTTCTGAAGGAATGGGCTAGGGTAGGTTCTTATGAATTCCACGCACTGCCATTCGAACGTTTTTGTCAATATCAAGCGAGAATAAACACTAATGCTTCTTCGAATGAAGTGTTATGAAACTAGAAATTATTACTTGTTGAAGGAAATTGAGGATGAAAGATAGGAGAAAATTGAGACCGGTGTGTATAAGATATTTAGAGGAATTTTTCAGGCGGTGGAGAACCGACTCAGGGAGTTCGTTGAATTCAATGTAAGCAGATCAAACAGGGATTACTATGTTCATTGTGCCGTCAAGATTCGAAAGCGACTCGGTGGTACGTAATGAAGTATACCTTTCCATCTGCGGTTGATGTGGCGCAAGTTATCCCCTAGGCACGCATGGATATACTTATTTGCGTTTTTGATGGAAGTGATGCTTATCAGGGTTCATATTCGCACATGGTATGCGCTCCTTGAGGGGGAGCCTTTTGGGTGTCTGTAATTACCAGCATTCTGTTACCAGCACACAACAAAATTTCCCGCAGGTATTGTGAATGATTTGTTTAAATTTGCCTCGTATACCTTCGTTAACGAGTGACAGGTAGTAGGAATCATGTGTACCGATATTACTAATTAGGCACTATGTCTTTACTACATAATTCAATAGTAAACGTCGTTGAAGGAGGGGAGCTTGGAACAATGTTTTTTGGGCGTGCTTATTGTTTTTTTTATTTTACTTGTATAGTCCTAGTGATCTATTTGAAAAGCACTGTTGTAAACCTTTCCAGGAGTTAATTACGAATTAGATGTTTATGCAGCTCCAGAGTTTCGCAAAGGTCCCACCTTTTCTCGAAGATTCTGCCAAAGTATAAGTCAAGAAGCCTAATTTCATTCTTGAAGGATGAAACGTCTAATGAAAGATTTATCAAGAAAGAGAGAAATAGATTGATTGATATGTGGGGTTTAACGTCCCAAAACCACTTCATGATTATGAGAGACGCCGTAGTGGAGGGCTCCGGAAATTTCGACCACCTGGGGTTCTTTAACGTGCACCCAAATCTGAGCACACGGGCCTACAACATTTCCGCCTCCATCGGAAATGCAGCCGCCGCAGCCGGGATTCGAACCCGCGCCATGCGGGTCAGCAGCCGAGTACCTTAGCCACTAGACCACCGCGGCGGGGCAAGAAAGAGAGAAATAGAAGTGAAATATATGCACGTGTGTTTAATTGCCATGCGAAGAACAGGAAATGGAAGAGCAGAGAGACATCCTCTCGAGTGCATCCGTTAGACGACTAAGGTCACTTATGCTAAATACAACCACCGAATTCTCGGAGCTTGGACAGTTCAGTAACTTTCGGGATGATTACTGTTACAAATGTCGCTCCCAAAAGCGTTTACATGTCGGTTTCAATGGTAAAAAGGTGGTGGTGGCACGCGCCACGCGCCGAAGATGACGTCACTATTAACCCCCTTAAAACTAACACGCCAAGGGTGACGAGGTGCCTTTGACGAAGATAGGCCCTGCTATCAAAACGTCGGGCAGCCTGTCTGAGGCACTGGCACTTCTACTGTTCAACATGACTATCCAACATGACTATCCCACTACGTGTTTCCATCTGTCGGCTCTCGTATAGATTTTAAAAATCAAAGAAGGTATTGGATGTCACGCAGCTCTACAATGGTAAGTTAGCGTGCTCTATACACTCAAGCTGGCATTAAACGCGTCGTTCTTACACTTATTATTTTTGTAATACCTGACATAATGCCGGATTTTTTTTTATTCGCATTGCTTAGTCCATCGAAACTCAATTTTACTACCCGACTTGCCATCGAGGAAAAAGAAGTAAAGGTTAAAACTAAATAATTTACTGCACTAAAACGAAAGTTATGCGTTGGTGCCGTTCACGAGGTATTTTACAGCGAAAGTGTGACTGGAGCAGATCAAAAAGTTCTCGAGCTTAATCGGTGAATCCATTCGTCATTAAGTTTATTTTTGTATGTTCTACTAGAAAAAAACTAGTAATAAGTCAAAGGGAAGAAAACTGATCAATAACTGCAATATGATATCGCTGTTTGAAAACGTTTAAACGTTTGAAGCATCACTCCCATCCTTTTTTAAATTAAACAAAAACGCTGTCACAACTTCTCTACTTTTGTATTTACCAATAATATTACGGCAAACACACACACACACACACACACACACACACACACTCGCACGCACGCGCACACACACTTTACTGTAAGCCTAAAAGTCATTGGCGTCTACATACCCAAAGAAGGGTTTATGGCTAACTGTTGCTAATCTACACGTAACAAGGCCTCAAGAAGCATGACAACAAGAAGGGAGGATATCGCGTAACACCCTCCCCTTCCTCAATAACAGTGATGCAGGCATTGTAGCAAACACCTGAAAGTAACGTCTACAAACTGCCTGCCCCCCCCCCCCCCCTCCTCCTTCTTGACATCATGCATCTATAGAGCCTGCTGATTAAGAAAAATAAAGCTACAAACGGCAGAAAACGTGACACATCGTGAAAGCAAGGCGTCACGGGCGGAAGCAGCAGCAACCTAACATTGGTCGGGGACAGGAAGCAGCCAGCACAAACGAGTAGCCGCCACCATCCCGGAAGAGCGCTCGAATTGCGATTTGTGTGGCGCTTTCTGCCGAGGCGGCGGCACCGAAAACGGCGTCCGGAACACGGCGCCGTGTGCACCACGATAGCTTTTCTCTTGATGACTCGGCCCGTTAACAGGTCCGCGTCCGTGCAGGCGGCTGGGAAGAAGATAGCAGCCGCAGAAAGAGGACATCCGCGGACCGCTTATACGAGATACGAACGCACGACTGGACAGGCCTACGCAGCACAAAGACAAAACTAAGACCTCCCCCCCTCCACACAAACACGTACGCCACACAACCGCGCGGGCCGTCTCGTATAAACAGCGCACATTGATCAATTTTTTTGGGATATGTTCAATCTGACAAAAAAAACATCGAAGTGCCATTCCCATCAAACTGTTTTCATTACCTTGAAGAAACCAATTGAGAGGAGAGAATGTATTGGAGCAAGAACGCCCCCCCCCCCTTTCTCGTCCACGGCTGGAAGACGGGATTGATGGGCTGCGGCACGCGAGGGCCGTCCGACCCAGTTTACAGTCACCCAGTGGTGGTTCCTTGATGTCAACGATAACCCTGGAACGTCTCTGTTAAGGGCATGTTCGTGTGGCAGCACTGGCACACCGAAATTACTTCCTTCTCTTTTTATTGATCCGTCAACTTTGACTTCTGGTTGGACAGGACTTGATGGAAAACAAAGCCGATCCGGACGTCAGCTAAAACGCGAGCACTTTCGGGGAAGAAAACTAATGGCCTACAATGTTTGACGCCAGCGACGATAAAACGCGATGATCGAGAGTCTGCATAAATAAATAAATAAATAAATAAATAAATAAATACTTAGAAACCTTATTGTGGTTTAAATGTAGTTCCACTACAAAACGAAGACCGTTGAAAAATAAATGCGAGTAAATATTGAGTTTTTCTTATACCGGAAAGATGGGCCGACGCGCGATCGATCGTCGCTCTGCCACTCCTTATGCTTATTGCCATAGATCGTAAATGTGCTTCCAGGGTACCACCATGAAAGATTTTGTGATTGTTTCTCCTCACGCTGAGGGCATGGAATGTTATTGCTCGTCACGAGTGTATTGCTGATATTCGGACGCTTGATGTCGTTTGCTGCGCCTGTGCCTTCGTGATGTTCTGCACAAGGCCGCTGCGCGAAAGAACAATAGTGCCGACACTGCAAGTTCACCACATCTTTCAGCTTGTTCGTTGCCTGGGTGCTTCTGCATTTTTAAATGCAAAGTAGCTGCTTGATTCACCTGCGTAATGCTGTCCCTCTGTGTGAACGTGCCACGCACCGCAGATGTTGGCGCGGTGCCACGTAGGTCACGCCGCTGCTGCGCCTTTACATCACGCTTCCCTCGAAGTGCGCGCTGACATCCCTCTCTCCCTCGCCTGCCGCGCGCTCGCCACGGCACCCGCAGTGGCCGCCTCGTCTGTTCACCCACAACACATGCCGCTACCGCAGCTCGCTACAACGTTGATTCGTCAGTTCACGCGCAATAAATCTGACGTGCGCCTAACGTACGTGATTGACATGTCTGTACGTGCCACGTACAACACCTACACCAGTCATCGCTTCAAACGAATCTTCCAGTGCTCACCGCAGCACCCGAGTTAGCGCCGTTCAAATCGTGACGCCACCCGTGCACAACGCTGCTGCTTCGCACTTTATCAGGGTTCTCTACGGGGAGATGGTCCGGATTTTCCGCTTAGATTTGCATGCGTTAAGGTTTACGATGCAATGAAGTCATGCCAGTGTTGTATCCATTACCAAAAAAAAAATAACGCGTTAATGCCCTACCTTACCTGCAATAAAAGGTAACTCGTTACCGTTACCAAAAAATTAACGAACGTTACCTCCACCATTACTATACAAAGATAAATTTTAATCAAGTGTTATTGCTACAGGAACTCACGATAAGAATTTTTATATCTCAAATTCATGTTTCATGTACCCCTTTTAACCCAAAGCAAGGATTATATTCAATGTGTTCATTCAACGAGTATTCTTTGTACAAATCTAACGGACCTTACCCATGTTATGGTGGCGCAAAGTCACCTGTAGGGTTACATGTAGTCAAGTTAGCTATGATAATTTATACGAGTTTACACGTTATTTGATAAATTTAGAAAAATATGATAGCTAACTTCTTTTGAGGCAAAATATTAGAAATTGGAGGACACGGTTCCAGGCGATATTTCCCAGCTGTATTGAAAAAAACTTGCAATGTTTCATTCAGCTGACGTTCACCGTGAGCAATGCCGGCAGCTCACAAGGCAATAACTTCCGCACATACAACGACCAGGGGCGTAGCCAGGCGATAGCACACCGGGCCCGTGCACCCCTCCCCTTAACCCCGAAATTTTCGTTGTCTTGGTGTCTCCGAACGAGCGGAGACACCAAGAGCGCATACGCGGCACACTGAGAAAGCTACGTTTGTTCCGAGTGAGCCACTCCGAGCTCATTGCAAAGACTCTGCTCGATCGTCAGTAGCTTCAACCTTGCTACACAGGTGACGCAGCATTGCGGTCCACTGACACAAGCGGGACATCGTTCAGCTGTTATTTTTCCTTTCATATTGTGCTCCGCTGGCCCCTTCACTCCTCTGTTGGGTCGGCCGGCTCACTGTGCCACTCAGCTATTGCTCACTGCTATCAGCAACAAAACCATACACTTGTACGGCTGTGGTGGGGTGCGTGGTTTTTTACTGACGCGTAGTGAACACTTGCCAACATTAGTTACAGCATGCATTCTTTAAAATAGTTTGCAATGGACCATGTTACACGCACAGATGCTCATTCCTTCGAGGCACGGTTGAGGTGTCTTCCGAAAACAGAGCCCGATCACGCTGTTGCACTCTACTCTTGACGCGAAGCCCAAGCGTCCGCCTATTTTTTTGCATGGTTGCTCTAAACGATAACACTGTTGTATGAAACTCTAACAAGAGTAAGGTGGCGCCAGATTATGCAATGAATATACGTTTGATTCCGCGGCTTTGAAAAGACCCTTTCGGTTTTGAGGTCGAGGTGACATCTATAGGCACTGTTGTGCATAGATGGTTGCACCCTTTGCAGTGTGTAGAGTTCACCAGACATTCTCCTGGAGCTGTCTGTTGTGCATTCCCGTAGCCACGAATATACGCGGTTATAACACTACTTTAAACGCTGTTAAAAACTTTCATGTTTCCGCGACATGAACTCATGCAGGGACAAATGAAGTGCGCTATATCACCCACTTGATTGCTTTGACATGGTTTGAGCTCATGCGTGATGCTATTTCATTACGAGATACGCGTGACATCAAATAGCTCACTAAAAAATATTGAGACGAGCAGCGTTGGCTGTGCTAGCACTCATATCCACGAGAACCGATGTATACTCAGACCAGCAAAAAGTACGAAAGAGGAGGGAGACGGAGTAAAAAAATAATTGTGCTTCTCATCTAGCCGAGCAATAATGTGATGGTACACACAATTTTTTTTTGCATTTTTCATGTAACGTGTTATGAGACACGCGTTAGATAAGAGACACTGGTATACCTGAAGTAAAACAGAGTATATTATATATTTACTTTAGGTTAGAATGCACATTAGAATAGGCAGGACCCATTATATACCCGGTGAACGGCTCCGTTTCTGCTTCTTGCGTTGTAGATCATGTGCGCAAACATGGAAACCATGAAATTTCCTATAAATACACTAGAAGAAACTCTGGCACTTGTGTCTACGAGACGTGCAACGCACGGCGCTTCAGCGAGCTTGGGAATGATGGATAGTACGCAAATTTGTCCTGCATCCGAACTTTCGGCTCCGTTTGAATTCGCCTGTCTTAGAGCTGCTTTGTCTCGAAACAATCAGCGAATGTTCAGCAGTAGCCCTTCCCCACCTTAACCCTTTTAGGCTCACCAGTTCAAATGAGATCACAAAGCTCACGATGGTTCGTTCTTTTCTTCTTTTCAAAACGAAACCGCAACACAACAATAAAGAGAGCAAAAAGTGCGTTCAAAGTCCACAAACGCGCAGACTGTGTAATTTTGCGTACTACCAATTATTCCCATTGCGTCTGAACGATCGCAGCGCCAGAGTCCCCTTTAGTTAAAATTAAAAAAAAACGTCACTACAGAAACTAGCTAAAACTATTTTTTATTTCTAACAAAAACAAAAAAACATAAACTAAGTAATTAACAAGACTATAAAGTTAGCAACGCAACTGTGGATAAGTGCCCCTTGCCTAAAGTTTAATGAAAGCCTATTGCCAATTATCTTAGAGTAAACACTTGAAAACGTCGTGATTATACTATTTATTAGCTTTTCAATTCCTATAAAATATATTCTCACAGAATTATTATTGGCTTATAAACTTTTGACGTATTTTAACTGCCTCGTTACCTACAATGGGAGCTTGCGACTGAGATGCTGCGCCACCAAGCTCGAAGGCATGGATCCTATTCTCTGCTACGTTGGCCGCATTTCGAGGGAGCAAAACGTGAAAGACACCCATGCACTCGAATTTATGTGCACAACAAAGAACCCCAGTTGACAAAAATTAATGCGAATATCCTCCACTTCGGCGTGCCTTGTAATTATATCTCGATTTTGGCACGTAAATATGCCAGATATAAAATATGACAGATCCCACATACAGTGGCAATCGATGATGCGAATCACAAATGAGGGAGGTTGATATGCCACTTTAAAACGAGCACAACGTTATGAGGTAGACGTAAATTATGCCGTACAAGACTTGCATGCCACGATTATCCTGTTTAGACGTTTCATTTACCTTCGTCGTCTATTCACGTCACTTTATACCAAATTTAGTATCACCTGGCATGATATGTGGAGCTAGCACATTGACCGCGACATGCTATGAGCGTAGCATGCAGTCATCTTTTACATTTCATGCATATCCTGACCATCATGCTTATACGTGTCATTTACCTTTCTCGTCTATCCAGGTCACGTGATACCAAAATGAAACATGTGGAGCTAGCAAACTGGCTGCAAGCGCGCTGTGAGCGTAGTATGTATTGATGTTTTACATGACACGCATGTCAAGATAATAATTGTTGGACGAGTTATTTACCTTCATCGTCCATTCACGTCACGTAATACCAAATATCGTATATGTGGAGCTTGCGAAATGGCCGCGAGCACGCTAGGAGTGTATCATGTAGTCATGTTTTACATGACATTCAAATCATGATTATTATGTTTGGACGTGTCATTTACCTTCGTCGTCTATTCGCGTGACGTAGAACCAAATTTGGTACATGTGAAGCTAGCGAAATGGCCGCGAACGCATCATGAGCGTGGTATGTAGTCCAGACTTACATGACATGCATGTCATGATATCCACGTTAGGGCCTGTCACTTATGTTCGCTATGCATTGACGTCATACCTTACCAGTTTTGCGAAATGTAATGTTAACGAAACCACCACAAGAGCAGCACGACCATGAAATGTAAAACATTACATTCATGACATACAAGTCAGAATTTTCATGTTATGACTAAACAGTTATGCTTGTCATAGTCATGTTATGTCATAGCAATTTTGGCATAGATATCACAATCGAAACGGCCAGGAGAGCTAAAAGTCGAAGGCGGCCAGATAGATAGATAGATAGATAGATAGATAGATAGATAGATAGATAGATAGATAGATAGATAGATAGATAGATAGATAGATATATAGATAGATAGATAGATAGATAGATAGATAGATAGATAGATAGATAATCTGAAAGTCGCCGAATTTGGCTAAGAAATACCCCGCCGTGGTGGTCTAGTGGCTAAGGTACTCGGCTGCTGACCCGCAGGTCGCGGGTTCAAATCCCGGCTGTGGCGGCTGCATTTCCGATGGAGGCGGAAATGTTGTAGGCCCGTGTGCTCAGATTTGGGTGCACGTTAAAGAACCCCAGGTGGTCAAAATTTCCGGAGCCCTCCACTACGGCGTCTCTCATAATCATATGGTGGTTTTGGGACGTTAAACCCCACAAATCAATCAATCAATTTGGCTAAGAGGAAGCGCCGGTTCCCTCGGCGTACCAACTTTTACCATTGCTTGAAAAAGGTATATTGACGTTACCTTGACGTGACGGCTGCATCACAGGGGTACATATGTAATGTTTTCAAAATTGGATAGTCCAGCACTGCAAGCACAATTGACGTTTCAGTAATATCAGGGTCCAACTGAAAAGTAGTTCCTAGACCTGGTGACTCTGTGGTGTACAATACTTGATTTTCACGCAGTATCCTAGGGTTCGATTCCTGTCAGGACCCTGACAATTTTTTTTGAGTGACAGGCGTCACCGTCACTCACCGTATATGTATACGTATCTATATATATCAAAATGCAAGAAATAAAAAACACAGAAAGACTCCGGCGCGCGCGATTGAACTTGGGTTCTTTCAATCGTGTCAAGGTGGACGATTGGGCGAGTTGGTGATTCATGATCGACGTATGTAACTGCGCGGTAGTAAACACGGACGACAAGAAGATACAAGGACAAGCGCAGTTCTTGTATCTTCTTGTCGTCCGTGTTTACTACCGCGCAGTTACATACGTCGTTCAATCGTGTGTGCGAGTAGTTGACCTCTGAGCCACCGAGGAGCCCGTCCTTCACTGGCCAAACGGCAAGCTGTTTATATCTACCACTTACCGCTGCTCACGGGCATCTCGGGGGGAATCATCATGTTTTCAGCTTTATCAGCAAGATGGCGCAACCAGCGCGCGTTGCCACTTCGCGCGATGGCACGTGCTCTTATCTTCCACGCGTACTTTGCCCCGCTTAAAGAGGAGGAGCGACGCTCCTTCGCACGTCTTTGTCTCCGGTATAAAGGAGGGGAGGCTAGCCTCGGGCTTTACCATGAACAATTCTGTTGTAATTACCGGGCGCACAAAAGTCCCGGCAATCATTGCAGTCTCCGTCTCAGAAAATATCGCACTTTTCAGACACAACGAAGTAGCAACTGAGACGCTTTTTTTCGCGTGTATCTGTTCTTGTGAGTACGTTTCGTGCTTCATTTGTACGTCAGAAACGTGGGGCACATTTCGATCTGGTTTCCATCCTGCGCGGGACTTTGCAATTTGTTGCTATCGCGTTCATTGCTTCGCCTTTGTGCCAAAGCTGTTACTTTTTTTTTTTTGGACCTCATTCATAGGCACTAATGGAACTTTGCTACCTTGTTTAACACTCATTTCACTCAAGGCTAGATGGCTTTTATGCCGATTGTAGAGTTAATAGAAGTCTTGTGCCATTTTCAAATTCAAATGAACAATATTGTTGCCCGCCTCTTTCACACTGAGTACGTTTTGGCCAGTTTTGTTGACAAAAAATAGAGCAGAAGATATATAAAGCCGTCCGCCTGGCGACTGAAACATGCGTGGCGTAGATTCCTCTTGTTGCTTTAAGGAAGTGAATATGTGAGAATTGAGCGTGGAAAAAAAAGGAGAGAGGCGTACGCCACCTTCTGAGAAAGCAGTCCAATGGTTATTGGACTAACAAGGTAACAGCTGTTCATGAACATTATTTGACAGAGGACAAAAGTTTAGGAATGCCCCGACGCGATGGTCTAACGGCTAAGGTACTCTGCTGCCGACCCGCAGGTCGCGGGATCAAATCCCGGCTGCGGCGGCTGCATTTCCGATGAAGGCGGAAATGTTGTAGGCCCGTGTGCTCAGATTTGGGTGCACGTTAAAGAACCCAAGGTGGTCAAAATTTCTGGAGCCCTCCACTACGGCGTCTCTCATAATCATATGGTGGTTTTGGGACGTTAAACCCCACTTATCAATTAAAGTTTACGAATCAGTTTTAGAAATCTACCAAGTCTCAAGGTCACCCGCTTAGCAAATCCACATTTGCATCTTCAGAATCTGACAAAAATTTTACAGGCGTGCCAAATGCTAATGGGCACTTTATGGTAGTTTGCTGAGTGGGGTGGTTCAAAATACAACGTTTTTTTTTCTCTGTGACCTGCTCTAAATTGACATTTTTGTGCTCCAAAAGTAACATCTTGGTGCTTCAAAAATCGCTCCAACTTCTACTTCGCCTGGTGCACTCCTGTGTGGGGCATGTCTATGCACCTTAAATGTGCAGAGACATACCCCACATAACTTGACTGCCATGCATAAGTTGAAGCCGTGCATAACTTGACTCTTCCGTTTGCACGTGCCGACACCACCCTGCCAACAAAAACACTGTGAAAGAGATACAAGTGGCTTTCCACCCATAAGTCTTTCTACGCGTAGGTTTAAAAAGAAGTTACGGGTGGTAGGACGTTTTATATCTTGCAAGTATCAGTAGAATACCATTGTAGTCCCAGACTTTTCCGCATCTCTCTAGGCCGTCCCATGACACGCTATTCTCTGTACTGTGGTTGTGCACAGAGAGCACGTGACTTCACTTGCTGCTGATGGCTGAACAAGAAAAACAGTTTATTGTTTGTTAATACTCTCGCAATCAATCTGAAAGTTCGCTGTTATCGTTGTCGTACAGCTTGAACTCTCATATTCACAGTTGCCATCTTGTGGTGGCAATGGTGATGACCCTGTTCAGGCTGGCTCTGGCCAGCTCGTGAATGAAGGTTGTGCTTTTGTTAAAAAATTACGCCTTTCAGAAAATATTTCAGACGAAGGTTTCCAAGAAGCATAAAAAAGAAAGAAAAAAGGCATCGTGAGTAGGCTGTATGCAGATGCAATGTTGTGGGTGTAGACTGTATTCGTGTTTTCCGCATCCGCCTACGAATCAAGGTTAACTGATTGATTGGTTTTGCTTCTGCTACATAGACCCGCCGTGGTGGTCAAGTGGCTAAGGTAATCAGCTGCTTACCCGCAGGTCGCGGGTTCGAATCCCGGCTGCGGCGGCTGCATTTACGATGTAGGTGGGAATGTTGTAGGCCCGTGTGCTCAGATTTGGGTGCACCTTAAAGAACCCCAGGTGGTCGAAATCTCCGGAGCCCTCCACTACGGCGTCTCTCATAATCATAAGGTGGTTTTGGGACGTCAAACCCCACATATCAATCAATCATTGCTTCTGCTACATAGATTTTCAGGATTCGTACTTGAAATTTTTGTGCGAAATTGCATTTCTGGCCTGTTCAGCAGCACCCCAGAAAAAAAAATCATTTTTCTAATGTAATGTACTGGGGGTCTGTGTGAACAATGAAACTTACCGGGAGTTAGTGGTAGTATTCACATGAGTGATCATTTGCTAATTTAGTAGTAAGTTTGTACACACAGTGCTTAGTTTTTTGCGGTAAGTATGCTATTTTGATCACTGCAGTGTATTGACTCTGTAATTTAACTGCTTTATAAGTTTCTTTGGGGACATTTTATATTGTATCCTTTTATGTGACTTTTCAAACAACCTGTCTCTGATAGTGGTTACAATGAAGCTAATTGTTTTGTGCCATCTCCTGTTGCAGGACAACTGCAGTGGTGAGGATGAAAAGGTGGCGGCCTCCTCGCCAAAGCCCCTCTCGGTGACACCCAGTTCCATTGAGGCAGTGTCTATGGATGAGGACGACCCAGCTGGCACTTTCCATAAGCTGGCTTGTAGCATCTTTCAGTTTCATAAGTGCCAAAAGAGTCTTGCTATTATGCTATATTTATATACAAGTCTTTTAAAAAATTTTAAAGCTTGAAGTTTGTCCTAGGCTATTATTGAATGCTAGTATGGAAACCTCACTTATGCCCTCTACAAACATCCCATTTTGAGACACTTTAGAATTGTAGCAAAATGTCATTACCTTGCCAGGTAGACACAAAAAGCAAGTGAGGCGTGAAGCATCATGCACACAGTGCTTGTGGTGTTTGTGAATAGTTTTGGTCAGCCTCAGTGCTGCAAACAGCCTTAGTTTTTGTTGATATATAGTTTTTGTAATACTTAATTCCATAATGGCACTTTCAGGATATAAACCTATGGACTAGAATATTTTTATCAAAAGTTTTGCATGGAGCCCTTTCGTTTAGCTTTCTTTTAAAATTGAGTAAACTTTATATGAAGATGAAAATATACCAACTATGAAGCGTAGGAATGAAAATAGACCATTGCAGTTTAAGTACTTCATGACTTCATGCGCAGTAGTACTATAAAATATTGCGCTATAAAATTTTCACTAAGAGAAAGATAATTCAAAAAAGTTTGTGGGGTAATTCAATTGAACGGTGGAGTGGTTGTAACCAGAACCGTATCGGTTTGATTCTAAATCTTCGATACATGTTCACAGAGGAGCATAGATAATCTGGGATTGTTCTCTGGTCTTGGTGATCATGTGCGTTATTTATTATAATCAGAAGAAGTTGGACCATCTTTGCTTCATGTGTGAGATGTGAAAGGATGAAATTTGTGCTAGAAACTAACCAAAATAAAGAAGCATAGTTTGCATAACCGTATATGTGAATGGGAATTTTTGTGAACACTGGAATGCTTCATGGCTTTTTGGGCTTTTATAATTATTGCTTTTACAGTTGTCCATAGCTTCAAATTACAGGGAGCGGAGCTAATTGATGTGTGTTCGTTCCAAATGAGCCAGGGCGTGCAAAGACGGGCAGAAGAAGAAATTCCACAATTACTGTGCAATGCCTAGGACATTGGCCACATTTTTTCGTGATTGCTAGGTCACCTTCAATTGCAGTGTCGTTAAACACAGTTTCATCCGCTGCAGTTGAGGAAATCAGTTTCACTTTGACTCCATATTACCATAACTGTATCATTATCGACCGCGGTTTATCGCACTGCAATTTATACAGACAGTAATTTCATTTTGCCTTCATGATTCACCCAGGCCACATGCCTTCAGAACCATTTGGTCACCCTCTGCATTCACTCTACCTGCATATATAGGTGCTTGATCAAAATTTTATGTACAAAGTGGCAATTTGGATCAATTGTTGAGGTAATTTACCACATCTAGTAATTACATTTCTCCAGTTTTACATCTAGTAGTGCTGCCACCTGCGTATAATAAGTGAAACTAAAGGTAATTCCTACAAGATCCGAATTTCGGTGTACCGTAGTAGATTTAAGATTTGATTGATATGTGGGGTTAACGTCCCAAAACCACCATATGATTAAGAGAGACGCCGTAGTGGAGGGCTCCGGAAATTTCGACCACCTGGGGTTCTTTAACGTGCACCCAAATCTGAGCACACGGGCCTACGACATTTCCGCCTCCATCGTAAATGCAGCCGCCGCAGCCGGGATACGAACCCGCGACGTGCGGGTCTGTAGCCGAGTACCTTAGCCACTAGACCACCCCGACAGGGCTAGCTTTAAGAGTCTGTGCTGCGCAAATTTTTATTAGCCTCTATGTGGTTTCTCAAAATGATGATTTCAGGTGGAAGATCACCGTAAAGAGAATTCTATGGTGGATTTGAAGCAGGACCTATCATCTTGGCTTCTGCCGAACAATAAACCCAATGGCAAGAATAAACTTCTCAGACTGACAAGAACATTTAATGAAATGAACACATCAGACATAAAAAATGAAGTAACTAACAGGCTACTTCTACCACAGGCTTTTGTTACATGCAAAGATAACTTGGTGTGATGTGTTTGTGCGCGTTTGAAAAGTGCGACATGCCATCAGCCTCAACCAAAGAGGACGATGAAGATGACGCTTGGTTGCGGCACGTGTGGGCGGGAATATTTTGGGCCAATAAGGCACCTCCACGGAGATTTAGGAGAGCCACGGGAGAAGAACAACGAAGCCAGGCAGACGTGGCTGAGTCGGGACCGAAAGAAGAAGGTGGCCAGGGTGCGGGAGTGGCGGCCAGCAGAGCTCCTTTATCAAAGTCCCAGCGGGCTCCCACCTGGACACAGAGCTTCTTTTTGTCACCTGACGTGGGCCAGGCGTGTTCTGGTCTTCTGGCGTTGGCCAAGAAAAGTCTCCAGCTTCATATGCGAGCTGCGGCTGCCGAACTCCAAAAGGTCACTAATTTCGACCAGCCCGACGCTTTCTTCCGTGCCAGTCAACCACGTGAGCGTCTCAAGCTAATCGCCAGTCTTTCCCTGCTGCACGAGTGCGTCTTTACCGTTACTCCGTCGCGTCAGTTGCAAGCCCCGCATCACCACTGTCATCGTTTGCGGGAGTGCGTCCATGCCTTGGTATCACAGCTTTCGCTGCAAGCACCGCGTCCCGCTATCTTGTGATATGGGTTATTTTCCACTGAACATTTATTTCCACGTACTTTTTGCGTCTTTAATCATGCGTTTTTCATGTTAACTCCCTTCTCTTTTTGGATGCTGTGTTCTTTGTCTGTTGTTTACTGTCTTTTGAAAGTTTCGTAAATGTATTGAGTGTTGGGGATTTGGTGGTAACAGATGGTCTAGTCGGCTCATATCTCGATGGAGGCGGAAATGTTGTAGGCCCGTGTGCTCAGATTTGAGTGCACGTTAAAGAACCCCAGGTGGTCGAAATTTTGCGGAGCCCTCCACTACGGCGTTCCTCATAATCATAGGGTGGTTTTGGGACGTTAAACCCCACATATCAATCTACCAGAGATCTAAGAGATGGTGAAGCTGTAGCAGGAAGTGTGTCAAGCCTCTTACCAAATGCGGTACGGGAATTCTGTACAGCATTTGGTAAGCACGCGTGGGAAACAAAGCACGGGCATGCGCTCCACACCACATGTTTGTAATAATAAACATTTATCGACGCGTCATATCAGATGAGATAAAGAAGTTTGCAGGTGTACCGGGGCAGCAGCAAGCGCGGGACTGGGTTGATTGGCGGAACATAGAAGAGAGAGACTTTACACTACAGTTGGCGTAGTTAGGATGATGATGATTATGATGATGATGATGATGATAATAATAATGATGGTGGTAACGACGACGACGACGTGTCTTAGCCTCTGAGATTGTGCGCGCGAATTTTCGAGGCCCCAATGCGCCTTCGCATTTAGATTAAGAATGGCATTGAAGGCGTCAGTTTTTTGTTTGATTCGTACATGTGTGCTGTTGTTCTTATTATGTGTTTGCATGTGTCTACCACTACGATGAAAGCCACCCAATAAAAGGGGGACGAGGACCGAGCCTCACAACGCCAACACGCATGATTGATTTGTCAGGTGCGCACACCTGCGAAATCTCTGATTGCGCAGCCACGCCTGTAAGACTGCCGAAATACATACCCAACACCACCGGGATAAGAAATTGATAACAAGAAAGGACATCGACTCCAAAATTTTGTGGTCTTCATTTATTACGTGCAAAGCGTTCTTGAAGTTACTTTTGTTGCATTCCTTTCTATTGTCATGGAGATGAGTGTGCAAAGATTAGGCACAGACTACTAGTAATCAGTGGTCACAACAAACCTGCTTCATTATTTAAACAAGCACGCAGGGACCAAACATTCACGAGTGCAAGTATGATGGTTGACGTCGGAAAATTACATTGTAAATTCTTCAGAGCTGTTGATGACATTATTCCGTCCCTGGAAGACAATCAATGAAAATCTCCGCCGGTTATGTCATGTCGCATGCTAATTTTTCATATATTCTGGTGGGACGAAATTCAGAAAATACGAATATTTGTGGTGACCCCACGACATTAGTACAACCATGGTTTTACCCTACATAGGCGGTTCAGTTTCTGGAAGTATTCTCACACACTTGCCGAACTGAGTTTCAATAAAGCGATATCGTAATGTACACTTACGACCCAAAACCAATGTTCTTTCGCGTATATAGCCTTTAAAAATACCAAAAAGGACGCTGCGTCCAGCTGATTGATGTATAGACAGAATTGAAGTTGCCACCATAATATGGCATTGCGACCACAAGAATGCGACATAACAGAATTGACGGTGAAGCAGATTCACGTGTATTAGCGTGTTATATTCGGCTGTTATGGCAGCCGAACACAACCTTCTTTTTTCCCTCCCCCTCCCACTCATAATCACTATAAGCTAGCCTGACACTTCAATGGAGAGCGTGTCCAAACATTCACTCACTTCAACAACACTGGTATACGATGCCGTGCTGAAGGTTTACCTCTGTAGCCCTAATGTCTATTACACTGAATGTGCTGTGGTATATAGACTGCCCGTATCGGTGCGTGACGCGCGTGGACAGGCTCAGCACGTAAGATATACCAAACAGCCGAGTGCGTTCACGAGCCGCCGACTCGCGGGAGAACATTTCCACCGCGTCACGATTGCGTCATTTGGAGAAAGAGAGAGAGAGTAGTGGCAGAGGCATGGAAAGACACCATTAGGTATAGTGAGTATGTCTCAGTGTCTGTTGGGATGGAAATAGAGAGGAGAGGAAAAGAGGAAGGACGTTGTCAGTGGTCAGGGCTGGTGGAGCTCAGGCTCAATGAGTGATGGCGGAGTCCAGAGAGGAGGCAATGACCCCTAGGATCTCCTCCTACGGAACCCATTAGACAGTGACGCAGCTGGAGTAACTCCTGCAGGCGAGCATTTACCTGCTCCGGTCTGCCGCTGTGAGTGCCTCCGACGAAGATGCGTGAAAGCTCTGTATGACGCCGTCAGATGTGTCTTGAGCAGTCAATATGCCAAATGAGTTTTGCAGAAGCCCGAAAGGCGGGAATGAGCTCAGGGAGGGAGAAATATCTATGCACCTGACTGCAGCGTGATGCCGAAGCAAGCAGATTTTCTTTGTTGGTTTGGGCTATAGTTATTTGGACGACAATTTCTCTGTTACGGGCAAGTCATACTCATCGCTGGCTTGAGCACCCGCTGAAGGTACGGCCATAGAACAGCTGAAAACATCTTCTTGTGCGCCTCAAGTTATAAACAAGCGTGTGAGCGTTTAAGCAAGAGTCAAAAGAAGAGGGGCCGAAACAAAGAATATGGGCATAAAAGCGCTAATAAATGTGCAAGGAGTTAAATGGATAGCAACATTATTGGGCTCTGTGCATGTCACCATTACTTTAACAGCAAAGCTGTTTATGCTAGCCGTAATGTGTCTGACTATCCCGAAAAGTAAACGAGTATGTGCACACAATTAGGCTGGATCCCCCTGCTCCCCACTGATCCACTAAAAGAGAAGAATGCAATACCTAGCCCTACGCTAACGGGAAACGCAATGGCAGCTGCAATAAGACCCCGAAGCGATGGGACGCTTAAGCTAATGACCATGGTCCGTTAGATTTATGAGAGATACGAACGCTTGGATTAAGCGTGAGGTTCTGTCGGCTCGGTCATCCATGTCGTGTCTATGACTGCATGAGAGATGCCAATGCTTGGTTTAAGAACGAACTGCTGCCTCTAGAGATTAAACATTCATGTCGTGCACGTGACTGTGTGTGCTATAACTCCAATCTATCTGCGCTAAAAATCAACGTACAAACAATTAGGCATGATCTTACTAAAGCCTCACAACGACCTAAGAACAACCTAGAAAAATCATCACCTATAGCTAAGGCCTACAAACTATCTAGAAGCAACCAGATTAGTCCACAGAGTCGTCCCGTTCAGTTGTTTAAAGGCTCGCGCGACTAGGTGCATAGGGCAAGCCTCGCCAATGTATTTTCTTTTTCTTTGAGTATGAGGTCGTGTTACAAAATCATGTAGCATGTTGGATAATCAGATCAAAAGACAGGAGAGTACTCACTCAAGCCTTTCACTGCGTTGCTTCCTCTCCTTTTCGTTGTTTCCGCTATTACGCTACAGATCAGAATCGCAGTAACAGCAGCCACATTGTGATGGTGAGATGGAAATACGATCGTCTGGCACATAATCATTATTAATGTTTAAAGTTACAAATCCATCATGTAATTATGAGAGACGCCGTAGTGGAGGACTCCACAAATTTTGACGACCTGGGTTTATTTAACTTGCTAATCAATCTAAGCACACGTACGGACCTCAAGCATTTTCGCCTCTGTCGAAAATGCGGCCACCGTGACCGCCATTCGATCCCGCGACATACGGGTCAGCAGCTGAATGCTTTAGCCACTAGACCATGATGGCGAGTATCATTTGACACGCATAATCGCATAATGTAAACTTTTATTCCATCCACCGACTGTTGTGTCGTCCTTGACAAGAGCTATCTGTGTTGAGAATTACACGTGTTGCTCACCTTAGTTTTTTGCCCTTATATCAACCGAAATATGAGCCAAATCGGTTTACCTGTTGTTCGCAGCACTGTCTTTCTGTGTCTTAATGTTACGCCTGATTCATTTTTATTTTGTGTCTCGCTGCACAGTATTTAATTTCTCCAGATTGTTTGTTAATCTTCAAATATCCATCCGTAAGTTAGAAGTGAGAAAATGGACCTTTTTACGCATTTAAACAATAGCGGTAAGCTGCCCACCATGATATAGTAATGCCTGCCTTATTCATCCGTACTTATGTTCATTATACAATCAACTTTATTCTCATAACCAGAAAATTACGCTAATTATTGACGTAGATTAACGTAATCTGTAGATACTGACTAGCTCTAATACATTTTTGTGCAGCTGACGGGCTATTTAGCTATACATTCGTCCGCTGTCTTATAAATCGCACTTGAAAAATAAAATAAAAAATAGTAAATTTAGTTTTACGCTTTGCCAACTGAAAATCTCAGCCAGTGTTTCAAGTAATGCCTATCATCACCGAACAGTACAATATCATCTGAAAACCATAGGCAGCTCATATACTCCTCAATGGTTTTTAATACTAGTCTGTCCTAGACTGTTGGCTTGAATACCACTGAGCATGCCATAGAAATATCCGAGAGATTTCTTTCTCCATGCCTTACTTCTCTCTGAATAGAAAAGTGGAAATTTTAACGCAATAGCGTTAAAGAGCTTGTTTTGCAGAAACTCCAGCATTAGCATCGGTGTCGGCGTCGTTGGTTGCGAGCGAAAAGTTATCATCTTATGCCTGACCGAAAAAAAATGAGAACAATCCAAATATATTCGACTTTATTCGAGCAAAACAATCTGATAAAAACAGACAACATGGTTTTCAAAAAGGCTTCTCAATCATCACACAACTGTTGGAAACCATTCATGACATTGCAGCTATCCTAAATGAGCAAGGCCAGGTTGACATTATCTTCCTAGATTTTGAAAAGGCATTTGACTGTGTGTCGCATCCAAAACTTCTTTCAAAATTTACGCCTATATTGAAAAACGACTCATTGATTTTATGGATTGAGGCCTACCTCTTTTGCCAAAATCAAATATTTTGTATCGATGATGTCCACTCCTATTCACAATTGGTCAAACCAGGAATCCCTCAGAGTTCAGTGCTAGGACCACTTCTATTTTTTTATTTTTATAGACAATATTACCCATGACGTTCCGGTTACTATTAAGCTATTTGCGGATGACTGCATTCTTTATCGGGAAATATGCAGTGAAGATCACCAGATTCTTTTAAATGCAGCGTTAATGAAAATATCTTCTTGATGTGAAATGTGGCAGGTGAAGCTTAACGAAAAGCAAAACGGTAGCTATGACCGTAGCATGTAAATGACACCCTTTGCAAAACTCATATTTCAATAATGGTCAAAAACTATCGCTTGTTAACACCTATAAATATTTCGGGGTTGTATTAAGCACAGATTTTGAGTTGACTGAGCATATTTCTTACAAAAAAAAAAGCCTTACACCAATTAGGATTTCTAAGAGGTGCTTTGCGCAAATCAACCCCAAAAGTAAAACGGATTGCGTATAAAACTTTTATCCGTCCAATCCTTGCATACTCATCTGTGGTCTGGGATCCTCACAGCCAAGTAAATAATAACACACTTGAAAGGATTCAAAGAAAAGCAATCCAATTTGTTTATATTCGTTACAGCTATCGTACGTCACTTAGTGATTTGTTGAAAAGAGCTGGCCTAGATACATTGCAGGTAAGACAGCAACACAATCAATTAAACTACATGTTTTTAATTTACCACGATAAGCTCCGAACAAACAAGGATGCGTATATAGAAACTGTTCACTGTCAATGTACTCGTTCTGAGCATCCGAAATAACTGAAGGAGTATTCCTGCGAAACAACAGCCTTTAAAAACTCATTTTTTCCGTGCACTAATACTAACCTAAATGCTCTGCCTGGGGTTTGATAAACTGCGGAAATGTTCAGTCGTTCACGAAAAGCTTAGATACTGGCATCCCACATACCTTTCATCTTCTTTTCACCTAGCCCTGTAACATTTCTTAAGATATTATTATGGTATGCTAGTGTGCAGGGCTTTGTATTTTGACTCATTGCTGGTTTTCTGCCCTGGTATATGGCGGTTTTTTTTCGTTTTTTTATCTTTTTGTTTTTTATGAGCAGATGCTTGTCGTCATTGCTGTTGTGTTGTTTTCTCTCTTTTCTTTTTTTCCATGCGTGCAAGTGAAAATCGCTATTATTGTGTAAGTACTGGCGTTTCACTTTTTCGCAATCTTGTAGCTACGTGTAGTATGTTTTCTTTTTTGTTGAATTTCTGTATGCTACCCCTTTTGTGTCACCCATCCCTGCTTAAAGCCTCATGTGAGAGGCCTGCAATAATTCTGAAACAAATAAATGAAATAATACAACGACAAAAAAATCTTAGATCAGAGCCGGGACCTAACCATGGTTGTTTGCGTCCAAGTGGGGATCGAGCTCGGATTGTATGCGTGTCAAGCGGATGTTCTATCACACGGCCACGCCTCTGCTTGTGAAAACAGTCAAAGTCAAAACAACTTCCTCTGCCTGGAAATGCAGTTAAAGTAGATTTCATGTTTCAAAAAAAAAAAAAAACACGCGTCCTGTATACATGTTTTACAATGCAACATCAAACATTGCAGTAATAATGCGTGGTACAAGCATCCATTACCAACGGGCGTCAAAATATGTGATTATCGTAATGGCTCATTGGTTGAAAGGTAGCATCCTACTACAAAAAACATACGTGCTACTGCGCCTATTCCCTTTAGGCCACGTAGTGGGTGCATAGAAAATTCGAAAAGGTTTCATGCACTAAGTGTTTGAAGTGCGCAATACGGACAGCGTGTCCCTATTACGTTCGACTCCAAAAGGCGAAGTTTTAGGGTCCGTTATACTTCTTTATGGTTTTCAAGTTGAGATTTAAAGTTGTTGTGGCGTCTTTATAGGTATGCGCAAGATATATCTGTGTCTGCATCCTGTACTTTTTGACTACGCAATGCATTCATCTTTGATGGCATTTTCAGTCAACTGAACGATCTTTAGTAAGCTATAAGTTAGAACTGACAGACAAGAAAGCCAAAAAAAGCATAGAAAACTTTCCTTTGATTTCCTTCGTTTCCTGCCTGTTAGTTCTAAATATTGTTGCCATTAACAAAAAAAAGCCTTCAAACATGCCTCTTTATTTGTATTTTAGTAAGCCATGAAAGCCGTGTGAAACGTTTGGCTGCACTCAATTACCTGGTTTAAATGACTTGTGACATGGATATGACTTGTTTCAGACTACGCCTTCGTGTGATCAGAATGTTCTCTCGGTGGGCTGAAATCAATGGTGGCATTGATTGTGTTACAGCTTTCGAGCATAATTCCACGATGTATTTCTGCGATTAGTTTCTGCATACCAGGGCTTGAATCGTCGTGTACAAAATTTGTGCCGCGTATCTAAGGAGCACTTTTTTCTTGTCAATTCATGTGACATGGTAGTTGTATCTTGATTTGTGAAATATTGAAACTTCGTTGTCGGCTTGTTACTAGCCACTCCTGCTTTCAGCCTCACCTAGAGGCTAACGTTTTTTGTAAATAAATAAATAGGTGTATAAATAAATAGATAAATAAATAAATAAACACGAAACCACTTCTTAACCCTTCTAATGGGTCAATACTTTTTAACGTTCTAACATTACATTTATATGCACTAATTTTGGCCTTATTCTGACTGCCTACTGAAGGTGAAGACCATAGGTATTCTGTGTAGGTGGGGCTCGTAGCCAGGGGTGGTGTCGGCCTAAGAGCCCCTCACCGGAAGTATGGATGTATAGGCGTGTTTTTTATTGAGAAGGAATAATAAAAATTGTTGTTTTTCAATGCCTTCAACACCTTCGCTTTCCATCCCCCTCTCAAAAAAAAATCCTGGCTACGGATCTAGTAGAGGGGCAAAATGCTTTCACGTGTAATGTTCTAACTATTTTTTTTCAAGGAGAAATCATTATGTAACTCACTCTACAGTGAGCTTCAGCGTGAACGCGTAAAAAGCAACGGTATTCAGAGTGAAGCGAAAATTCCGGGCAGCATTTCTATCAAGAATGGCCAAAGGTTGGTGAGCTGTGCGCTCACGTTGTCGTTGCAGTGGTTGCGTGACTGAAAATAACTAGGCATATCAACTGGCTTTCCTTTTGGAGTGGCTTTTGGTGAATTTACATTAGATCCACCATTTTTTCTTTAATTGAACTGTATCATTAGTCTACCTTTCGGTGCCGTATTATTATTTAAGTGTTTCTGCCATGGCGTCCCAGTAGGTGCTGTCGCTGAACGCTTGAAACTCCGTTATATTGTCAAGTAGGTACATAGTTGCAGAAAACCATGATAATAAAATAGTCGTAGGTATTTCTCAGATGCTTTCTCTGTCGCACAGGACAAGAAAACTGGAAAGCAGATATGGCGCAAACTTTGTGTTTATGACTACCAATTACACATGTAGAGTTTTAGCTGCCTTGTAGATAATCAGCATATAAAGGACAAAAGGAAGCAATAGAACTGTTGAGCAAAACATACCAACAAATTGAAAATTGCCGTACCGGCCATACAGTTCTTTAGAGTTGCATTCACTCGAAGGAACAGAATACTCTTGAAATCCCCTTTCACTTTCTCCTTGCGGTGGACCGTTTATGAATGTATGTTAAACTTTTATGTTTGTGTCTATTTATGTATACACTGAAGAAACACGAAACGCCTCTGCAGTCATCGTGCATCACTAATATACATAGTGGTAACGCATGCATGAGCGAGCCTTCATTTAAATGAAGTAGAGAAAAAAAATTGGTGCATGAATAGTTCTCTCTGGCGTATAACAAGTCGCATGCTTAGTTGACAGATGGTGCTACCACATACTTCAGCATGCAAAGATCAGTTATTGTGCATACCTTCTCCACAGTGATGCGCCATTTTGGTTGATAGTAGGCCCTTTGTTGTTCTTTTTTCGTGTGCGTCTCCGTACTGCTTGCCACTAGCTTTTGTTAAAGTTGGCATCTTGACGATAGAATTTAGGTGGTAGTACTTCTAAGGAAACCATTAGCGAAACTGCTTCATAGAGTTGCAAAAAAAAGTAAAATAGGACCCTACATTTGTTTTCTGTTAATACAAAATATTGCTGTCGAAGAAGAAAGTGCCAGTCTGTTTGCCAAGGAATTTGCAGTGCTGTAGCATACAGGTCAAAATGTCACGAAATGTACGCTTCTTTTTCAGTAGGACACGACATATTGCAAGGGCGTAATAAATGTACATTAGCACTGTTAGTAATTAATTCGCCTCGATTCTTGAGCTAATGAAAGCAGCGTGACCAAACATGCTTACAATTCATTTTTGCGAATTATCAAGGTTAAAAAATATCGAGCTTGACGCTGGTGCTTTATCAAGGACAAGAGATAAATACAGGAATCAAATGAGGCAAAGGTTCGCGTAAATAGACTTGCGGCCGAATATAAAGTGGCGCCAAGGAGGTTTGCCGCAGTGTTTCCCCGACAACGGTGGCTAAGCCTCACTCGCGGTTAATTAAGACATGCAAAGGAAAGCAACCGAAACAATGTAGCCGTAGAGCTCGCCAATTTCACTGAAAGGCACGCGCGGAATGTGGCACTCGTCCCGCTTTGGCTGTTTGCGTGCCCATCCCGAGGCACAGCCATGGCTGAGCGCGTACTTCAGCAGCGCGCATTTTTGTGTCAGAGGTCCACTATACCGTAGAACTCAAAATGGAAAGAAATGCTCGGCAAAATGGGAGCGTTTCTTGTTCTAAAACTCGAGAGAATTGTAACGTAGAAAAAAAAAATCTAGTGGAGGCAAGGGGTAATGTAAACGAGGCCCTTTTTTGTTTTTTTTTTTTCAAAGTGACCACGTCTTTTCATGTTCCAAGCGCGATCTTTTGTGTGCCTTTCATTTGATAGCACTTTCTCGCGTGCAATGGTACAAAAGCGGCAGTCGAGTTAAGGATGCAGGGAAGAATCCCAATGAATCGCTGGGACCTCTGGGCGGGCGCCCCAACAGCACTCGCTCTTGACAGTAGAAAAGAGACACCAGGCCCCACGAGCGGCGAGGTACAGTGCAGGCGAGGCTGCGAGAAGGCGGTGTCGGGGGGTCTCGTGTGCAGTGGTGCTTCTACGCCACTCGTTCTTCTTCGTGTTGACGCCCGTCGCAGACAAATGTCTCGGCACAAAGGCAAACAGAGAGTACTGGCTGCGTGCCCTTGCTCAGGGGAGCCGCGAGCAGTGGCGCAGATCTCAGCCTGTGAGTGATCAACAAACATTGACACTGGAGGGCAACACACGAGAAGTGACAAAGCTCCGGGGTTCATGTTTATTCCGGGCACGTCGGCGCACCACTCGCGATGCCACAGGCCTCCGGGAAATAAGAGAATGAAAGCGAAACGCCAACGCCACCCGTGTCTGATTGTTTCGCGCCTTTTCCTAGCGCCGAACACCTCCGCAGTCGGTGCCTTCTATCTTGCGGGAGCACCACAAGACATCTCGGGTGAAAAAAAAAAAGAATGATAAGAAAGATTTAGCAAAAACGAGCCAACCTATAGTACTCACTTTTCAATCAGAATTCAGAAACAGGTACGTTTCAGCATTGAAAAATTGAAAAAGCAAATAATATCCGTAGCATGTAGTACGTAAGAAATAAGTATCAGTTTTTATTTGTATTTATTCGAAAAGCTGCACCTTATTGTGACTATAAGTTGTACTTACGTATGAGCAATGAATGCCTAAACAGTTCTTCACTTTTTCACATCTGATTTGCATTGGTATACATCGGAATAGCACCATATTTTTGCAGGTAATTATAAGCAATAGGATACCTTGAATACTTTCTTGCAATTGCATTAGATCCCACAAACCAGGTCACAACACGAAACTGTCGTGTTCCCTTGAGGCCCAATTGATGCAGATTTTCTTTCGTAAACACTCACAGCCATTAGTTCGACGATTCTGCTAGCGATGTGTCCACCATCCCGACTGGTCCAAATTTTTTTCTTACGAATTCTAGCTTTAAAGGGCCACTCGCCACCCTGCGTTTAACGACGAGGGGGTGATTTTCTCCTCTCCTTCATACACACGCTGCATCCTCCACGCCCCTTAGTTCAGGAATGCACGTGAAAGATATCAGCACTAAGCGCTAGAGCCGATGAGCATTTCGCGCTTCTCAACTGCGCGCCGTTGTCGCCACTTGCGCAGTTGTAAACACAAAAAGTGATTTTTGATCGGTTGATTATTCACAATATTCATGCGAGACAACGAAGAACGGAAGGGCGGCTGCATGGAAAAGCAGTGCAGGAGACAAATCACATGTTTTGCGTATATCGACGAATCGAGAGCCCAGTAGACGTCACGGCAACTACTGTCTAGGTCACAGTAGTGCGCCAAGAAGGACGACAAATATCAGAAAAGAATATTTCCCTGTTTTTTGTATATTGGGAGAGTGGTGAGTGGCCCTTTAAGTGAATACTGGCAGAAGTTCTCTGCTTTACTTCGAAGTTCTCGTTAAATTCAACGTACGAGATCTTGAATCCCTCTAAAGAACCAATCTAATTGATTTTCTTGTCTCGGGACACCGAGTGTTGTGCGCCCAATATATACGGGTTACGGGGACGGCGTTTTAATATGACTTATCCTCAGCATTCACTCTCTGATGAGCACTTGCCTAATAATACGCGATGTATAGAAATTTGCTGTAGTTACTGCTAACAGTGCTACAGTAAATGCCATAAATACACGTCAATATAAGGATATCTCGTACCCGCTGCTGATTAGTGTGAATTATGGTCACATTAATTGAGAACTGTGTAGCAGTTCTCAATTAATGAGAACTGTGTGGCAGTTCTCAATTAATGTGATCATAATTCACACTAATCAGCAGCGGGTACAATATATCCTTATATTGACACTCTTAGTTCTAGGATTACTTTTTTTGACCTTAATATTGTCCAGGTATTTCAAAGAGGAAACGACTTGCCGTGCGAAATGTTTTTCCTTCCTGCAACATGGGCTCAGCGTAGCACTGCTATCTTTTCCCCTATCATGCTTATATCGACTTAATTTTATACTAAAGTCCATACACATGTATATCAGCGCAGTAGCGCTCATGCGCCACCTCAATGATATTTATCGATCAGAGGTGTGAGTTATAGAGGATGGGATGCCAAAACTTCCCCCTCCTCCCCTAGTATAATGAGAGAAATATCTCATGTGAGCGCATCGCTTTGTCGTCTCTCTCACATCCTTGTCTGTTGGCGCTCAGTATGTCGTCACGTTCCGTTTGCCAACACGCCGAAGACATGGCGTTGCTGAACCTCATGGGATAAGCATATTTTACAAAAACGTCCTTAATTATTTGAATCCACTAATAACTATCTTTTGAAGCTACGAAATCAAAATGCTTTTCGTAGAGCACCCATTATGTGATATATTGCCGTTAAAGAGCATTTACACCGTGACTAAAAAAAATTAATTTTACGCCAGCGGACTCTTGAGCCGAGTCGGACTCATGAGCCGGGCTCATTCAGACTGAGGTAAACCTGTGGGTCTGACTGAGTCCGGCTGAGCTGTGAGCGAGTCCGAGAGAGTCCGGTTGCGAAAAAAACCTTATTTGATCTGAGCCAGAGTGATCTTTGAAGAAAATTTCGGCGATTCTGTGTCCGAGTGAGCTCTCACAGCGAAATGCATCACTTGAAAGGATCGGAGTGAGTTTCAATTTTTTCGCCGACATATCCAGCGTACTGATGGACTGCATGCACCAAACATTGTTTTGTTTTTTAAAGCTACCACTAGGTGAGATATGCAAAATGTCATATTTATTTCTTTCACAGTTTTTCTGCGTCCATCAGCATTGTTTATGAACAACTTTTATACATCATAACACAACAGCCCACACGCAAAGTGTTTTATTTATTTTTGTGCAAAGTCTAAAAAATCCGTGTGTGTGTTGAAGAAGACCACAGACTTAGTATCGTTCACTGTCCTCCTAAACCCCTCACAGTATTTTGCTTCACTGACCCTGAAGTATAAGGGAACGTGTCCCTGAAAGGTAAAGGTCTCGGTGCAAAAAAGCTATTGAAAGAGAGATAGAGAGGAAAAGAAAAATGCTTTAATGAAAAGCTTGATTGATTTATATGTGGGGTGTAACGTCCCAAAACCACCATATGATTATGAGAGACACCGTAGTGTAGGACTATGGTAATTTTGATCACCTGGGGTTCTTTACCGGGCGCCTAAATCTGAGCACACGGGCCCACAACATCACCGCCTCCATCGGAAATGCAGCCGCCGCAGCCGGGATTCGATCCCTCGATCTGCGGGTCAGAAGCCGAGTACCTTAGCCACTAGACCACCACGGTGGAGCCTAATGAAATGTCTGATATGATAATCGGGCTATTTGCCTGATATGCCGCTCCAAATGCTACATAAAAATTATAATCCTTTACTGCTGAGTGTCGCAAATTTATGACATACCTGAAAACTTCGAGCTCGCGAGTAACAAAATGCATGGCGCCTTTGATGCCGGCTGTCAAGTGTAACGTTCAGCACGAAAAATCTAGCTCCATCTAGTGCAAGGTACTCTATGCTGTAACTAATTGTTCTGTAGTATGTGGTGGAGAGTGCGAAGCGCGTGCAACAGCCCTCATTTCTCCGTTCTTTGTCGCTTGGGTGACGTAAGTTTCATCTTCAATACTTTTGTTTATTTGGCACATATGCACCCAATATGTGTCGCACGACATGTTACGCACTTCTGTAGTACGTTTTTTTGTTCCAAGTTCCTCGCTTCTGTGTCATACGAAGAATTCGAAAAATACCTAAAAGTATGCATTAAAGTTGCATTTTATATCATTTAACTGCAGAATCAATGAAAGGTTGCTTTTTAAAGCTGAAAAATAAAAACAAGTTTTATTTTATTTGGATTTTTCATAATTCGGGCATTAAGGTAGAATATCACATAATGATAAACAAATAACGGCAGCCAACTATCCCCATACTGGCAGACTTCAACCACTGAATGCGTGATGCCAAACTACTGAGAACCATTGAGTGAAAAAAAAAAAGAAAACAGCAATAGGCGGATCCCGGTGAGAGCTGAAAAAAAGCTAGAATGAGAGATTGGACGACATCACATCGATATTTATCTGAGCAATTATAGCCCCGAGGATCGCGCTACAAAGAAAAGCATTTTGCCCATTTCACTTTTTTATGGGGGTTCACAAGCGAAAATACTATAGTGGTTGGTAGAGCTTCTACTACCTTTCTTTAGTGGTTTCGCAGTATGCAAATAGGCTCCTTTTATGTCACTTTGTGGTTACCATGTATATGTATTCGCGCATATGCGACGATAAATGTAATCTTCTTCGTGTTTCAAATTTTCTTTTCGTCTCTATTGTCTTTTCTCGCCAGCATTTTCTCGCCAGTCCTTGTGGTTACTTTCGCCCCGCCGCGGTGGTCTGGTGGCTAAGGTACTCGGCTACTGACCCGCAGGTCACGGGTTCGAATCCCGGCTGCAGCGGCTGCATATCCGATGGAGGCGGAAATGTTGTAGGCCCGTGTGCTCAGATTTGGGTGCACGTTGAAGAACCCATGTGGTCGAAATTTCCGGATCCCGCCTCTACGGCGTCTCTCACAATCATATGGTGCTTTTGGGACGTTAAACCCCACATATCAATCAATTGTGGTTACTTTAGTATACACTGCCAGTAGCTCCTGGACGACACTGGTTATGTTCTGGGCCAGTGCCGAATTTATGCATGACAGCTTAAGTGCATCTCACGTTTATGGTCATGCATAGCACGTGAGTGGTGGTCCGTGCAATCTCATCTCTCCACTTGCTTTGCAAACTGAGCTTCAATGTAAGCAACGATGTGCGCATGCTCCAGCTGTTGGCTCTTTTACTGTCACTTTTTAGCGGAATGTTTTTCCAAGAAGGCACCAAAAATCCTTGATCCTAGCCATAAACAGCTTTGTATTAAAAAGCTTTTTCTGCGCTGCCACATTGCCTCATTGTGAGGCGTGTTGGATCTCGGCTACCATTGCGGTCATCAGCGTGATAAAATAACATAAAATAGGGCGCCTTTATAAGAAGAACCGTTCACTCACACGAGTGAGGTTTTCCTAAAGGGTCCCAAAGGACCCAAACTCAAAGGCGAGGCAGTAGTTCTTTGCTCACCCCTCCCTATACCTTTCCTACAAGCACTATCTTCTATTCGTAAAACTCGTCGAATGTCAGCAATAGGCGATTAGACAGGGAGGATGTCGCGTTTTCACACAACACACTGCTGCCTCCGTTTGCGCAGTCGCAAATAGCAAACGAAGTGGAAACAGTTAATCGCGTACGACCATTCATGCGAGACAAGGCAGAACGGGCATGCGACTGCATGACAAAGCCTGGTAGGGGACAATCCGCAATAGATATCTCCCGTAGATTGACTGATAGAAAGCTTTATTTCATCTTGACTTCCCGTGAGCTATCTGCTGACGTCACAAATTGTGGTGCATAGACGGGAAACGCCAAGAGAGAATACCGCGCTGTTTTTTTTTTAGCGGCTCTTTAGGGGCTCTTTATTGGTAATCAGCTTTCGAATGGCTCTTAACATAGAACATTTATTCGCCTACTGGACTCCTGAACAACAACGTGTATTTGGCACTACGGGAAGGCTCACAATACCAACGGAGGACCTTAGCGACGAAGCTCGTGTAAAAACCGCAGGCACTTCTGCTAGTGTACTGTCATTCTGCCGTTCTATAGTTATAATATACCCACCTAAATGTAGCAGAATAGAGACTCTCACCTGCGTTGAAGTACAAAAACATAAAATAAGATTTTCGACTCGAAATTTTGGAATTACATTACTGAAGCTGCAAATAGGTTTATTGCTAAAAAGCAATACTTAAGAAGTATCTCTAACGTCTCCTAAACATGTTCGCTGGCTGAAGATGAAGAATGAGCTTAACTGCGTACAAAGACGTGCCATCTCCAGTTCCTGGAAGCACGAGAAAAGAGTGGCCGGGAAGTGGGCGAAAGATGAGAGGTGTGGAAATAGGCGAAGCCCGGCAGCATCCAAGAGGAAATTCCCCATGCCTCCAATGAACCCTGTCGACTGAAGCCACGACACGAGAGCGGCTTGCTGCCTATAGCATTTCACTCGCACAAACACAGCAATAAATTTAATATCACTGGGTGCTCTAATACCGTCTCGTTATTTTTCTTCCGAAGTATCAATATATATTTCTTTCGTTTTCAGGAGTTATAGCTTTCTTTCACCATCGCCTAGCACGCTATTTTCGGTGGCAGTGCCACGCCGTTGAGAAACATTGTAACACCTTGTCGACAACATATGGTTATCGCTTCTTCTTTTGAAGGCGTTATTAAACACGATCTAGGGGTTCGAGAATTTAGGATTCTCTTGATACTATACCAAATACCAACAATAATTGCTGGGGTTTAACGCCCGAAACCACTCATATAATTATGAAAGATGCCGTAACGAAGGGGTCCGGAAATTTCGACCTCCTGGAGTTCTTTAATGCGCACCGAAATGTAAGTACATGGCCCTGAATTATTTTCGCCTACACGGAAAATGCGGCCACTGCAACTGGGATTCGATCCCGCGACTTTCGCCTGAGCATTCGAGCACCAAAACCACTAGACCACCTTGACCGGTTCACGCTGTCAAGGCGCGCGGAAGCAGAGATCTTGAGAGTAGATTCTTGTTTTCAGATGAAAAGCCACTCAAAATGATGCCGGAGACAGTGGCAATTAAATATAATTTTTGTTATTTTCAGAAGTGTGTTTTTTTCATCCCAAAAAACAAGAAACAGAAAGTATTGTGATAAAAAACACTGCTTGTTTGCTAGTGATTTTTACACCGTAGAACAAGAGAGAAATACAACGAGATCTAAAGATGCTATTTCTTTGTTTGTGAGACAGACATGGCAAGTAATCAAAATTACCGAGAAATTATTATCTACACCTAATTGCAATGTTTAAAAAAACGTATAGGGTGATGAAAACGAACGAAGGAATTACTTCTTGCAAGTGAAGAAAGAAGATCATCCGCATTGCGCAATGATGCCTTATAAGTTTGGCTAACGCCACGCAATCCTGGCTTCATAAACAAATAGGAAACGTAGTAAAATAATTTGTTAAGATGCTGCCAGAATAAGGAATTATTGTCGTGCGAAGAATGGCGCAAACAGCGTGTAGGGCAGCAATGTGCGGGGTGCATGCGTCCGTCATAAAATATTTCAATTTGTACACTTAGCAAAAGCTATAGTGTTACCCTTATCCCTTTGTAAACAGACCTTTTATCAGGTAAATGATAGATTATGTGATTTAGCAGCAAATATGAAAGCATGCCAGTGATTTCTTTGTTCCGGCTAAGTTCTCTGCCTTCTAATAAATGCCTTTCTACTGAGCCTCAATGGTGACCAACACGCAATCATTATTTTCGAAACATTTTGTTTGCTAAAAAATCTGAGCTGTGTGCAAGTGTTCTTTCACTATCGCTAATGAGTAATGTAATTTCATACCTTGAACATTGTGAAAGTGATTGTGATCTCTTTCTGGCTCGTGAAAATTTCAATTTGCCACTCTTCTAAACAAAAACCCTTTTAAAAAGACCCATATAAATAAAAGTTCTTTAAAAAGAAACTGTATTACGCGTGTGGGGAAAAGATTAGCCGTGGTTGAAAGTCAGCGCTTCGTCCGTCTTACTACGTTCGTCTCCTTTTTTGCGCTGTTACCTAATTCTTCCAGTGAGCACCGAGCGGCCCATTACCTTATTGCTGTCAAAACTACCACCCTCAAATTTACAAACGTATTATTTTCAACAATTTATGTCTTCTTAAATATTGATGAGAACTACCAGACAAAAAGTAAAGTGGACCAAAAGTTATATCTTCACCCAGTTTACTTTTATGACAGTTATCTGATAATTAAGTTACTTTGAATGACATCCCCAGCACTTTCCTTGACATTCTTGTCTGTTAGTTCTCATTCATACAACATCTAAAAAAGCAAAACGAGCCCTAAGAATTGCCATTATTTGCTTCAATGGGAGTTACATACTTACGCTAATCAAAGCAAGTCATTTAGGCACATGTGTGATCGTGTTTCTTCACCTGCTACCCGTTCCCAAGGCCTTGGACAATAATGGCGATGTGTGGCTGCTATATTCAGAAGTACCCACGCTTTTTGTACCCAAGCTTGCATCCTCCCTATGTAATTGCCTTTTTGGGCCCGTAGGGTTTTCGTATAAATAAATAAAATAAAAAAGTTATTGTAGAAAAAGCAGTTGTGTGCATGCAGTTCCAAGTAAGTATCGCGGGTAATTTTTAATTTGAAGTTTTAAATACTGGCATGTACATTTACTGCGATTTTTTAATTCAAACCAACAACCAGCTGCACAACTATATCACAGTAGTTACAAAGCAACAAATTTTCTTAATTTATTCTTGCATCCTGAAACAGTTACAAAAAAGTTTACTGGCGTCTGTCATGGACCTACTAAAGTTGTCTCACTCCCTCACTAAATCAGGAAAGGGAGTTCACCTACCTGCACAGTGGGCGTAGTGTCTGCTGGCGCCTCGAAGAGAATGGTTAGCTTAGGGCACTCAAGGTGCCTCTTGTCCAAGTCAGTGCTTTGGATGACGGCGTACTGAGCTCGGAAGAGGACCAAGCAATCTGTATAAAAAGTTAAAACATGACATTTTTTGGCCACTTGCTCTTAATCAAATGAGCAGTACGAAACATACGGCGTAAATCATGCATGATAGTTCCTTCCGATGACGCGTTTCGAACATTTCAATGTATGATGCAGTCATACAATTGAATTTAATGTATTAGTTATAAAGCATAGGATCACGCATAGACATAAATACTTGAACCACGCCGAGGATTCAAATAAGCGCGGGTAGATTTTTTTTCAATTTCTAACGTTTAGTGAACGTCGTGGATCTTCATACCTTCTAAAACGAGAGCCCGAAAGCCACAAATAGCCTCAAATAAATTACCGTAGGATGTACGATCAAGTTTCTTTTTATTTTTTATGAGGTAATTGCACAGTACTATAATTATTTATTTATCTGTTTGTTCATTGGATTTACATATGCACAAACACAGATAGACACAGAGGAAGGAGGGAGAGAGCAAGCTGGCAACTGCCCCCTGGAGGGGCACAATGCCTGCTTACTTTTTCGTTAGGTGGGAAGAGACAGATGAAGTGAAGATAGGAGGAGAGAAAGAGAAAAGAAGAGAGGGAAGTAAAGAAAAAATAACCAAGAGCAAGGCAAGCATAAGTAACGTCTCTAAAATAAAGAAAACGTCTCTAAAAGGGTGGCCAGTTTAATTGTGAAGCAATCTTCAAGGTGAAAACTCCGAAATAAGCTTGACCAAGCACGGTTATTATAACGTGCTTCTTAAAAAAATCTGAGTGTGCTAGCTCATACAGTTCGCGTCAATCAGAATGCAGCCGCCATAGCTAGGATAAATGTCCCAGCGTATAGATTATACAGCGTATACGTCTTTCCAACTAAACTACAGCGATGGTTACGGCATAAAACAGGGCACGTTAACTGGACATACTTGACTGACAGCGTGATCTGTCGTCTGCATTAGAAGCACTCATTGCATGCACTCTTATAACAGTTGCCATGCTAGACATTGAGCGCAGTTAGCTACTTTGGCACTATTTTGAGGTCATATATAGCCGGGGCGCCTCATTGCGTCATCAGGCGCCCCTTTTTGAATTCCTCCCGCAAGGAGAAACGTGCGAGAAAAATAGTTATTCAGGATATGGCACCCTCGATCGAAAGAAATTAGTAGAAAATCATGAGACGCCGAAAAAGCTTTATATTGAGAGATGATACGCCTAAGTTATAACTAAAAGCTTGTTAAATGCATTGTGACTTTACTGGCACACTACATAACGTATATTACGCTGGTAATTACTTAACGTATGCAACCGGGAGAAGAGACCCCATTACCACACCACTTTGTTAACAACCCCTTATGGCACACCAGTTTCCTTTTTTTTTTTTTGCGGATTGAGGCAGCCTGTGGACACATTCTTTCTACTCCATACCAATTTACTCGTCTGAAATCCCTCGTTTGACATCACAGCGATCAGCCACTCGCTCGCAAAGCGAGAGGTTCTCGAAATTTAAAGCATGACTTAATAATGAACAGAAGGCACCCGAAATAGAAAACAGAAAAAATGGCATTTCTGGCTCCCCCTGCCTTAGGTCGTTGTGTAGTTTAATAAAGAGAAATACTTTCTACCAAATTGACTCTTGAGTGGACATTTTATATGCTCAAATTTTAAGTACTGATATGGCTAGCGGTAGCTAGAACGAGTACTATGTGCTGCCCACGCATTGCACGACACAACACCTAAGTGCGATAGTCTCGTACGTCTACAGCCTGCTTCACTGCCTAAGAATACGCTAGCCAAAAAACATTACACACGTAACGCTCAACTTGTAGAGCGTGCTTTGCCTCAATAACGTCATTACAGAGGCAAAGCCAAACCTAAGTAGGTGGTACGCATATCGGGAGTGGTTGAGAAAGAAGTCTAGCACACTTATAATCAATATGAGGTACAATTGCATGAAAATAAGTTTTCTGATTCTTATTATTAAACTTACCACTCATGACTACAATAATGTTATTGCTATCTAGAGGCCCTTTTTGTTGACGTCAACTTTTGTCTCAAGCATCACGACAATCACGTACTGTGACCTAGACCAAAAAATAAAGTGACCATAATAACAGAAGTGTGAAATCACAAGAGAAGCGTAGATAACATTATTCTTGTTTTATTCTTCATTGTTTTAAATGTGTAAAATGTAAAATGTTTCTAACTGTACAAATACACCAGCAAGAAAACAAAAAAAACTCCTTTATATTAAGGCATTCATGCATGCAGACCAAACAATGCTGAGAGATTAACGAAAGCCTTAGGTGCTTCATGAAATGCTAAAATTGACCATCGGTGGAGTCGGCATCCAGCGTCATAGACGTTAACATCAGTGATGGTAAAAATCATCTCGCCATCTCGACTACATATGAGGCCATCATGACGTTTTAGATCACAAATTTTTGATGCCTTGAGGGTGACGTCATCATGACGTCCCCAGCACATAACGTGACGTTACATGATGACGTCATCACATGACATAGTCGGCCAGCTTTGTCATGTGATGAAGTCATCATGTAACGTCACGTTATATGGTGGCTAAACGAGGGCCGATCAGTCAGGCCGTACAAAACAAGACGAGGTGCGATGCTTTCAATCTTGGAGGCAGTGCAATACCACATTAGCTACAAAAAACGTTCGTAAGGGGGCGGGCCAGTACAATTACCTCGAGCGAGTAGAATTACGTTGGAGTATGGGTTAATGAGAGGGATAGATATATGGAGGTATAGAGAAAAACATCGGCAGCAAAGGCAAGGACGAATGCTGGAATAATTAAGCACAGAGCATTATAGAGATACAATCGGTACAAAGTGCTTCGAGATCTGAGGAAAGGCGTAATAGTTCCAGGGCTTACATTTGGGAATTCAGTGGTGTACATGAAGTCAGAGGTACAATCAAGAATTTGTGTAAATCTAAGGACTGTGGGACGTCTCGCGTTCGGCGCTCACGGGAAGACGACGAATGAGGCAGCAAAGGGGGATATGGGACGGACACGCTTTGAAGTAAGAGGAGATCAGCGCAAAATGAGATTTGACGAGAGGCTTAGGAAAATTGAGAAAAGTAAATGGCCAGGGAAGGTGTTCAGATATTTCTATAGGAAGGACGTAGACACAAAGGCGGAAAAAAGAACTAGGAGGCTCACCAGTAAATTTATGGCTGGAAGTGTGGGTGACATGGCATCAAGGAGCATTAAGCGAAAAGTCAGAGAGGGGGAGAGGATTTATTGGATGACAGCAATAGAAAAGAAGCCGGCTGTCAGTAAATACAGAATGGGCAAAAAAAAAATAAGGAGGGAGACGTTTTTTGATAATTCAAAGGGAAGCGCTGTACTGTCCGAAGTGAGATTGGGTTGTCTTAGAACGCGTAGACATAAAGCGAGATTCAATAAAGAAGAAAAACAATGTACATGCTGTGACGGAGTTAAGGAAATGATGGAACACCATAGGCCCTTACATAAGCTTTTACGCCCTAATAATCTTGTTCTGTTGTTAATGTGGTAGTCATTTTCCAAATACCGATCCCAGGTTACACTACTGATAATAGCCTGTTCAAACGAGTGCCCCAAAGCAAGAAATAGAAGCCTGAGCTTGGCACACCGTCAGAGCCTGCGTTCCCTGTTTACAGAAAGTGATTCAGCAAACAACTGTCGGAAGAGAATACATTTACAAGCATTTACAGGAGAGAGGTTCTATGAATTCGTCCTTCGATTTTGACTTTGCTTTTCGTTGGTGGAATGCTTTGCCTGCCTATCAGAAGAAATGCGTCCTGCAATTTTCAGGGAGTTTTTCGGGGGATTTTTTCTGCACTCGTAACAAGTGCTACTATATTTAGATTGGAAGTGAAGCTTGCTGCTTGTTAGTAGCACTAAAGAACGACAATAACAATATATTCTTTTGCGAAAGGTAACGACTTTTTATATTTTTCTGTTTTCTGATGGCATTCATGCTCGCATTGGTTCAACATTAAGGGCGAAAAAGACTAACATGACGCCCAAACAGTCACTTCTTTTCCACACTCATTCCTTCCTATTTGCAAATTTATTTGAAATCTCAGCTGCCTGAAAAAAAGAAGAAAAAAGATGAATGCACGTGTTCTATAACACTTGTTTGACGACTAGTAAACAAAATATGCCTGCGTCGCGATGCGCAACCAGACATTGTTAGATATGCTATCAAGTGGTGAAGCGAAATTGACTGACCCTAATATCATTTGTGTTGCCTGCTATATGTTAAGGAAGTTGACACTTTCTTAACATATATTACGCCGTTAACTTATGGAAAATGGGGATCGCTTCGCTAACTTTAGAGCTTTTCCCATTTTTTTATTTTCTTTTTTCAGGCAGCGGGCATTGTTCGCGTGGTCAGCACGAGTGCCTGCGGTATGACTTCATCAGTATCGTTTGCACTTTTGAAATACCTAGACGTTTTACCCAAGACTAAGAAGGGCGTTGAATGGGATAAATACCAATATGGATCGCATTCAATTGCTGCTCCTCACTCGTACGCGACTCTCGTTTGCGCCTTTGTTGGCAGTGTTGTGTAGGCGAGACGCCTCGAATGGCGAGAGCGAATTCGGCGACCGTGATTGCGTGCCATGGGCGGTGGTGCGTGCGTGGAGGCATCGGCGGGCAGCCGCCGGAAGCATCCGACGATGACAGATCATCTTTTGCGTCGTCATCGATTAAGGCATGTCGGCATATCACGAGGCTGACTGCTTCGTGGCGTTACAACTCCCCCACGCTCGACGGTGTGACAAAGCGCCATGCAACGATGGCGGTACGCTTAAGCAGAAAGTTTGAGGTGCGTTTGACGACAAACCGCACTGGCAGTTTAGAAATTTCGTAGAGGCATGGCTCCAGCCGAAGTCCTACTAACAATCCGTCAGCCATATTTTGTATAGCAGCCACTTCTATAATGCAACGTTACAGTGCCTAGAATATACTGGCTAGTGTGCCGTCCACGGCCTTCTATGTGGCACCAATTTACATGAATTACATGAATTACCGGTGGCTGCCTGGCTGCCACGTGGAACGCTGCAGCGCGGGTGGGTGCTGCAGTGCCGCCAGCTTCTCTTATAAATTTTTTTAACGTGTGCGCCGCCATATTGCTATTGCCTAGCGTGTGGTGCCGTCCCTGGTCTGGCAACCTACTGGAGCATGCGAAGCTCCGCGTTTCGATGGAAGGTATTTTTACGGATGAAGTTGCAGTTGCAGGAATATATGATGAAAAGATGCGAGATGGTGGTGCTTGGAGTGTTGAATAGGTGGACGAACGGACACACAGACAGATGCATGGACGGACGCACGGCTGGCTGCACGGATGGATGGACGCAAGGACGGACGCAGGAGCGGATGCATGGACGAACGCAGGGACGGACGCACAGATAGACGTATGCACGAACAGACGCACGCGCGGACGGGCGGATGGACGCACGGGCGGCCACACAGACACACGCATGGACGGACCGAAGCAAGAACGAATGGACGGACGGATGCTTCGCCCCACTCTCCATCATTTATCCGTGGATATGCTGCCATTTTTTTTGTTCTGGTGTACTCAATTTTGTATCAGATGGTGCATTATTGGTTGAAAATGAGTCAGTGAGGCACCATGAAAGGTTCGTTCGGGGTCAAATATGATAATATGCAACGGCACGAACGCGTGGCAAGTGGTCGGAGTCGTATGTTCTCGGCACTCTTTGTGTTGGAAAACGTAAGAATGTTTCAACCCGTTCAAGCAGGCAAACGAGTGCTGGCCCACTTTGAAGATGGAAGGAATTTTTTTTCCTGGACTGTAATATTGAGGTTTCTTTTTTTCACTCGCGGTTTGCTTATGCTGTCGCAGCGACTACCACGCGTAAGTGCGATCATGCGGGAGCACGCAGTTGGGATTTCTTGGCGATGACGGCATTTCTTTGTTGCTCATGAACTGTTTATATTTTGCTCAAACTTTAATGGATCCTTATTTGTCACTCGTTTGATGCCCATCAGTGCGGGCGAAATCAGAACTGATGGTGCTGGTACAAAAAAGTGGCGATGAAGTTTACATACCGCAGCACGCTTTTCTTTTCTTTTGGGGTCGTGGCATTTAATTAGATTATGGTGGCGATAAAGTGAAGATAGTTTCTTCAGCTGATGAGGCACCAAGTACACTTGGTGGGCTCGAGGCTATAATCGGCATAAGGGTGATCTCGTGTTTATTTTTCAAATAGTATTGTCTACGAGTTGTACGCCTCTTGCTAAATCTTCGTTGTCGTTCTGAAAGCTGAGCAGCGAAATTGACAGTTATAGAAACAATAGAAAACCACACCAGCGTGCTTTTTTGTTATTAGAAAATATTTCTTTACGTTGTATATTTACACGACTTGTAAGACACGGTTCTTGACCACACGGAAAATTGTATTCCTGAGGCAGTTATTCTAAACACGAAGTGACAGACTCCCTTTTTTTTTTCGCGATTTGGCTTTCATATTGCACAGCGTTCACGGTACTTTCCGCTGTCTTACGTAAGTTGTGCACTCACGACAGAGATTCCGCCGCGTAATTTTCATGTAAAATTCTGTGAATGTTCGGGTTTTACAAGGCCGGTGCGCAAAACAAATTAAATGTCTCATGCCGGTAACCTCGCTATGAAGTCAGCGGTTTCTCGCCCGTGTTGATACAGCCATATCAACTACACTGATGAACATGTTGAGCCGAGCTACAGGGCTAATTGTTTTTGACCAGACCTATCATATTTAACTATAATAATGAAATGGGGTGAAAACAGCGCAGGTAGATGCACGAGTGGTGCATAGATGTTTTGTAACGGACAGGGTGGTATACACCACTTATGTTCCGTCGTTAATTTAACCATGTTAGATTGTCATTTGGCCGACTTAAATACTGGGCATTCCGGGTATATTGCGGCACTTGCCGATACAGAGCTTGTCACGTAACACAAACGATGTGTACCATGAAGCAACATCAAACGCTGCTCGTTTGGTGATGCGTGCCGCGTACTATTCAGACGGCAGTTTCCCTTTTCTCGTCTATATTTTTTTAGAACAACCAAGGAGGCACAGTGGCTTCCCGTTGACCTTTTTCTGGCTGACATCGTCATAAAAGAGAAAAATCCATAGCTAGACCTAAAACATGCTAAATTTTCGACAACGCCACTCATCCAAGCATTAGTCAGTGAACTGTGCCCCGTAGTCATGCTCCAAAAAGGAGGAAAGTGGTGTTTGCCAGTCGCCGCGGTCGAGTTCTTCTCGCCCTATAGAATGGTCTATAGAACGACGTGTTTCCACAGCACAGGCGAAAGTACTGTTGCAAGTGTTGTTTTTATCAAACCGCATCGGTTACTCTGTTCTCATATTAAAACGTGAACAGAGGTTTAAGAGTGTTTTGTTTTCTTTAGAAAAATACGCTTACTGAGAACTTTTTGTTTCGGTGCAAAGCTTAAAGTAGTCAGGCTCATCGAGCGTCAAACTGCGCCAGCTGGTTGAACGCATTGATATATATATTGGATTTAGCGTCCCAAAGCAACCATATGATTATGGGATACGCCGCAGTGGAGGGCTCCGGAAATTTTGACCAACTGGGGTTCTTTAACGGGCACCCAAATCTGAGCACACGGGCCTGCGACATTTACGCCTCCATCTGAAATGCAGCCGCCGCAGCTGAAATTCGATCCTGCGACCTGCAGGTCAGCAGCCGAGTACCTTAGTCACTAGACCGCCACGGCGGGGCTGAACGCAGGCAAAGAGAAAACTTTACTTGTATTGTAACAATGCTTGTAGCATTTTGTTGTGAAACTAACTTAGCCTGCTTTGTTTTAGTGAAATAAAATAATGCAGGCGCACTTATAAGCGCCAGATTCTGTCTTAGAGGGGTACGTGGGGGCAGTAGCCGTTTACACCCGAGCTCTAGAAACTTTTAGGCACTTTACCCCAGCTATGATTAGACACTTAGCAGTGTCTCCGATAAGGAGATGGAAATAAGCGAGAAGCACCTCTCTTTCTTCTTCTGATAAATAGCCACTTACGCGCTGCCCTGACTAAGCTCTATTGTCTTAACCACTTGATAAGGTTAACTCGTGCCGTTTCTTTCCTAATTAGCTGTATTATAGGAAGTATAAAAACATGAAGATTATTAAGAAAAGTTGTTTAAACAAAACATCAAGACGTACACACGACGACACTACATCTATAGAAAGTAATTATTAATTATTTAACATATCAGTGGCACAGAGAAGGAGAGGGGGGAGTTCTCTAGCTTGTCTAGCGCCTATCTTGTCTCTTACTCGTTCGAGTGTACTAGCGCTACGCCACATTTTTAAGCTTATATAAGTAATTGAACTAGGCTAAAAGACCACATTAAGGAAATTCCTTCGCCGTCACAGCCTTGTGTATTGAAGTACTATATGGAAAGGCGTGGAAAAAATAACCGATGGTGAGAAGGGGATAAAGCGGAACATATAGTATGGAAATAAATATATGACAAAAAACTAAAAATAAAGCGCGAGAAATAGATAGAAATATGTGACAAATTTAGAGAAAGAGTAAGAAAAGAAAAACCGCCACAAAGAAAAAATAGAGAGCAAGAAAAGAAAAGCAATACAACTAAACAGACACAAAAAGGCATACTCCAAAGATATCGAAAAATGAAAAAATAGAGGATGAAAGGAAGAAAAATTGCAAACCTTAGCAAAACGTAAAAGCCTACAGTAAACCCGCAGAGGGGGACGAAAGGAGAATACAGGAAAGATAGTGCTATGCGCTTGTCTTGAGTATACCTTCGCCCTCGTCAATATGCGCTGTTTATCTTTCTATGACCAGCTAGCCTACCGAAGCATTCATAGCAAAACAGCCAGCGCAAAGACTATACCTCAAATGGTGCCCACCAGCTCCACTTTTTATTTTGGAATTGGGCATCAGGGTGCAAAATGCGCCAATTTACTTTTTCAGAAAAAAACGGGGTTCTTATGGAGTACTTACTGTGAAGACTTCGTTTGAATGAAGCCACAATCAACACAAAGAGCTGTTTTGGAAACTGAGGAATGCGGCCTCAGTGACACGCGTGAGGACTCCCTGATTCTTCTCGTATACTGTGCACTACAGCGTATGGTTAATATGCTGGCTAGAATGCCGTAGCAACGATTGCCTGTATAGGCAAATTAGGCCTTTCGAAGTACAGCATTTAAACATGAATAGGAACGGCGATCTATTTCTCTTCACTTCCATAATAGGCGTAAGCTACCGTGCCTGATGGCCGTGGTCGGCACTCTCGGCCGATGCGGCAGGCTTGTGCGGTTCAAGATGTCCGATGACGACTATCAGTGGTGTTCATTCAGCTTCAAAATGTTGCGCACTATCTATTTCGGATCCCTAGGTTGTGGTGCACTCTTCAAGTAGATCCTTCGATGGCCGATTGCACTTCGGAGCGCTGCCGCAGCGCGCCCTTTGCTGAAATGTCTACACAGACAAATTTATTTTTTGCCGTTTTGCTGATACTTCGTTCACAATTTTCTCGGAATATTAAATAATTATTGTAGATACCAGATCAGGTTTGAGGCATGGCTTGCCGTGGAAGATCTCGTTCAACATACTATTCACGGGGATGGTGAACACGCGCTCGATAAAACTCGAAGTGCTTTTCACAAAATCACAGCAGCTGGTGGCAGTCTTCTGCCTGCTTCTTTATCCTTCTCTTCCATTCCGCTAGACGTGCTTCGTCTGATGATATCATGAATAATGATAGTCGCTGTTTTTTCGAATTGTATAACCACGAGATGATGGACAGAATGGTACTAAGCGGATCCTTTTCTTCGATCGCCTTGGATTCAACATTTTATCATTCACCTCATAGTTCCCGTTGTGACATGCACAACAACACAACAACCACACACTCAACCTTTGAGGACACGAACAACAAACACACAACCGGTACTAACACTAAAAACACGAACACAAAAATTCACGCAACCGCTGCAAATCGGCTGTGTGAAGCAAACGACACGCGCTATCGGCAAGGACGGACGGACTGATGGATGGACAAGCGCGCAATAGGGCAAACGGGCGGGCCATAAAGTTAAGTATCATCACGGTGTGTTTAAAGATTGAATTTTACTCGCGCCTTGATTGTAGTCATCAACCAGTTAGCCTTCTCCTGGTTATATCTACCCTTTTAAAGTCTATTTTGCCTTCACTGTTCCTAAACCCCAATGCTTTGAAACATTCCGCATCATTATCTTGGACTATAAGGTGAAGCCCTTTACAGAACATTATCAAATGTTCGGCTGTTTCCTCCTCCTCTACACACGCATTACATAACGTGTCCGTACATTCGTATTTGCATCACTACTGATTCTAAGACAGGAAAAAGAAGAGAAAAGTGAGCCCCGTAACTGTCTGCATCACGGTGCGACACCTCAACAGTAGCTCACAGGGGATGGGGCTGAGGAGAGATTAAATGCATAGAAGTATAGGTATAGAAAAAGAGAGATGCGTTAAGCCAGCGAGCGAGGACATATCGAGGGGATAGGAGAGATAGGAAAGATGGAAACATGGTCACAGGAATCCGGGAACGGGGCACCACTTGCATCGCTACGTTTTAGTCCACAATACTCCCGTTCTGGCTTCGAACAACAGGGAACTACCCTGATTGATTGATATGTGGGGTTTAACGTCCCAAAACCACAATATCGTTATGAGAGACGCCGTAGTGGAGGGCTCCGAAAATTTCGACCACCTGGGGTTCTTTAACGTGCACCCAAATCTGAGCACACGGGCCTACAACATTTCCGCCTCCATCATAAATGCAGCCGCCGCAGCTGGGATTCGAACCCGCGACCTGCGGGTCAGCAGCCGAGTACCTTAGCCACTAGATCACCGCGGCGGGGCCAGAGAACTACCCTGAGAAATATCTTAGATCTTTTCTTTTGCTATTTCCTGCTTGAAAGTTTTGTAGATCTTCAGTGATGATTTTGTGAGCATTCCAATTTTCCACATGTGTCTCTCTGTTTCTTTCACCCTCTTCTTAACCGATGTTTCCTTCCGGCTTGGTATTCTGCTGTTGTCGAAATACTTGCTTGACAGTTTTCGAGTTGGCTTCCTCCATTTATAGTATACCAATTCTTCATGTACAAGTAGCTGAAAACATTCCTAGCCCAACACTCCTCTCCCATTTTCTCAATAGCTCCTCATATTCTAACTTGCTGATAGCTTCCCTTCACTCGAACGATATCCATCCCTTGTCACCCTGTACCCTCTGATTTGGGATATTCCCGTGTGCTCCCAACGCAAGTCTACCTATGTCACCTTCTTTAATTTCCAATTTTGCTTGAACCTCTGATATCATGCACAAGACCACATTGCCGAACGTCTTACCCCGGACCATACACCTTTACAAATCTCTCTCACAAGGTCGTACCTACTGTAGTTCCACAGTGCCCTATTTTTCATTACAGCTGAATTACTGTTACCCTTCGTAAATACGTATATCTTGTGCCTCCTTAGGTACTCAGCCCCGTTTTTTCTCCATACGCGCAAATATCTGTATTTATGCAATATTTATAGCGTGACTTCCTCTACCTTATGCTCAATGCCTTTATTATCATTCAAAATCAAGATTACCAATTTTTTTCTACTGAACTTCATATTTAACCAAACTTCTTCAATACCACAGATGTCTATCAATCTCTGCAGAACTTTCCTAATGTAGGCTATTAATACTGTATCATCTGCATACATCCATGCTGGTTGTGACTTTTCAACGTGTTTTCCTTGCTTGACAAAAGAGAGGCTGAAGTCGAGTCGACTCCCCTTTTTTTTGGCTTCTAGTCCCTGTAGGTACAGCATAAATAACAAAGGTAACAAGGAACATCCCTATCGAAGCCCACGTTGCATCTCTATCGGTTGTATCTCTATAGATATCCTTTAGAAGATTAGTTATTCCATTTTCACATCTACTATGTCTACTATTCCTCACATGTCTTCTTGAATCACACTATCGTAAGCACCCTTGATATATATAAATCCCAGCCCCAGGGGCCTGTGTTCCTTTGCCGCTATTTTAATGCACTTCATCGATGAAAACAGATTGTCCTCCCACCTCCTTCGTTTACGGAATCCATTTTGTAGTTCTCCCAGCAACCCCTCATTCTCCACTCATGTCTGCATTCTCCATCCATGTCTGTAGTCTTTACTATATGCATCACCAGCCTGTAAACTACTGATGTTACTGTTATAAAACAGTAGTTGTTTATATGAGGTTTGTGCTCCTTTCCTTTATAGATCATGCTTAATCTTCATAGTTTCCACACATTACGGGCTTCACCATCTATTATTGCTTTGCTCTCTGCCTCTTTTAATGCTTGCTTAAAGTTTGGTTCTAGTTTCTTTCTTAGCATAATTGGGATGCCACCAGGGCCTGTTGTTGTGCTACTAGGAACCCTTTTGTCTGCCTTTTCCCACTCTCTCTGTGCCAGGGGAGCCACTGCGCTAATTGGTCCATCCTCATCTGGTACGGTGCATGCAGCGCTTCCTTGGTGTTTAAATTTTTCTGTCAACAATGGTCCTATATATTTCATTGCCTCATCCTCTTCAAGTCTAACCCTTTGAACTGTAGTTATAAACCTCTGTTCCATGCTTGTTTTATTACTCAGAGAAATGAGATGACATCCACCCACTTGGCAGTATCATCCAAATTGGTGTCACTCTCCTCCATTGAAAAGAGCTAGCGAATGGCACAATAGCTAGCATATTCTACGCGCTATACCAACGCCATGCCAACGTTTCGACTATAGATGAAACGTAAGTCTCGAGGTGGTAGTGAATGCTCATTTTAAGATAAGTTACGGGAAGTTTGCGGGCCGAAACAAGGTATGATTAGAGGTACGCTATATTCGGGAACCCTGGAGTAAGTCTCACGAGTTGGATTTCCTTAATGAGCCTTTATATACTGTTCTTGCATATTCCATTCTTTGTTTCCCCACCCCAGCGTTCGGAAGCAAATCGGATTATGATATCTGACTAACCTTCTTGCAACATTTCGTCGCCTGTGACTGAAACCATTAAATGTCATTTGGTAGCTGAACAGCATAGCCACAAAGCTACAATGACTGGTATACATAGCACCACTGTGTTTCTGCCTAACTGCGTGAACAGCTTATGGCTCAGTTTGTTCGAGTTTGCATGGCGTAAATAATGAGACAGCCTTGCGCGACATGAGCGGGATAATGGAAGCATTGACGCTACTTGCGAAAGCTGAAATTTATTCGGTCTCCCCAACCTAGGAGGTTAAGACCACTACAGAACTTTGTTATCTGGTAGATAAAGCCATCCCTCCAGCCAGGAACGCGTCCACAGATGGCTTATGTACTTGATCCTCACAAGGCCATTTGCGCTGAAGGCATCAACTGCACGTCATTAATCAAAAAATAAACAGCATCAGGGTTCTCAGACACTTGATCCATCCGACTCCGTGTCTCGTATGGCTCGCCAGGCTTTCGTGGTCCCTTCACTTATTGATTCATATCTATTCAAACGCAAGTGATGGGAAGTACTCTCACGTAAAAAAACGTTGATGCCCGTATGTACCACATATGATGTATGCGTCTCGATTGATACATTTGCACAACCTATTTAGAGCTAGCAGTGGCACCATAGAGGGCTTCCTAAGACCACTCCTAAGGAACTTCTTGTTTCATTACAGATATCTGAAGAAGGTATTGATGCTTTGAGCACTTCTTAAACTGAAGGAACTCAAGAAAACAGCAAGAACTGCGCCTAATGCACTTTTTTAGAGCGCGATATCTCTATGGTCCAGATGATGTACCATGCCCATAATAGGGCCACTGGGCAGGGGAAACTTTGAGTGGGATCTATATAATCGCGTTTAAAGAAAATGGTTACTTAGAGGCTACCTGAAGTCATTAATATTAGTGATACAATTAAAACTGGCAGGTTTATCTATGAATATAGAATACAAAGTTCTCATGATTGACTTCTGTTAACGTGGATGCTTCCTTCTTGCGCACAAGCTATTCCACAGTAAATTGATGTTTTTATTCGAATACAGACAACCCGAAGCAAAAAAAGCATGTATTTAATGATCAGCTTGACTATGATAATACTCGTCAGACGTCAGGAGGGCTCATTGTTAACAAAAAAGAGAAAAAATGGCGAAGTTTGCAGTGAGCCGCGCAAGCCTTTCAATAGCAAAACTGCACAATTCTGAAGACGATTCTGCTTACTTTCTGAAAGTTTTCAGGCCTTGGCTAGGTGAGGTAGGTGGTTTTCAGGTTGCTCTAGGTCGTTGTAAGGTTTTTCTAGGTGATATTAGGTTGTTCCTACGTTTATTCTCAGAGAAGAACTGTTCGAGTTAAAACACAGATTGCCACAGACACTGTATAGGCATGTCGTCATTGGCGCGGGCCTTCAATTGATTTGGAGTATTCTCGCAGCCGCCGTTGCCTTTTCGGTTCCCTACTGTTGGGCAAACTGTTGCCTTCTTTTTTAGCAGCTCAGTGGTGAGTAGGGGGAACTTACCCCATTTCTCTGGCACACACCACTTTATGGATCGTTATACGGCGCACATACTGCGGCAGCTTAAGCAGTTTCGCTCTTAGAAAAGTACAGAAACTATATACGCAACTGTGCTTTTGTTTGCTCAGGCACTTATATTGGGGATAAAAAAAAAATCCCCGTTAGCCACAAATTTTTTGTATAATCAAGCAAATATAACAAAGTACTAACCTTTTGTTAAAAAAGAGCAAAAACAGAGACAGACAGACAGACAGACAGACAGACAGACAGACAGACAGACAGACAGACAGACAGACAGACACACAGACAGACAGACAGACAGACAGACAGACAGACAGACAGACAGAGGGAGGCAAAGCTCGTTTTAGCCTGAACTCGCTGCGGGCCGCTCACGAAAATTACGGCATGAATATTCATGACGTAGAGCACAGCATGCACCTTTTAATTCAAATCTGCTTTTTTTATCACCAATCACATGTGATGAATCATAAGCAGAACACGACTACAAGGCGAAGAGAATACTTAGTTATAATTAGTAACAATGCTACGAAATTCTTCTTTCACGACTTCAGTCGATCAGGTGATGTTTGGCTCACAGAAGTCTTCAGCTGGTTCCCTTAAATTTTGCGCATGTAAAATTCCCCTGCACTACAAAAGTAATTACTGAGGAATAAATTATTTCAAAAATACAGAGAGAAATAATTTCAAAGACATGTATTCAAGTACATTTGTAGATTTAAATCTTTTCAATTATTTTTTTATATGAACTTAATCATTTTTAGCTTGTTTTTATCATTTTAAATATTTTTTTTTCTGTTTCGGTGATGTAGCTTCCAGAATAATACAGCTGTCCTTTTCGTTGTATTTTACGTTGTTGATTTTCAAGTGAATCTGGTTCTTACTTAGGTATCACTATCGGCGTTGTGCGCAAAAAATCCGGCACCCGTATTCCAATATTTCGTCCTCTTTCGATCGTGGGCTTCTCTTTGTGCTCGTTCGCTCAGTTACAGCGATGAACAACGAGGGACGGCACTCATTCAAGAACGGCGCCCTTATGATGCATCGGCTCTTTTTCGCTTGTGACGTCAAAATTTGATGCTTGGCCTGAATAAACTTATCTTGTCCGGATAAGTTTGCTTGATAACACAATTCGATCTCTCTAGCATGCATGCTAAATGATTCGTCAAATCTTTGAAGTACGAGCCCCCAACTGGCAACTACTTTCACAAAGCCTACAACACAGTTACAACATGAAATTAAGAAAATTAACATCAGTAAACCAAAACTGGGAACTGCGATAATAATCTGTAAATAAATTTAACACAACAATGTCCCGATTTGTTCAGTTTATGTGAAAATTATCATTATTTGATTACGTTTGCTATTAATCACATCTGCTGGTCTGTCTCTCTCACCGTATGCGTTCGCGCACATAGATAATTATCAGGAATGCTGGTGTTGCTTCAGCTCTATGATGTGGTTTCATTACGTAAAAATAACGTTCCGGAGCACAATAAACATGGTCTTCAGAAGGCGGGTGGCATGTTTTAAGCCTACTGACGAGCACTACGTCACTGGGTCAGGTTGCAGGCAGGGTAGTTTCAGCGACGGGAATGATCTCATAGGGTGACGTCCATTGCCTCGCGGACGATACGGTAAGGGTTCATGTACCGAAATAACCTCTATAATAGTCAACTTTATGAACTCGGCACCACAGGACAACTAGAGAATTGGGTGACAGCGAATGTCGACAATGTTTATAAAAGCTACGCACGCGTGCGTGTGTGCGCGCGCGCGCGCGTGTGTGTGTGTGTGTGTGTGCTGAAGCAATCCTATGTGAAATTAATAAATGCAAGCCAATTAAGTGTGGGCTTCTAACGGCTTTCCGCAAAAATCGCAACAGTGACTGCGAAATTCTTGTGTCTTTTCTGAGGGTTGTAGATCTGAGGACGAATTCGCTTAGAGATTTCCATGAAATGCTTAGTCACATCCGCAATTTTCTATATACACATCAAATGCAGGTACCTACCACCCGATGACGCAACTGGAGCCACGCGTTTGGAACAGGTTTCTTTGTCGGCTTTCGCCGATCCAAGAGCCCAGATAATAGATGTGTAAGGGACACATCCAGCCTAAATCTTCCGAAGATACAGCTCCCGCGCCCACGTAAGATTAATAGCTAGAAAGCTAGCACAGAAGGTAATTACGGGCGCGCGTATCCTGTTCACGTGATCCCGCCGAATGCTCAATATCAGTGCTTGTTCAAGATCATGGACATCTGACTAAATGGATTCAGATGTCTCAGATGAGGAAAAGGATCATGCCAGTTGGACTGACTTGTTGTTGAAAGGGTTCTGGATATGCGCTTGTAGGCACTGCTTCTCAGCCAGCTGGAAAGACTTTTGCAGTCCGCGGATGTTTTCGTAGATTTATAACTTGCATTTTCAACTCACTCTAACTGCTTTACTATCCTGAGTGAGGCAGTGAGAATACTCCGTTGTTCTTTAAAAATGTAGAAGCATCCCATAAACCTAAGTAGTAACTTTCAAAGCCATCAACAACCACAAAACAAACTAACAAAGCAAGAGAAACAGCTACAGCTAGACGTAAAGCCCGCATTGCGTTATGCTTTCTTATACGTGATCGTGTTCCGTTATTTTCATTTACTGCTCACGACCAGCCGATTTTGCTGCTAACGTGAGCGTTGTGCTGCACAAGTTACAACCCGACAATGCGGCTACTAGTAGCGGAATTTCGATGTAATTGTTACCATGCAGTTACCAATGTTTTCATTTTACAAGATACTGTGCATCACAGTTTATTAGGACACGCAGTGGCACATAACGCACACAGTTGTCCCTCACTGCTGGCGGGTACCCACCGCTTCCTAAACGGGAACAACCCAACCCCGGCCTGGCGCTCCGCTTTCATTCAGGGGTGTGGCGATTGGGAAGGAGCCCGCGTCTTCGAAATCCCGTCAACGAAACCTCCGTGAGCAATTGTCTCCGTCCACCCGTCCTTCCATCCGTGCGTCCGTTCATCTGTCTGTCCTTCATACTAGTCGGTGACCTCTACGTAGACGTTACGAACTTTAAGTTTAGCCTTGCTACCTCATCGGCACTCACTTCATGAATTAGCTGTCACTTTTCTCTCTGTCCTATTTGTTATTTACAATTAAACCTCCCAACGTGAAGGGCGGCCAACCAGGCTATGCTTGGTTAAATCTCTGCATTGTTTCTTCGCTTCTCTCTCTCTCTCTCTCTCTCTCTCTCTCTACTATGTTTAATTATCTTTGACCAGCCCATTTCTCATTGCCTTCGCAATACTTTAGGTCACACAAAAGCGGAGGATGAGCTAAGCTGTTTGCCTTTTATTTTGATTTGCATTGCCAAACTTAGGACACACGACTAAAGGCAATCAACAACAACAAAAAAACTTTGGACATATGACTCAAGACAATAAAATTACCTGGGGAAAGGCTGCAGTGCCACAAAACGCATGAAGTGTAAGTCAACTGAACAACGGTATTTATACATGATGACGAAATATTTGCGCACTACGTAATTACGTGCTCTGCACGGAGTACAGAAAAAAGTAAAGTAAAACATAAAACGATCAATACACACCGTTTTCATGTGTATTTTTGATATACACACACATAAATACTGACAGGAGAGTAACTATGCCTTATGATAAATACAGCAATCGAAGACACAAATGTGAAGCGTTTGCAGTACTCTTGAATAAGCTTTGCAAGATTACACCCCCCCCCCCCGCCCCGCACACAGTATGACAGGCCTCCAGACTAAATCCATGATATCCTAATAAAGTATGTGCTTACACACACACTGAATAAAATGGAACACAGCAGATTCAGTCACTGAATACTAAAGTATATAGTTTTGCTTTGCTGACGTTAATTTCAAGTTGTACCTCTACTACAGCTGTGCGAGATCGCTTGCAGAACAAAGGTTTGAGATTTCGAAGACGCTTACTGTAAATGAGTTAGTTTGACTCTGCGCTTTTGTAACCAAATCTGTAACACGTCATTGCAAACTTCTTTATTTTAATTTCAAGGATTTGGTTTGTTTTGAAGCTGAATGGGGTAATTCGTGTTTTTCATGATCGTCAGTGTCGAGCGTCAATGCATGTCAAAGCCTCGTCAATTCAATGAGGTTTAGAAGCGGTAACAATTGGCAGATCCCATGTACAGTGGGTATGGATGATATGCGAAGCACGAATGAGGAAGGTACAAGTGAAGGGCAACAAGAACAAGAACATAATTTGTCATTGTAAAATCACCACAACGCTACAAGGCAGACGTGCATTATGCCGTACATGACTTTCATATCATGATTATTGTGTTTCGGCGTCTCATTTACCTTCTTTATATATTTACGTCACGTGATAACAAATTTAGTATATAGAAACGGCGGTGAGCGCGCCATAAGATTAGCATGAAGTAATGTTTTACATGGAACGCGTGTCATTATTGTTATGCTTGGACGTGTCATTTGCCTACGTCGTTCGTTCGCGTCCCGTAATACCACATTTGGTATATGTGAAGCAAGCGAAGCGACCACGAGCGAATGATTAGTGTGGAATGTAGCCATGTTCTTACATAACATGCATGTCATAATATCCACGTTATGGTCCGTCACTTATGTTTGCCATGTAGTCATGTAACACCATACCAGTTTTACAATATATCATGTGAACGAAACCACCGCAAGAGCAACAAGACCATGAAATGTAAATCATGACATTCTTGACTGCCATGTCATGATTTTCATGGTATGACTAGTCACTTATGGCCGTCATACAGTTTTGGTATTGATACCATTATTGAAACAGCCAGTATAGCTAAAGGTCGTAGGCGGCTAGATAGATAGATAGATAGATAGATAGATAGATAGATAGATAGATAGATAGATAGATAGATAGATAGATAGATAGATAGATAGATAGATAGATAGATAGATAGATAGATAGATAGATAGATAGATAGATAGATAGATAGATAGATAGATAGATAGATAGATAGATAGATAGATAGATAGATAGATAGATAGATAGATAGATAGATAGATAGATAGATAGATAGATAGATAGATAGATAGATAGATAGATAGATAGATAGATAGATAGATAGATAGATAGATAGATAGATACGCTCACAGTAGACCAAGTTTTCAAAGAAATACATCTCATTTAAAAATTTTGCTAAGAAGCTGTAATACAAGAATGGCCATACTAACACTCCTGCATATGGTAAACAGACAAGTGCCCCTCCAGAATCAAAATTCATTTTGTGTCGGTAAAGTAAAGCACATATTTCTGTTAAAGTGAAACCGACATGTTATATGTGACAATACTTAAGCGAAGTTTCTTAATAATGTGAAAACTGAACAATGTCCTTCTTACAAAAAAACGAAAATAAATAACCAGCCATAGCATTGTAATGATTGCAATAGATATGGTTTGCCGGGGTATATGGCCATTTTTTTTAATTTAATTCTCAGAAAAAAAAACACGCAAAAGCATTATCATGCCTGAACCTTCGCAAAGCTGTATTTTTACCTTTGTGATAAATGGTCTGATATAGAATGCTGTAAAGCACCGCGAGTGTATGACTCTAGTGCGCAGTACCCGTCCGACATCATTCATAGAAAATTTGTGCAACTTTTCGTTTTTTTTTTTTTTTGCAACTGTCCAGCCATGCGCTCAACTCCTCAGGAGCTTAATAAAGTTATCCATGCCGTAACATGAGTGCGACACTTTCATTTTTTTCATAATTTGCTTTCAATTTTTCCTCTACATTGATTTTATGTATGAGCCAGACCACGGTGGTCTATTGGCCAATGTACTCGTCGGCTGGCTCGCAGGTCGTGGGATCGAATTCCGGCTGTGCTGGCTGCATTTTAAATGGAGGTGAAAATGCTGTAGGCCTGTGTGCTCAGAATTGGGTGCACGTTAAAAACCCCAAGGTGGTCTAAATTTCCGGAGCCCTCCACTACGGCGTGTCTCATAATCATATGGTGGTTTTGGGATATTAAACCTCACATATATATCAATACTATGTATGCGTTCTTGCGTGAAAGCACGGAGTATCTCCAGAGTATGGCGCAACATTTCGTTGCATAAGCAGATGAAATGCGTGGTAGATGAAAAGGAAACAAAAAAAAAGGCAGACACGTGGCACGGCTTTGAAAGAAGGATACCGCCGAGAGACAGGCCGTGAGCATTTGTTCTGTATAGAGGTGTTTCCAGCAAAGCTACATCGTGATATGCTTGTCCCACACAGCTCTTCTGTCCTTTATTTTGCTTTTTAAACTGCTCTCTGACTGATTATCTTTTTTTCCCTGCGTCAATTGCGTTCCGAATAAAAAATTTAAAATTATAACGCAGTCTTTCTCCTTTATATAAGAAAACAAGTAGCCAAGGGGCACACGCTAAGCGGCCCATTATTACCACCATCCGATCAAATGGCGGCCCTCCGGCACAGGGATGGTGACAGACACCCTTTATACTTTATTTAGAGAACTGCTGCACAATAAGCGGATGATTTCACAAGATAATTGTTATATATATATATATATATATATATATATATATATATATATATATATATATATATATATACACACATATATATATATATATATATATATATATATATATATATATATATATATATATATATATATATATATATATATATATATATATATATATATATATATGTGTGTGTGTGTGTGTGTGTGTGTGTGTGTGTTAGGCAAGGAAGTTTATACTTAAGTGATCATTTTTCCATGTTTTGACACAATATTAATGAGTTCTAACAGACAATAATGCCAAGGAAAGTATAGGGGAAGATACTAGACCAATTTTTAATGTAAATATGAAGCAAGAAAAGCGGATAAAAAGATAACTTGCCGTGGGCAGGAACGGAACCTTCTACCTTCGAATAACGCGTTCCATGCTGTACCACAGAGCTACCATGACTGATATCCCTCCAGCCACTTTATTGGATATATATGTGAATTTAAACGTGAGAGTGTCAGTCAGCGCCACCAGTAGCCATGGCGGTGAGCGAGGCACACTCTTTTGAGCCTCTTTGGCGTCATGTAGCACGTCAACTTATTACGAGTGGGCAGCTGGCCAATAGTCCCTCGCATACAACCTAAAGGCACCAAGTCTACCAGTACCAGATACTCGTCTATGAATTAAGCATAGAAGTGCTTGAGGGCTCGTTTTCCCGTGTGTTATGCAATAATAATGAGATCTCACCGATAATAATGCCAAGGAAAGTATAGGGGAAGATACTAGACCGAATCGTAATGTGAATATGAAGGATTGTGGGTGAGAAGATAACTTTCCGTAGGCAGGAATCGAACCTGCGACATTCGAGTAACGCGTTCAATGTTCTGCCACAGTGACTGGGACAATAATCAAATTGACACGTCAAAACTATTATCTCAGTCGCTGTTAAGTGCAATGAAGCATCCGTACAGGAATGCTCGTTTCCCAACTGTGGAAAGTAATGCCGAACATTTGCTTCTAACTGTGTGAATTTTGCAACTACGGCGAATGAATGAGCTTGTGTGTCCATAGGTGCCGAGACAGTGTTCTAACTGCGTCGCCAGACTGAGAACGCTGCCTCTCCAAATATCAGACATGAAACCTCGCACAGCATTTTGTGCGTGTTGGATCATTTTTCGGTAGAAACAAAAAGGAGAGGAAAAGAGCGTTGCAGCGGGAGACGCGAAGGAACGCGTTAACAGTGAGGCAGTCATACGAGAGCCACGAACAGCGTTGGAGAGAAACAGCTCATAGTGAAGTTATCTGCCGCCATGAGCGTTCACCGATCTTCAGCAGAGCAGCAAGTCCACGTTTATTCAGCTCCCGCGTGCAGTTGCTTTTTTAATACTTTTACTGCCATTTTAAGTAAAAAAAAACAAGCCATAATAACTGCAATGAGCACGTATAGACAATTTGGTGAGCAGACGCCGTGAATACGATGAGCAGACGACACGGCGCGGATGAATACATATGCAGGGGCTAAGCGCCTCCCTATTGGCTGAGAGGCCCTGTAGACTCCATATTGCTGAAGGGAACTTCTGAAACAGAGTATAGTTTTTCGAACTCTCGGCTTAGAAGGTCAAGGTTAAGAAGGCTGTGCTGCTAAGCACGCTCCTTGCTCAACCATGGCCACCACAGCATCTCGTGAGCCAAAACTATTTGTATGATAAACTGCAAAAAATAAAGACAGAAAGAAAGAAGAAAGAAATAGGGATTGATTTGATATGTGGGTTTTAACGTCCCAAAATCACTACTAGAAAGAAAGAAGGGAGGAAGAAGCGCATATTTAAAAACAACTATTTGTACTACTGTGATCAAATTAACCGCATAGCGTCAGCGGGAATTGATAGACCTTGACGACTCTTAGCACCATACTCACATACTCAACGATAAGTCCACGTGACATGTTGAACTTGTTGGTGCTTCTAGAAGCTCTCATAGTCCTACGATTGGTGAACGCAACTGGTGCCAGTGGGTGGCTATGCTTAAGATCAATATTTTAATATTGCATTTTTGATTAGACAGTGTAAAATTATATTAGGTGCTGGAGGTAACGTAGCGTAGGACTATCACTCAAATACTATACAAAAAGTGTGTTATGTCTATTTGAATAATATCGCCTCAACATGGCCTGTATAGCATAATATACCGAAGATGGGCATATCCTAAGTTAACAATAGCGCCTCAATGAACTTGAACTGATCTTCGTGCTAGTAATAACTTTTTAGACGCTTGTAAGAATCACATCTCAGAATTTTAGGGGCGAAGCTCCTTAGGGCGTGGGCTGTGCGTCCCCTGTAGCCTGTATGTAGCCACCTCTAGTTTAGTTCTGGCAGTGTTCACTAGATGGCGGTACCGTCCCCTGTATGTAGCCACCTCTAGTTTAGTTCTTGTAGTGTTCACTAGATGGCGGTACCGTCTCCTGTATGTAGCCACCTCTCGTTTAGTTCTTGTAGTGTTTACTAGATGGTGGTACTTGCAGCTGATGATGAAAAGATGCAAGATGTTATAAACTAGAAAGCGGTACTTGTAGTTGATGAAAGACGCGTGATCTTATAAAATAGGAATGATGTCACATATGGCGCGTGTCATTAGTTGAAGGCAATCGTTCGATTTAGTGCGGCGACGTACGCTAGGGGGAGCGTTGTAATAAAATCCGTTCGCTGTTGGCGCGCGCTCGGAGTCGCCGGATGGATAAGGCTGCACAGCGGAGAGAGCGCAAGGCGGCAGCAGCGCGCGCTCGCAGACAGAATCTCGATGTGCGAGCGCGCGAGGCAAGGGACATCGCAAGCCATCCATCGTCTAAGAACAAATAAAAGTTGATTTGTGTATATACACACACAGCGTTTCTCACGTTTTTACATGATGATGGACTGGGCGAATTACACGGAAGATTCACAGTTTACCGATGAATCCCTCCGGAGCTTCGCCCATTCATCATCATTCACCCCGTGAATATGCCGTAATTTTTTTTTCGACTAATTCGGTGCATAGCAAAAAGTGCATGGAAAACAGTGCACAAAAAAATCGTTGAAACCTTTAGGTGTCTTCAAGGTTACGTAGTAAAAATGTCACGAAAGTTAGTAAGTGCCGAAGAAAGTTAGTAACAGCTCGTGTTATTAATTCTTTCCTTGTGGTTACAAGCTTTCTACTGTTTTTTTTTTCAAGAGTACACACTTCAGGTACAGTGATTCGGCCGTGAATAGACAAGAAGGATTCATTCGAGTGCAGTTCAAGTTTCAAGAACGGTTGAAAATGCTAGGGTCCATTCAAGATGACGCTATGCGGTGAATGACGCAAACACGTCATTATTTTCGTACGAAGTTTCTTGCCTTTCGGCGCTCTCTATAATTAGAAATGATTTGCTCCTTACCTTTTCAATCACTATTCTGCGTTGTAAGGCTAGCCTTATATACTAGTACGTATATCTGACTACCGAATGAGGATACCCACTATATCTATATGAAAGTATGATGAAAAAGTATGATGATCTAATGAAAGTATAAACTTTCAAACACTTAAAAAAAGGACAGGCGAGCTACGAGTCATCTGAAGTTGAGAGCAGGTGGTATTGCACAGTTCTAAGAAAGAACAACCAGCTAAGAAAGAACCCTCTACAATGAGATATCGCAGCAGCCTAGCATTCAATCACAAACTTCAATCCGAATACAGATGCCAAAGCATTCCCAATCATATATTTACTTAAAACGCGTGATGAAAATTGTTAAAAAAGAAAGAACATGTCTGGGGTGCGGCGTCACTGGCGACCACCTGCCGGTAATGCACTTCTTCACCAGAGTAGGATTGGCCACCTTGGTGCAGTACTTGACCACTACCTGCCATGACTACAGCAGTTAACCCTTGGCCTTCAGTCCCCAGCGGCTGTAAAGCAACTGTACAAGGCCGCGGTCAGACCTGCGATGCCATGAAGGGTGCTAAACATCTCTGGGTCCGGAGAGGCCGTCATTAGGATTTGAACTTGGCGCCCCTTCAATTTCGTTGTTACCAAGCGAGCTTCAGTTTATCGCTCCAAGGCTATGACATTAATTTACTGTACGTTTTGATAATGTATGCTGTTGGCCTTCTTTTGGTGTGTGTGCGCACAATGTGTCCTGTATATATTCAAGCCTTCGAGCTATGAATAAATCAGTTGGAAGTGAGCTCTGTGTGTTTGATGCATGGGTTTGTGAGTGTGCGAGTGATCGTGTCAAGTTTTCGCGCTCGAATTAACTTTTCGAAAAGCAGGACATCGTACACGCTACTCTACAATAGACTATATTCCTACTATCAATCAGGTAATAGAGAAATGCGCGGAATACAACCAACTTCTATAGATAGCGTTCATATATTACGAAAAGGCGTTAGGCGCAGTCGAGACATAATCAGTTATGCAGGCACTACGGAATCAAGGCATCGACGAACCGTACATAAATATACTGTAAGAAATCTACAGTGGATTCACAGGCACCATAGCTCTCCATAAAGAAAGCGGCAGAATCTTGATAAATAAGGGTGTAAGACAGGAAACACCATCTCTCCATTGCTATTCACCACTTGTCTTCAGGAGGTTTTCAGGGTCGTAGCTTGGGAAGAGTTGGGACTAGAGTTAATGGAGAATATCTTAGTAGCCTGTGATTCACTGATGGCATTGCCTTGATGAGTAACTCAGGGGACGAATTACAGCTCATTAATACTAAACTGGACTCGAAAAGCACAAGAGTGGGTCTTAATATGCACACAACTAAAGTAATGTGCAACAGCCTCGACTGAAAACAGGATTTGCAATAAGTGGCGAGACGGTGTAAGTTGTAAAGGAATGTCTGCTCAGTACAGGTAGTAACAGCGGAGCAAAATCATGACAGTGAAGCAACTAGAAAAATAAGAATGGGGTGAATCACATTTAGCAAGCATCCTCAAATCATGAATGGTAATCCGCCACTAACTCTGAAGAGGAAAGCATATAACAGCTGTATCTTGCCGGTACTTACCTAAGGAGCAGAAACCTGGAGGCTTACAAAAAGGGTTCAGCCTAAATTGAAGACAATGCAGTGAGCGATGGAAAGGAAAATGATAGGTGTAACCTCAAAAGACAGAAAGAGAGCAAAGTTGTTCAAGTAAAAATTCGGGGTTGAGGATATATTTGAAATCAAGAAGAAATTGATATGGGCTGAAGACGTATAGCACGTAGGCCGAATAACCGCTGGTCTTTAAGAATAACTGACTGGATGCCCAAAGCCAAACGCACGAAGGGGAGACAGAAAGTTAGGTGCACTGATGAAATTAAAAAGTTCGCAGGTATAACGTGGCAGCAGAAAGCCCAAGACCAGATTATTTGGCGGATCATGGGAGAGGCCTTTGCCCTGCGGTGAGCGTAGTCGCGCTGATGATGATGATGATGAACGAATTAGCTGCTCACAGCAGTCGTCGTTACATCGGTCTCAGCAGCAAAGGTGTTTGCTTTTAAAGAGTCCCTGAATCACTTTTTTATTCAGTAACCATGGAAGGCGTTCACTAAAAGAGCTCATTGCTTCACGAATTAAAAGCTGCAAAAATTTTAAGATTCCATTCAGTACGAGCGGAGTTACAATGATTTCTCGCACGCTGCAAACGCATTCTCTCTTCTCTGGTCCCAACGAAAGTGCTGGAAGCTAAGCAGGAAGGAATGGTAGGGGCAAAAACAAAAAAAAAGTCATGCGCGCCTCGTGACCATAAGCCCCCCCCCCCCCCCTCCTTTTCTTTAATACGTGGCTTTCCCAGTGTGATCGCGCGAGAGGCCGCATTGACAAGTCGCGGCCTCTTGTGGCGATTCCTGTAACGACCGAGCGCGCCATGTTAAAATCAGCCAATGGCTGATAGAGGGCTTTCTATGAGTGATTTTCGAGCGTCTTCCGCCATTTGTAGATAGAAGAAAAAAATTCCGCCATATCCACGAAGTGAATGATGATGAGTGGGCGAAGCTCCGGAGGTAAACCTGGTAAACCATGAATCCTCTGTACATTTTGCCCACTCGATTTTATTACATCGCTCCCCCTAGCGTACGTCGCCGCACTAAATCGAACGATTGCCTTCAACCAATGACACGCGTCATATGTGACATCATTCCTATTTTATAAGATCTCGCGTCTTTCATCAACTACAAGTAGCGCTTTCTAGTTTATAACATCTTGCATCTTTTCATCATCAGCTACAAGTACCACCATCTAGTAAACACTACAAGAACTAAACGAGAGGTGGCTACATACAGGAGACGGTATCGCCATCTAGTGAACACTGCCATAACTAAACTAGAGGTGGCTACATACAGGGGATGGTACCGCCATCTAGTGAACACTGCAAGAACTAAACTAGAGGTGGCTACATACAGGCTACAGGGGACGCACAGCCCACGCCCTAAGGAGCTTCGCCCCTAAAAGCAATTCTTAGTGGAATTTGATATATTATTGTGAATTCTAGGTCGTACGCTGCGTTATAATATTTGGCTCGGGTGTTCTTTGGAGCCTGTACAACCAATCAGTGGCATTTTCTGCAACCATGCTCAAAAAGTGTTGCAGGGCCCTTTTAAGGAACTTCCTTACTTTGCAAAACACTACGCAAAGTAGTGTTACTTCCAGACATCACTGCCTGTTATCAATGACACAATGCATGCGTAGGTGCCAATGCCGTGTGAGTTAGCAGGTGTTACAATTCCGCGGCTGGAAAGCGCACCCGGGATCTAAACAAACCACGGCAGTATAACTTCGCTCCCAATAGACGACGGCCGAGATGCTCAAAAAAAAAGAAAGAAGAAAAAGAAAGAAGAATAAAAGCAAAGAGTCGTAGAAAGTAAGACCTTAAAATAGTGGCATGGTAGTATTTCACAGAGTTTCTTAAAAAAAAACAAGCAGGACACTCCAGAAGACAGTGCTACTGGACGCTGCCGAAGCGTGAGCACACAAATTCAGCAGAACAAGCACGACTTAATCTCGATGCCTGTTTCGACAAAGCGCGTTCGCACGATCGGTGTCACTGCTGTCACCATCGTGCTCTAGTGGCATCTATGCACATGTGCGGTCTGTGTGTGGAGGTTTAGAACGTGTAAAAATGCGCGACGTGCACTAGAAAAGAAAGGTGGAAATGACACGAAGTGGACGCACTGTTAGGGTCCACTCAACCAGCTATACCAAATTTGTTTTAAATGCGAAGCATTTCTTAGCGAACTTGGGTGACTTTGAGCGTATCTATCTATCTATCTATCTATCTGTCTATCTATCTATCTATCTATCTAGCCGCTTACGTTTGGGTGCTCTCGTTGTTACCCCCTTAACGTGGCGTGAACCAAAATTAGCATGGGAGGGTAAGATCATTTGACGAATGTAACGCGCTGGTAAAGGCATGAATAATGTCGCAGAACCCCATAGCGTACGTCGTAAAACACTTCCCGCCTGACAGTGGCACATATGCGCCACAGGTGAATGACACTTAGTATCTACCCAGGAACCACGACAACACACATTGGCAATTTTAACGCACGAGCGTCAAGAAATACCCGGCATCGGTAGCGTCAACCCGACGAATGCGAAGAATAAATGTCAGGGTCCCAGCTGGAATCGAACCCAGGAATTCTGCGTGGCAATGAAGCATTGTACCACAGAGCTACGCCAGGTCTCTGAACTACTTTTCAAATAGACTATCATCTTCGTGAAACGTTAATAGTAGTTGCAGTGCTGCCTATCCAACTTTAAAAACATTACTTATGTACCCCTTTAATACAGCCGTCACGTCAGGTTAACGTCAATTGTGGTTAGTTGCCATGCGCTGAAATTGATTTATGTAGCAGCGTCCAGGGCCAGTGTCCTCGCGATTATCAGCGCTTCATATCAGCTTCTAGTGTTGCTAATACGCGTGTTACAGTTGTCATCGTTGCGCATGTGCGAATAACTGGTTAAATGAACATCTGCAACTCTTCAACATGTGTCTGTGCGTGCAACATTTGTACATATATTTAGCATCATTTCATGACGTGTTGCTCAATAAAAAAAATGTAACACGGTCACCTTTTTTCCGAATGCTTCGCTTAGGGTCGATTTCCAGGTACGTGGGATCTTCCGAATTTTTTTCTAATGTTGAATTCCAAAGGTAGATCGCGAGCGCTGGGCTGGATTGCGAATGGAGTGCGCAGATCCGAGTGAGATTGCCCTCGCCAAATCTGCGATTGGAACGCGCACGTTTCGACGGGAGCTCTTGGTGATCGAAAATTTAGAGTAAGGAAGCACGAGATGGCGCGAGAGAGTGCGAAACGTTTTCCGGGCATCCATCGGTGATTAGATGAAAGGCGGGAACACAGAATACTTGACTTGAACTTCCAGTCAAATCCATCGATTTTAGCGGAGCATCGCTCCACGGAGCAATCCGTGATCTGCGGTTGCTCTCAATCTGCCATTGGAACGCACAATTCACGCTCCCAATCCACCACTGGATTGTGATTGCTCCGCTCAGAACAGAAAAAACTTGATCTCGATCTGCCATTGAAATTCAACCTGAAAAACAACTGCGCTCATGGTTGCTATACTAGATTGGCTATATAGGTACTGCATTGCAACGTTAACTCTTGGTGTCGCTTAAAATGCATCGCTTTCAGATGGAACTGTAAATGTTTAAAGTGATGGGCACCTGATATGCGTGGCCTCAGAGGGGGTCTTATATGCATGGTCAGAAAGAGAATCTTAAATTGGTTAGCTTGTTTTCTTTTATCTAACGTTTTTCTTTTTTTTTTGTGGGGGGATGCAAAGGAACCAAGTATGATTCGCGGCACCAGGCTGAAAATAAAATATATTATTGATGACTCGTGCCCGCTAGCATGGCATGGCTCTCAAAAGGCTTTGCAGCAGCTTACAAGACAAACGCCTATTCTTGTCTCGTCTTTACAAATCGTTCAAGTTCCCCGGACACCAGTGCAACGCAAGTTCAATAAACAGATATATAGCCTTGGCCAGCCCGGTCGTTAAGCTTGCTGGTGATTCTCTGAGTTCTGTTGCCTTGTCTTTACAAGGGAGAGTATACTTCCAGATGAGTTTCGGTGTCACCCTATTTTGAGCGGTGGCCTTGCTGTATTGTATCTTTAACAACTCAACGAGCAAAGCTATACAGTAAGCGCATACACAGGAAAACGGTTGGCTTGGTGCGTTCAACGCTTCATTAGCTACATAATGGACGTCATGACATACAAAACCAGAAAAATGGCAGATCCCATGCACAAACGGAATTGATGATATACGAAGCACGAATAAAGGAGGTTGATATGCTACTTTTAAATCAGCACAACATTACGAGGCGGGCGTTAATTATGCCGTATATGAGTTGCATGCCATGATTATTATGTTTAGACATGTCATTTACCTTCGTCGTCTACTCATGTCACGTGACACCAAATTTGGTATATGTGGAGCTAGCGAAACCGCCGCGAGCACGCTATTAGCGTAGCACGTAGTCATGTTTTACGAAACACGCATGTCATAATTATAATGTTTGGACCTACCATTTACCTTCATTGTCTATTTACGTCACATGATACCAAATTTAGTATATGTGAAGCAAGCACTATGAGCGTAGCGTGTATTCAAGTTTTACATGAGACGCATATCATCATTATCATGTTTGGACGTGTCATTTACCTTCGTCATTCATTATGTCACGTAATACCAAATTTGGTATACGTGGAGCTAATGAAACGGCCATGAGTACGCTATGAGTGTAGCATGTAGTCATAATTTACATAACACGCATTTCATTATTATCATGTTTGAACGTGTCATTTACTTCCATCATCCATTATCGTCACGTAATACCAAATTTCGTATATGGGAAGCTAGAGAAACGACCACGAGCGCATTATGAGCCTGGTATGTAATCATGATTTTACATGACAAGCATGTGATAATTATCATGTTTGCACCAGTCATATACCTTCGTCATCCATTGATATCACGTAGCACTAAATTTGGTACATGTTAAGCTAGCGGAACGACTGCGAGTGCACTATGAGTGTAACATGTAGTCATGTTTTACATTACACGCATGTCATGATTATCATGTTCGGACGTGTCAATTACATTCGTCGTCCATTCACGTCTTGTAATACCAAATATGGTATATGTGAAGCTAGCGAAACAGCCACGAGTGCTTGATGAACGTGGTATGTCGTCATATTCTTACATAACACACATGTCATAATTATCATGTTTGCACCAGTAATTTACCTTCGTCATCCATTCACGTCCCTTAATACCAAATTTGGTGTATGTGAAGCTATCGAAACAACCGCGAGCGCACCATGAGCATGGCGTGTAGTCATGACTTACATGACTCTCTTGCCATAATATCCGCGTTATGATCCTTCACTTATTTTTGCCATGCAGTCATGTAATATGATACCATTTTTGCATTATGTCAGGTGAAAGAAACCACAGCAAGAGCAAGAAGACTATGCAAAGTAAATCATGACACTCGTGACTTCCATATTATGATTTTCATGTTATGACTGGTCGCTTATGCTGGTCATACAGTCAGGCTCTGCCATACCAATTTTCGTATGAATATCATTATCTAAACGGCCAGGAGATCTAAACGTCCTAGGTGGCTAGATAGATAGATAGATAGATAGATAGATAGATAGATAGATAGATAGATAGATAGATAGATAGATAGATAGATAGATAGATAGATAGATAGATAGATAGATAGATAGATAGATAGATAGATAGATAGATAGATAGATAGATAGATACGCTAAACGTCCCCGAAGTTCTCTAAGAAATGCTTCGCATTTAAATACATGCTCATAACAACCCAAGGTCTTTGCCCCGATGTGACTTATATAAGGTCGCGTTGGTGGTATCTAGCATGTGCATCATACCAAAATAACGAAGCTTTTGTGTGCACCTAAACATGTCACTTCGCAAAACGCACAGTAAATTAATTAAGGTAATGTTCGAAAAAAAAAACAATCCTGATTCAGGTTCCTTTTTTTTTCGGTTTGAAAATGGAAGACGTGAGCATTAATGGTGGTATAATATTCAAACAACGTTATTCAACTGAACTGCCTATATTTCACACCGTCATTTGTATGCCAGTTATGTCATTGCTACGAGACAAAGCAGGGCTGATATGGCGTGGTCATGTTAGCATACTAGGTAACACTGGCGTCTTCAGCTCCCAAGTCTATTCTCATAGCGTTTTTTTTTTTTTTTTTTTGGGGGGGGGGGGGGTCTGGCTATCTCTTCTTGCGATGTTTCTGCTGGTCTGGCTTTTCGATTTCTCTTAAAACGAAGACGCTGCGAAAACGGCTTATGTCTTAAGTGAAAAGTTTATTTCTCACTCCGTTTGTTCCGGAGCGCAAACTAGACAACTGTGCCAAAAGCTTAATCCCCACTCTTCCGTGGCCACAGCGCAATAAAAAAAGTGCTCGTTTTTCGGGACTACAAATAAACTTCCTCCTTCTATCAAACGCAGGTAAGTAACGTGTCTCCTACATAAAAGGGTGCACGCAGTAGACCAATACGATCCGTGTTTGGTATCTGCGCGCACGTGTAGGTAGACTCGCTAAAAGTCTGCTTGTTTACAAGCTTGTGAGATGTCATTCGTTTTTGATGAAATTCTCGCGAGATCCGCAAACAAATCTTCCCGTGTTCCTACAGAGAAACGCGCAGCCTTTTTGTCCTATCTTTCCCCATCCATCATCTTCGGCACACTGGTACGTTGCTCAGATGCACGGGCTGACCAGCGTCCCGAGAATCCATCAGAAATAGTGTATTCCGTACCACAGAATTGCGTGTCGCATAGCGCCACTTGAGGCAATATAGAGGAGACGTGTCTACAGCCATATACTTCAAACTGTAGCTCTCGAAGAAAATGAACATATGCCCAATCTTAAGAGCACAAAGTCCCACATACAGTCGAAAAGCATTACACAGACATTTACGCATGTATCAATGAGACGTAAAAGAAAACACGAGTAAAAAAACTAACCGTTTGAACGTTTTGGTAATCTTACAGCACTTTCTAGGAGCTCGGGGCATATTGCTTTTCTTCACGAAGAGGTTGGTTAGATCTATAGACAGCAGTGGTAATCATGTGGTTTTTGATAGCGAAACGCAAGGCTACCAGTGCGTTGTCATATTTGCCCTTCCCACATAAGCCTTCACTCTAAGAACTTTGGCTTCCTTTTTTATACCGGTGAAAGTGCCGTGTGTAGCATTCCCTTTAGAGATACACGTATTAGTAATAGTAATATAATATAATAGTATTATATTATAATAAAGTAATATAAAAGTAATATAATATAATATACCTCTATGGTATATGTGTCTACGATGCTTGTGTTGGCTCGTGTTGAGCGAGGCTTCGGATCAAAAGCGAATACGACTGCGCAAATAAAGCTTTTCTAAAACAAAACGTTTATAAGCAGATCTCATTGACGTGTATTATCATCTAAAATAAAGGTCTACTTACCTTGACGGCACAAGTAAACGGCGAAAGAAAAAAACAGGCAACATAAAAGTGGCGGAGGAAACACTCCCTTTTGTCGTCTGCCTGCCAAGTTTAGCAGCCGTTGGTTACTTCTTACGCTTCGTAAAATCATACATAGAGGCAGAAGATTCTAGTGGTAAATAAAATACGTATCTGTGCAATGACCAATTGAAGTAGCTTATTACGTTCTCTTTCAGTAAGAAATCAATCATTATAACGTGAAGCCAGACGCGTCTTCGAGGTATACAATTCCTAGTGAAGTTTGAATCAAGCTTGCATATCCTGTCATTTTCTTGCATCCAGTAGCTCACTAGCGCCAGATTTCCCACTAGGTAAGTTTGTGAGAAACTCTATGGCATCAACTGAAAGACTGCACTATAGAACTCTTGGTAAGGTGTTGACGGTGGTTGTTAATTCGTGGAAAGTAGTACGTATTATTGGAAGCAAAACTCGAAAAGCGAGTGCATAGTGGCTACACCTTCCGTCCCAATAAGCCGTTCATATGATTCGCGTATGGCGTTTTCCGGACATCTGATTCGGATAAAGGAAACGCTAAAGAAGGCATACTGCCAAAGATGCACGGAAGAATCGCACACACGATAATCCCTGTTTCTGACGTAACAGATGTATATGTTTAGTCTCCCCATATGCGGACGATTATTTGCCTACTCAAGCTCTGTTCGGAACATTTTTTTTTAATGGGCGCACTTCGGAATTTATTGCGTCGCCACATACTAATCATCGTGTACTAGCATACTGTTTTCTTTTTTCAAACTCGGCGCCCACGTTCTACTTCAACGACACAAACTTAATGCGCGTAACTAGTGTGACCTAGCGTTTTTTTTAAAGTAAAGCAGGTAATTTTAGTTTCATAGGGAAGAAACGAAAGCAAAACCAATTATTATTGCTTGTATTATTATAGATTATTGATTATTATTGACTATTGATTATTATTGCTTGTATTATTGCTTTATTGGGCACTTACTAACTTTTGTGACATTTTTACTACGTAAGCTTGAAGACACTTAACGGTTTCAACAGTTCTTTTGCGCACGGTTTGCCATACAAGATACGCCTAAATGGCATAACCACTAACCGCCCTTTTTTTTTTTTGAAGGCGTGACACAATTGTTCAAAGCATCGAAATGCGATACTTGTATTGTGTTTACTTTTCTCGGTCTCACAGGAAATCAAAAGCTTTCTTTACAAGCCCATGAAATACCCTTCGTCCACCGTTGGGCAACTCTATGCACTTCGTGCTAAGATTCTTGCTACGTGAGACCTTGTCCCTGACATGATAGGGATGAAGATAAAATTAAGAATTGTTTACTCATCTGCTATTGGTCTCTGCTATCGTATACTCTCCCAGAAGAGTAACGACCACACCACTTGTATGTTACAAACAAGGAGAGCTCAAATTTGCACGAAAATAACCGAATTCCCATGCTTGCAGCCTGAGTACGAATAACTCGTCTTGAATTATAATGGGAGCTCGAATATCAGTCCCACTATTTCCTTCATCGTGTGTAGCCCAATTCTGAACTGCCAACTATCAACGCAATCTGATGATTAGGGCCACACTAAGGCGTCATTTCGCTTCATTATTTACTCTATGAATAATTCTCTTTGATCTCAACATCTACGTTAAGGATAAATTTAATATTTTCTGAGAGTACCTAACACGGCGTGAAGCTCTGACGGTAATTCATTTGCTAGTGGCACGCCACAGGTACTCTCGCTTCTACGTTTTGGGGTGCGTTAATCTCACAGACTCTATATTCATTAACGCCTTCTGGGGCACCGTTGCCAAGGTACTGTTGCCAGGCAGCATTTTAAGATGCAGTTCTCGCTACCATTTCAGACCTCTACGTTCCCGTTTTGGCCACTTCATGTATCATGCCTACCCCGCGCTACGACCTCCATAGCAAACATGGTAATGCGCGTGGTGGTGATACTTTCCAAAAATGGTTTCCTCCTACAAGCCGGGTCGTTAGGGCGAACGAGAACAGTGCTCTGCCACAGCATTTCCTATCGTAAGAAGAGGAATGTAACGGTCAGTCTACTCCACTTTGCTCCCTTCGACCGAGGCACAGAAAAAAATGTTACAGGGAAAATTTTAAAAAAGGAAGCTTGAACAGAAAGAAATAACACTGCAGCATAAAGAGCAATAAAAATTCATATAACAGTATGTGCGTAGTCGTTTCCGCACGCTGTCTAACTCGCCATTCATTGCTGTAGGTTCGAGTGGTTTTATAGCGAACGACAGCAGACACCGTGGCCTTCAATTTACGCACAAAGCTGGAAAATGTAGGTCCTGAAATAAATAAAGCCGGCGTAGGCAAGCTGCATCAGCCGAAGAGTTCATAAACGTAATGGCAGAGACTGCTGGAGTGACGAGGTGTATACTACGTGCACAATATTTCTCCCGCCTCACCCATTTAATATTTTATCATTACAGACACCAGAATTACGCAGGCGAGCCACGCGTAAAGTGCTCCAGAGGCAGCGAGTGTGTACATTCTTCACGAGGCAGGCGCAGTGTAATCGCGATGTTCTGTGTTCTCGCCATTCACCCGACGTAGAGCCCCTGGCAACGCTAGCCTTTCGGCCGACGCGATGCAGAGGCGTCGAGCAGGTGCGCTGCCGACATGTACTTTGCGTAAGCCTCTGGACGGCCTTTGCATGCAGACTGCGCTCGTGCTGAATCGGCGGGCGTCCTTTGTCGTCGACAGCCTACAACGTCAGAAGCCGTGTATGGTCTCGCCGTCAGCTCGAGAGAGAAAGAGAGAGAGAAAAATAGGGAAGAGTACCCATTGTGCGGCGGCCTACGGAGCTTTTTGCTTCGCGTGGTCGCCGTACATCTCTCCCGATGCTTATTTTGTTTTTCTTGTTCTCCCCTCTCTTTCTTTTTCACGTTTATTTTCCCCGCGAAAGTGGAAGAATAGGGGAGGGGCGGGAAGGTGGCACGGGAAGACAAACGTGCTCGTCGAGTTCTCCAACGAGGCGGCAGCGTGCGCGACGAAGCCCCGGCGATCGTCGGCCACGGCGCCTGGCGCTGGCGGCTACGCGTGCCTCGGCCGCGGGGCGCTTCTCCTCCGCCAGGCAGCGCCTGACGACGCGGCATCGTGCAAGAAAGCGCAACAGCTGCCGCGGAGATGTATGGCGACGCTGTCCTTTGTCTCCATCTATTTCTCCGGTGTTGCGCGTGAGCGGCAAGAGGTGGTGGCTGCGCTCGAGGGGCTCTTTGTGGAGTGCACGGTGGCGTGAAACCGGCCGCCGCGCGGCGCCTTAAGTCGCACATCTCTCACGGCTTAACGACGCGTGGCCAGCCGACGTTTCATCCGGCGTCCGCTGTAAAAGACTCGCGCTTTTGTGCATCGCTAGATGCCCACCCGTCTCGACGTCCACGTGTGCCGCAAAGTAGCCCGTGTAAGGCGCATCGTTCTGCTCCAAAACTGCAGCCGCGTCCACGCTAATAATGCGCTTTACTTCCAAGTACTCTGGCCGCACACTGCGCGACAAAATGAACCGTGACTCAGGCGTGGGAGCGCTACTGCTCTTTTTTGTAAGGTGCTTTCACGCTACCGGCACATTTTCGCCTTTAACAACCCTTCGCCAGGAAAATTGCGCAGAGCGGAAAGGCCCTATGCGTGTCCGCGAACAGCCTGGAAATATTGCCGGTAGCTGGTATAACGACACAGGTACGGCGCGCGGCTGGTGAACTAATTATGAACCAGTGTTGTAAAAGGTCCTTTATAACGCTTCCAGCTACACTCTCGCAAGAGTATTGCAGGAAAAAAAATTACTTTTTTTTCATAGCTTTTTTACAGTTGCCTGCGGTATACTGCAGATGATAAGTTTTAAGTAGGCCAGGCAGCCGGCGCGTCGGACTGAATGTCTAGATGCGGCACTCCAATCGTATTTGCCTTGAAGTACAGGCATTTTGGAGAGACGTAAGAAAGAGAGAATTGTAATGCGAAAGGGAAGAGATGTTAACTGGAAAATAGACCTCCAGTTCGCTACCTTGCCCCGGGGAAAGTGAAAGGAGAGACAGAAAACTAAGGAAGTTGAGACTGAAAAAAGGAGCGTGGTAAGTAAAAAACACACAAACACACACAGAGGAGTGTCAATTGTTTAACGAGGCGAGTCACTCGTAGGAACTTTAGCCGCACCCTCTTCTCTTTCTGTGGTGCTGGTTTATTGTTCAGGCATTCCGAAATCAATTGAATGCCATTGCGTCCTGTAGTCGACTCCAATGAGAGATACCTCAAGGATGTAAATAGACATGACTTCAGTATTGCCAACAAATAGAGTATCTCACCTGACCCTCACATATTTTAATAGAAAAAAACTTTGTACCTAATATGAGGACAACTTGTTACTTAGGCAACCGAGTACTGTGACTTCTTGCGCAGGAAATTATCATGTTCTTGACTAAAATGAAGAGACCTTGAAAATCTAATCCTACTATATTTGCGAAAGATACTCTTCTTGCCATATCTGTACATATCTGTACATATCTACACAAAACGACACACGATGAAGTTACATATTATGATCCGTCCATTTTTCAGCTAACATTGCCTTAGAAAATAAACCTAGTGCGGTTGACTAAGCTTACCTGATCTCTTCAGGCACATGGTTGAAAAACTGCATGTTGAATGGGTCATCGACGTTATCAAAAGTTTTCGATAGTTCAAGTGTGCTCCAGTAGAAACTAAATCTCTATCGCTATTCAATGATTCCTTTAATAAGTATACGATTTGCAGGAACCTCTCTCATGTCCGGAGTGTACTCCTCCATCGATGGTGACAGCTATGCAAACATTTAACCAGCGGTCGTAACAAGGCATACATGCTGGGCTCCGTGGTATCAATCTTGAGTGAGGTGGAGCAGAATGACTCAAAGTAAAAACAAGCGTGAGTTCCCATGTATTCTTCAAGTTTTTCTTTTTCTCGTGTCTCAACATGTCACCCTGGAATAGCAAATATCAAGCCTGTCACTTGGTGAACGTTTAATTACCAAAACATTTTGCCATATAATATTGAGAGCGTCCATACGAGCGAATAGAAATGCTCAGCAGAATCGGCTTTGTTGGTTGTAGTGAAGTTTTCTGCGGTCAGGTCACCGGATATGAGCAACAGCTTCACACCAGAGGAGCTGCAATAGGCACTGTTTTCAGTAAAACGAACAAGTTCACCAGGACCAGATAGAGTTAAATACGCCGCTCTTGCTAATTTGTGTGAGAAAAGAAAGTTACACCTGTTTGACATTTACAAAATAAAGCTGGGAAGAAGAAAATGTCCCAGAAAATTGGAACGTATCAAATGTAGTGTCGTTGCTAAAGCCAGGTAAGAGCCCTATGAAGTTGGATACGTTAAGACCAGTGAGTTTGACAAGCTGTGTTTCGAAAGGGATGGAGAAGTGATCAATGAACCAGTTTTTGTGAAGGTAAGACGCAAAGTACTGCCAGAAAGTATAGCCGAATTTGTAAGAGGTAGATGCACAATAGACTGCATTTTGGATTTGGTCACAGATGTCCAAGATCAACGCGGACAAGGAAACATCACTTTCGCTATATTCCTTAATGTTCAACGAGCATATGACACAGTAAGCGATCTTCATGTTCTAGAAAGCCTAGAGCTGTATGGATTTAAGAAAAAAATTCTTCATTGTATCACTAACTTTTTGATGCACCGACAAACTTTAGTGGTTACGCACCGAGGTCCAGCGCTAAAACACATCGTCAACCAAGTACTGCCACTGGGCAGCGGACTAAGCCCGATGCTATGTAATGCAGTAATGGCGAAGCTCCCGTATAATCTTCCACCTAACGTCAGATGTTTGGTATATGCAAATAATGCATCTATATCGGCCTCTGGTGTGTTATTTTCGCATGTCCAACACACTTTACAAGAAAGATTGGTCTATGTGTAGACCTATGTCTTACAAGAAGAGGAATTGCTTTGAGTTTGACAAAAACAGCCATACTACCATTTACCTTACATTTTTTTAGATGTCCAGATTATCAAAGTTTGCGAAACCAGGCTGTTTAAAGACTAACAACTCGTAGAATATCAGGTGTCAAGTTAGACTGGGGACTAACTTGGTCGTATCATGTTTAGGCCCTTGAACAAAAGGTGAACAAAGCGATTTCTAATCCTATGTTATCTATGCGTGGATAAATGGGGTGGTACTACACGGTGCTGTTGGCTCTACGTTTTATGTTGATACGCCTTATGGTGAGTTTCTTCCTGCATCTACGACCCGGACTTCCAAACTCTGCCAAAAGAATTCACTTGCTATTTCCAAGGGTCCTGCAGATATAATGGAGCTGCCACGAATGACTTTTCGTGATTTGGTGTATGCAGAAGATCGACAACCGCATTTGGCAACACTCCGAGCAAAAGAAACGTTTAGACATACGTTCAAAATTTTCACGCAACACTACAGTTATTCTATATCTAGTGAACTAACGCAGAGGACTGCTACGTGGTTACGGAATAATGTGTCATTATTCCAAGGAATAGTACCGGGATATAAACCAAGGACACCGTCAAAACCACCTTGGACACTGTTGGTTCTGAACGTTATCTGGGAGATAGTTGCTATACGAAAGAAAGCCGACATGTCATCTCTTGTGGCGGTACAGATAATGTTTCATCATTTTAATACAATACACAATGAAAAGATGAAGTTATGTACAGATGAGTCCTGAACTGTAGTGACAGCCTCTGCAGTTTTCGCACGGGAACTTGAAAAACAAATTGAGTGTGCAAATTATCACACAAATCTTCATCAACGACATCAAAATTAGACCATTTCAAAAGCAGTTAAGTTTATCTGCGACTATTCTGGGATACGACAGTGGATAGTATATAAGAACAGATAGTAAACCCACCCTTCAGATAATCCAACTTGTGAGATAGCCTTGCAAAACTCGTGGAATAGCACAATGTATTGCATAAACTTCTGGTTAGGGCTCCGCGCAGAATCGGAACATCATATTTCAATAAATACTTGGCTATATTAGACTAAAGGGTAATGAAGAGGCAGATATATGGCTCACCACGAAAGCCTTGAATGAAAGACGGCATTGCGCAATTTCCATGTCTGGGGTGGATATCCCACATAATATAACGCAAGGAGCTAACCACTGTTCTTTGAAGAAGTGGTTTCGTATAGCCCTAAATCAAAGAAATTTTAACGTTATGAAGTCGACCTACAAAAAAAATTTCTATAGCGGCTTATCTCCCTCGACGTATAGGCACGTTACTATGCGGGCCTTTTCATCGGGTGAGGAGGTCCTGCCTGGCAACCAACGCATTGCTCCTCTCTGGCATGCGGGCGACGGCTTGGAGTGTGTGTGTTAAGGCTGGTATGTGTGGCATTATTTATTTATTTATTTCATAATGCTGTTAGCCCTCTCTTGATGGCTCTTACAGGAAGGGTACAACCAAATACAAACCAACCAATATACATTTATGTCTGGTAGTAGCACAAATAATACATGTGTAACACTTTATGAAATCGACAAACACTGCTTGCACTTACAGCAATGCCTGGCTACGCATTACAAGGCTTAAACACAGCTGGGAGAAATAAAACAAAAAAACATAAACCAAAGAAACATGCAGGCTTATCATCTAACAGCTCCATCCCTCAAATACATGTCCAACAATTTTTCGGATTGGCAAAGATCGCTTGCATTCACTACAATGCCTGGCAACGCATTCCAAAGCTCAATCGCAGCTGGAAAAAAAGAATAACAAAACACATCATTCTGACAAGAGTACAGTACTAAAGCACAGTCGTGATTAACCCGACTGCTTCGTTGCCCTGGCACTTTTAAGCACAAATCTTTGTTAATTTTTAGTCGTCCTTGCAGAATCCCGAAAAGAGCCTTCAATCGGTTGTTTTTGTATTCATGCCTCAAGTGCCTCAGTTCACAGGACTTCAACATAGGTGTGACAGAATCTAACTAGCAGTGATTCGCTCGTATGAAGCGGACGGCATGGTATTGAACTTCTTCTAATTTTGTTCTCAGGCTGTCCTGATGAAGACTCCACATGAGTGAGGCATATTCTAGTAGTGGTCTAACGAAGGTTTTGTAAGCTACACGTTTCATATCTCACGTAGCTTGATGTAGCGTTTGTCTTAAGAAACCTAGTGTCTGGTTCGCTTTCAAGTACACATTTTCTATGTGTGTATGCCATGCCGTATTTTGAGTAAGAGCATCTCCTAAATATTCAAATTGGTGAGCATGGGAGTAAATTCCCGTCGACAGAATATTGAAAGGGCATAACGCCTGTTTTTTTTTGTGTCATATGGGTATATGTTGATTTTTGTAGTTTACTTTCATATCCCATATGTTTCACTATTGGGTGAATTTTTTCAAGCAATGTATAATTCTAATTTGATCGTGCTTGCTCGTTACAGTAGAATAATTTAAGCAGTAATCTACAAAAAGTTTTACTCGTACCGGGTGTTAGACCACTGAAAAGATATCATTGATATACATCATAAATAACAAAAGGGCCCAATACCGAACCCTGGGGAACACCCGAGAACACTTGGAGTGGACGTGACGAGCTGTCATTTAAATGTACTGTCTGTGTTCGGTTACCCAAGTATTCTTTTATCCAAGTCACTAGTATTCTACCAATACCAATTTCTTGAAGCTTAAAAATTAGCTTATCAGTGCACTTTATCAAAAGCCTTTGCAGTCTAATACAAATGACGTCAATTAATTGCCTATTGTCTAAAGATGGCGCAAAATTATTAATAACTTTGATTAATTGCGTAATTGTCGATAGTCCAGCTCCGAAGCCATGATGAAATGAGTATAATAAGTTGTTCTGTTCAAGAAATTGTGAAATGTGTTTTGCGATAATGTGCTGCAAAATTTTGCAAATAATACATGTGAGTTAAATCGGGTGGTAATTGTTTACAAGACTGCGATCACCTCCTTTGTATACCGGTTTGACAACTGCCCTGCGCCAGTCCAAGGGCAAAGAATGGGTATATAGCGATTTCTCAAATAATACTGTAGGGTAATAGAATATCCATTCAGCGTAGCACTTCAAAAATTCTGAACAGATCTCGTCAGGCCCACTAGATGTTTTCCCGTCTAGGCTCAGGTGTAGTTCAAACACTCCTTCCTGTTTGATTATAAGTTATTCCATTTGTTTACGTATACAATACTCTAAGTGCTCGCCCGCGTTAGTGTTTGCAATTTTGGTGAACACAGACTGGAAAAAGTAATCGAAATATTTGGCAATGTCAGCAGCATGTATTAAACTTCCTCTGTCATTTGACATTTCTTGAATTTTGTCTTTTCTACTGCTCAGATACCTCCAGAATTTTTCTGGGGAAGTTTTTAAAAATCCAGTGAGCGTTTCATCAAAGAACCGTTTTTTATTTAGCATCAGAGTGCGCCTCAATTCTGAGCGAAGTCTGGATATTTCTTCAGAGCCCTTTTTCTTTTTCCGGAGCCACTTTAGCTTTTTTTTCATATGAATAATACCCCAGTTAATCCAGGGTTGGCTTTGTTTTATTTTTTCAGACGTGAAGGCATAAAGCGCTCCACGCAATGGTTTACTATAGCCTTGAATTTATTCCACAACTCACCTATTGTTTTTTCGTTTGCGTGTTGCTCGAAAAGGCTGGATGAGAAATCCAAGAAATCTACAACTGCAGTGTGATCAGCATTGTTGTAGTCTTTTATAGTTATTGTAATAGCGTTTTTTCTGTATGACATAATGCTAGCATTCAAATTCACTACAATCATTTTATGGTCAGAAATACCATCCTCAATTGAACACGAATATTGCTCAATATTGTTTGATAGGAACACCAGATCTAACGATGACTGTGACGAGCAATTTGCCGTGTATCATGCCAGCCTGCGCATTTTGTTGTTATTCATTGCTATCACGGCCAAGAATTGGTCATCAGGGAACCACTGGGCTGTTTTTGGGTGCAGAAAAACTACAGAAAAAGGAAACTGCTGTCGAAAGAAATATGCCATGAGCATCACCAGATGTGATGTGTTTGTGGTTGTGGACTCTTCAAGATACATCATTTTCTTGTTGACGAGGAGCAGTGGCTTCGATGGCTTGCAAACTTAAACAGGAAAAGCTTTGTACCATTCGCGGGTACCCGGGTATGTTCAGAGCACTTCTTCTCTGGTGAACAAACCGCCACGACTTGGACACCGATTCTCAACCTCGGCTATGAACGGAAGGTACGAGCCTACAGCTATGCCAACGATGACAATATTTCCCCGATAAACAGCCCCACGTAACATTTCTCTCTATCACGAGTCATTGTAACGTGGCACCAAGAGTCACTCAAATATTGCTATTAAAAAGAAGATAAAAAGAGGACGCGCAGGCACGTCAGCGTCGTTTGATGTAATGGCTGTATTCAAGTGCACACCTGCAAAAAAACAAAAAAAAAACACGAGCGAGTGATATACAGTCACTCCCTAAAAGTTGAGAAACAAGTTAGACAACAGTTAGTACGCAGTTAACAAAAACCGTCAGTGCCATGAAATAAAGACGAACCACTGCGCTCCAACACATGGCTTCATCCAAGAGCGATAGCCGATGCGACGGCGTGGCGTAAAGAAATCTTGTTAGAAAAGTGAATGACTGCAGCTCATGAAAGATATTCATTATGCTGTCGAAGTGTTGTTGCTCATTCTGGAAAGACCTGAAAATAGTGCGCACTTTTCGAGCGGAAATTCGGTGCTGTGAATATACTGCATCAACTGTGGAGGACTCGTTCACGTTACTGTATAATAAAAACAATTCCTTCTCAATGACTTGAACGTTGCCAGAACGTCTCATAGACTCATTTAAGAACCTGCATCACTTCAGTCCAAATTCACCGCGTAAAAACTGGAAACGAATGATAAAACTGCAGCCGCACGCTTACCTTCTATGTAAACAGCGAGCTTCCCGCATGTCAGATGGGTTGCCAGACCAGAAAAGGGCCGCCCACTAACAAGATGGCGGTGTCCACAAAAACAAAACGCCTACACAAACAGCTTCGAGCCCAAATTACACCGGTACTGCTCACCTAGGTACAATTGTGTTCACGAAGATAAGGATGTTGGTCATACTATTTTAGAGTACGCAAAATACGCAAATGAAAGGAAAAAAAATTAAGAAAAAAAAACTAGCAAGTTTGGACAGGCAACCCCTCATAATAAATAAGTTACTTGGATCATGGCCTGAAATGAATTTTCAGAAAAAGATGATCATGTTCCTTAAAGACTTTTTTTGTCGAAACTGGACTGTAAAAGCACTTGTGATATACAGGTATGTATTGTTATAGACGGAATGATGAGCAAGCTTACGTATACTGTGAGCTGAAATGTGCGCCTCTTAACCTTCTTTTTTTTTGCAGTGTGAACAACTGTACGTTACCTTGTTATTTCAGAAGAAAATGAGGAACAGGAAGGAAATGAAATGCAGGGATGTTAACCAGTCTGGAATGACCGGTATGCTACCCTACACTGGTGATAGAGATGAGGGAGCATGAAAGATGGAGAAAAACAGAGAGAAGAGCACGCAGACGCCTTGGGCCCACAAATGCTGATGACTTGGAACATGCTGACGCGCACTAACTGACGAAAGTCCGGAAAGACGTGGTTTTTAGTCCACTGGCATTTCATTGAATGATGGATGCTTCCTTGACTTCTCAGAAATGATGGCAATCGTTAGCCACATTTCTACTCGAGCGATTCAAGTACTGGGCTTAAGGTGTTCAGTACTTTGACAGCGCTTCGAGCAGATGTTGTCCCCATGTTCAACAATATCTCTCAGACGACATTCGTGAGAGAACAAAGCATAGGAATGACTTTGCAATCTTGCTTATTTGAGTCATCAGCGGTTGGTGAAGACCTTCTTTCAGTGTACTATTATGTTGTTTCTAAGCGCTGATTTTTTGCGGTGTAACCTTTTTATCATATTTTTTTCTGTGCATAACTGAAATATATGGAGCAGCCGAAGTAATATGAGCCTCAACCTCCCCAAAGCAACACAGTTGCAACAAAACAGAACAGTTCGGAGCACGTGCACGTGGCCTGGGACGTGGCGTATGATTGATGAAAATGCGTACAGATGAAGAAAATACAAAGAAAACAGATTTAACAATGAATGACGCTCAGAGCCAAAAAAATTCCGCAACTACACCTATAGGAAGATACGTTACGTAGGATTGGTGTAGGGATCATAGGCTAACCACATTTCTGGCCGCTACGTACACGTCAGCACATTGATTGACCATTTTCGTTTCTCCATACTTTCTCTCTCACCTCTGCCTCTCTCTCTTATTTATGCTCCTTTTCCCATTTAAACAGTGAGAGAGAACAAAATGAGGGAAAGGCAGGGTGGCTAACCAGAAATTGAAGCATCCGGTTTGCTACCCTGCGCTAAGGGGAGGGAGAATGGGGAATAAAGATGGGAAAGAAAGCGAAGAGCGAAATAGACGCGCAAAAGAGAAAAAAAGAGAGTTGGAGTGCTACAGCCTATTCAATAGGCCACTACCACGCAAAAAGTTCAGTAAGGCCTTCATTGATTTTCTGTGCGAAGACAGATTATGTCGCCTTTCAAGCACTGAGTGTTCTGACAAGGGTCTCTCACCAAGACGAGCTAACGCAGCAGCTAGCTGCCGTCTTTGCACGCTGTAACGAGGGCAGTGACAGAAAACGTGCTCTGTCGTTTCATCGCTGCCGCAATGGTCGCAAGCAGCACTGTCTTCCATGCCGATTCGGAAGGCGAAAGCTTTGGTGAAAGCGACAGCAAGCTACAGTCGGCAAAGCACCGTTGTCTCAAGTCGAGATAGCCCGGACGGAGGCCGAAGTCGACGAGACGTGTCTAGCCTAAGCAGTCGCGTGTGCCGTAAGCACTCAGCGTCCCACTGGGATTTTACTTCTTCATTAGCGATCATCTCACCAGAGAAATGTAGCCAGCCAGGCATGTGCCTGTTCAGCATCGCTACCTCCTCTCCTGTTCTAGTCAAGAGTTAGATGAAAGTTCTCATGCTTGGGTATCATGATGAGGTTGTAGATGCGGTCACTGACCGACTCAAGGTGAAAAAACACTCAGAGACGTTCCGGAATCCATACGTCCTCCTTATCCACATTCTATGAATGTGAACAAAGGGGTCAAGGTGAAAGAACGCACAGAGACGTTCCGGAAATGATACGGGTTCCTTGTTCACACTCATAGTGAGAACATGGAAGCCGTATCGTTCCCGAAAGATCTCTGTGTGCTTTTTCACCTTGCCTTGGTCAGTCACCGCATTTACATCCTCATTTCATGTGTTATTCCTCCCTTCCTTAACTTCTATCTGAACGCAACAACACCGCGGCCACTGCAGCTAAGCGTGCCTGTTTTTCGATGCCACAATCGGAAGTATGACTGTGATATAATTGCTACGCAGTTGCCCAGGCTTTGTATAAGTCATCTTCGCTACCTCCAAGCCACATGCGTTAGGCTAGTGTACTAAAACTGTTTAGTGGCATCACCGCCCCTCGCCGCCTGATGCCTTCTACGTTGTCCGTAGTGGCGGCGCTGCAGTCGATTAGTATACTGAAAGCTCAGCGCTCCGCGAACAAGAACTGCTGTGCGCTTCGGCTTCCCCGGTGCGCTTTTTTGAATCCGTCTTTCTTTGTGTCTACCCGTAATTCACGTATAACACATGTTGTCATAACCCTTGAGAAACGGCACGCGACAGCACTGAATAAGCCATTAACAAGGGCTCAATAAGCCCTTGTTAGAGATAAGAAATCATTTGTTTTCTTCAGGTTAAATTGTTAAAATGGTTACCTTATGTATATGAACTATGAGAAAAAATACCTGTTTGGCACAGTGAGGCTTTATAGTCTCGGCAGTAGTACACATGTTACCTGAAGATAGATGGGCTTCAAAGTACTTTTGTATTGTGAATATCTGGAAAAGTGCGTGGTCTATACAGTTGGTAATGTGTTAATAAAAGAGAAGTTGGCTTCAGAGGTTTTAACAATCATAATTATTGAGAGCTAATATAGCCTGCCAAAAGAGTCCTGAACCAAGAGGCCGTAAGTAGCGGAGGGAAAAGCAGGTAATCTAAACCCCCTTCCCCCAACACTTCTCATGGTTGTCAACCCCCCCCTCCAAAAAAAAATAAACGTTTGGCATTGACAAAGCTGAGTATGACGTGTCTCTTCACAAATGCGCACTCTAAATTCCACTTTTCCCACAATATAAGGTCTCAAAAATATTTAAAGTCTGACGTAGTCGAACGACACATGCACGTGTATATGACCGCGTACAAATAGGAAGCCAAAGCAATGCATGGTGGCACTGCGACTCTAAAAAGGCAAAGCCATCTTTGGTAGAAAAATAGAAATCGAGGATGTATATCGCGCGTTGTCCCTTCCCTCCAATGAGCTGCCGCTCGCTTACGTGCTCGTGCAGACAGAGTGCGCTGCGTTTGAGTAAGCTCACAATGAAGCCGCACTACCTGCAGTGCGGCTTCATAAAGATCTCTGAGCTGAACAAGCACTTCCGAGAAGTGAATCTAACAGAAGTAGTAAAGCTCGTTAGTCAAGTTTATGATTTGGAGCAGACAGCGGAAGTCGAGGACGCCCTAATCACTTCGAAATGCATTTCTCGGGTCCTCCGTGATAATACCGTGTACAACGTATGCATCGAGGTAAATCTCATTCTCCCGACATGAAGCCGCGTACGCTATCGATGTGCTGTGTTGACATTTATGGAAACCATGTAATTGTTGTTTTGATGTTGTATGCAGCAGTGACAGCCGTGCACTGTCATGTGGAAACGCTTGCGGCGTGCTCAAAAAATTACTAAAAACTAAAGTCATACGGTCATGGCATTAAAATGCCCGAGAAGTTTTAGAGTCATGTCCTCCATGCCGCGGGTGCATGACCCGCTGACGTCGCTGAAAGCAGCAAGCTGAAGTTTAGCCACAGCGAGTTAGGTTGAAGTGTTCGACTTGTTTTTTTTTGTTTCTTTGGCTTTCGAGTCATGCTTGCTCTATCGTTCGCGAACACCGCTTTGTTCCCCGGCTGTGACTTGCTGGGCAACTGATACAGCTTTACACGTGGAGAGCGTCCCTTGGGGTTGTCTGCATTGTTGTGGCAGCCCACAACACAACAATACTACGGACCTCATCGACGCTTCTGTCGGGCCCCTTCTTCCAGCAGAAAGGCAACTTCGCACAGCGAGCGTTTTGTTTTAGTGCGCCAAGCTGACGGCACGGCGCCGAAGTTCGCACTGACAGCAGAACACGTTGCGCGCGTTTCGCACGCGCACCCGTTACACTTCTAGTACACTCTACTCCCGTTTCGGTGAAACACACTGACTCGCCTGCGACCTCTCCCGCGTCTCCCCTCAAGTTTTTCCGGAGCTCGCGGAGCTCGCCACCAAGCTCAGGAGCGGCGTTGTCGTCGCTCCGCAAACTCATGCTCTCTCTCTCTCTTTATATATATATATATATATATATATATATATATATATATATATATATATATATATATATATATATATACATGCGAATAGGAACCTAGAACCGCACTTTTCTGAATGTAAGTATACAGCACCCTAAACCCGCAGTTCATTTCTATGATTTGTCCACTTATTCACTCGAAGTGTCGAATACAACCAGCAGAAATCTCGTCGACTACAAGTGTCGTGCGCAGAAAACGCAGCGTGTTGATGACGACATTCGTTGTTGGTATCAGAAGCTGGTATCCCGCTTTTAAGATATTAAAGTATGATTTTTTAAATGCGAAGCATTTCTTAGCGAACTTTGATGACTTTGAGCGTATCTATCTATCTATCTATCTATCTATCTATCTATCTATCTATCTATCTATCTATCTATCTATCTATCTATCTATCTATCTATCTATCTATCTAGCCGCTTACGTTTGGGTGCCCTCGTGGCCACCCCATTTACTTGGTGGGAACCAAAGTTAGCATGCGAGGGTAAGATGGTTTGATGAATACGACGCGCTTGTCAAGACATGAATAAGGTCACAATTCCGTCGCGTACGACGTCAAACACTTCCCGCCAGACAGTGGCACATATCCATGGGCGGGTATGAGCCGCTGGTATGAGGCTATGTGCCACAGGCGATTGACAGTATCTACCTATGAACGACACCAACTCACATGGGCAATTTCAACAGCGAGCTTTAGGAAATACCCGACGTCAATAGCGTAGACCTGACGAGTCCCAGCTGGAATCGAACCAAAGCATTCTGAGTGCCAATGAAGCACTTTACCACAAAGCTACGCGAGGTCTCGGAACTACTTTGAAAATAGACGCTAATCTTCTTGAAACGTTAATAGTGGTGTCAGTGCTGCCTACCCAATTTTATAAACATTACATATGTACTATTTTGGTACAGTCGTCACGTTGGGTTAACGTCAGATGTGGTTAGTTGCCATGCGCTTAAGTTCATTTATGTAGCAGCGTCCACGGCAAGCATCTTCGCCAGCATCAGCGCTTCATATCAGCTTCTGTTGTTGCCGATACGCATGTTCCAGTTGGCATCATTGCGTAAGTGAAAACAACTGGTTATGTAAACATCTGCAACTCTTGAACCTGTGTCTGTGTGTGCGACATTTGAACATCAATTTAGCGTCATTTCAAGACGTGTTGCTCAATCAAAAAATTGCATCACGGTCACCTTTCTTCCGCATGCTTCGCATAACGTATATTCCCAGATACGTGTGATCTGCCGAATTTTTTTTCTTTAGGTGCATTGCGGGACGCGTACAAGATCTTGCTACTTGAAGGGGGCTGCCTGTTATTGTTTAGAATGGAAATTAGAAACGTTAATTGGTTGCGTCACGGCTGATGCACTGCGAATCGGACCTTAACCACAGACACTGGCATGTAATTTTTACACAAAGTAATTTCTTCATCAGAGAGAAAAAAATTTTCGCTCTCTCTCGACGAGTGAGTTGTAGGTGCGAGGGTGGTTCTGTAGGTCCTTATGAAGGAACGACCCGGCGAGAAAATCACGTTGAAACAAACCATTATTCACCGAGAAAATTGATATCCTGAGGGTCAAAACAAACCGGCGCACTACCAGAAGGCGACGCGCACTATACGGACGCATACGCGCCGTCCAGTCTAGTCATTTGAATCGGGGACAATATAATTATAAGAAAAAAGGACTAAAGGAAAGACGACGTGCGACGATATACGCCGCGCGGACACGTTATGGTCAGCTGCCGAAAAAAAGGTGACGGAGAGGGAAAGAAAGAACAGGGAATCGATGTATCGACACCCTGCGGCCTTGAGCCACATGCTCAACACAACATTCAGACGAGAAACGTGTCAACCGCACGCTGCTCGGAAGGCAGTCGGCACGCGATGCCGCTCGCTGGTGTCACGACATCTACCATGCGCTTTCACCTGGACGTGCCGGGGGTTTGCCTTTCTTCTTTTATACATGCTTCCGCGTTTCTCTTTCTTTCTTGTTACAAAAGAAAGCCGATATCTGAGCACTTCCCGCCGAAAGAAGTGCGAGTGAAATGTCATCCAGCAAACGATAGGACACGTGCCCGCACGCATCCTAAGGGGTTCGTTGTGAAAACGGCGCGAACAGCGATGTCGAAGCCACCAGGCAGAGCGAGCGTTAAGCCCAGCAGTTGAAATTTCAAGTTTTTAGTTTGCGCGTGCAACGCTGCCTGCGAAGACATCTATGTATACCACACAGATGTTTCTGGCTCGTTCGCGTTTATTGTACGCTCAGCAAAATGTATACGGAAAGAGCGCGTCCTTCGACATCACTCGCAAAGCAGTCAACTTGAAGTGATGGCTTAAATTCACCAACAGCGACAACACATTGTGCAGTACGATACTTGGTGGCCTTCACTAACGTATCGCGTTCTTCCGTTTTTCTGCGGTCCAATACTGTTTCACACAGGGAGCTTGGGAAACAACAATTAGTAAAGTCATAGAGCGGTCTTCTTGAGGAGACCAAGCTTTTACGGCAGCATACCACAAGCGTCTAAAACATGCGTCTCCGATGTCGTCAATGAGTACGGTGAAAGCAAACATTGATTTGTTTTTACTGGGGTTCAGCGTTCTTTGTGGTTTCGGTGTCAGTATATCTGAGTATCTTGTAGCTTTGAACACACACCGGTACCACGTTTCAGCAGATGAGCTTGTTGTAAAAGGCTGGTGCGCTGACTGACAGAGAAGTTCAAACAGGTGCACCTGATTGATTGATTGATTGAGTGATTGATTGATTGATTGATCGATTGATTGATATGTAGGGTTTAACGTCCCAAAACCACCGTATGATTATGAGAGACACCGTATAGTGGAGGGCTCCGGAAATTTCGACCACCTGGGGTTCTTTAACGTGCACCCAAATCTGAGCACACGGGCCACAACATTTCCGCCTCCATCGGAAATGCAGCCGCCGCAGTCGAGATTTGAACCCGCGACCTGCGGGTCAGCAGCCGAGTACCTTAGCCACTAGACCACCGCGCAGGGCAATAGGTGGACCTGTGCTCTGCGAAACAATAAATGAACGAAGGAATAAATAAATAAATATATAAATAAACACATTCCAAAAAAAACGAGAAACACAGCGAGGAGGACAGAGACAGAGTAAATACTGCCTCAACGCTGTATTACTAAACCCTGGTAAGCCATATATATATATATATATATATATATATATATATATATATATATATATATATATATATATATATATATATATATATATATATATATATATATATATATATATATATATATATATATCATGTAAGTGTATTTCCTTTGCTTCATGTCCTGAAAATGAAAATAGTGTGAACATAACATTTGCTGCGAAATATAGTTCGGCACAACAAAAATAGCAGGGTGAAGTAATATAAGCTTATGATGTTTACGTGGTGGGTTCGTTTGGTGGCCTTATTTTTGATATGGGCTAAACCTCTGAAGGTAGCAGAACGGTAAGGTTAGCGAATGCGTCGGCAAGCCTACCTCACCCTCTCACGTCGCGGCAGATCTGCGCCGAGCAAGCGGAGCCAACTTGGCGAACGTGACTGGAGGACCGCAAGCAAACACATGCCCGCACTAATGACTGGGAACTCATTACGCTAAGTACAACATCAGCATTCGTTTAACAAACGCCGAGACAACGCTACGTACGAGAAAGAACGTGGCGGGAGTCAATAATCGCCTCAATGTGATTGCAGACTCATTAGGCACGTCTTGGGGCGTCGCCGAGAACAGGCAGGAGTCTCATTCTTTGTCTGTGTTGCCGAAAAATCTGCTAGACAGTGATGTACCGTCTTTAGCCAAAAGTAAAACGAAGTAATTAGTTAAATCTACCGGTACGATATATTGTGGTCTTCTTCCTTTCCGTGCCCCGCCACGGAGGTCTAGTGGTTAAGGTACTCGGCTGCTGACCCGCAGGTCTTGGGATCAAATCCCGGCTGTGGCGGCTGCATTGACGATGGAGGCGGAAATGTTGTAGGCCCATGTACTCAGATTTGGGTGCACGTTAAAGAACCCCAGGTGGTCGAAATTTCCGGAGCCCTCCACTACGGCGTCTGTCATAATCATATGGTGGTTTTGGGAAATTAAACCCCACAAATCAATCAATTTTTCCTTTCCATGCAAATAATTATAACGCAGTCACATGCAGGACATTTGCACGCGCATCTGCAAGTATATGTATACGTGAGTGCTATGGGCTTTGTCTTTGAATTGGTCTTTTTAAGGAGAGAAAATTCTAGACGCCTAAAACACCACAAGAAGAACATTATGAGGAGAACAGCAGAAAAATGTATTTCTACGGTCTTTGTAAACTGAATTAGATTCGAGAATTTTTTTTTCATTCACCACTGCCACCTGAGTCAAAATCAAGCACTGCCAATACAAAATGCATTTAAAAGACTACTCTGTCTTAAAATAGTGCGCTTAACAATACTGCAGTTGTCCATAGGTTTGGCGCAACTGAGACTGAGACAGCTTTCTCGCAGCCATTCTGTGAAGACAACGTAAAACGCAGCTGGTGTGTGAGGCAAGAAAGCAAGCTCATTGAAACACACACACACACACACACACACACACACACACACGAACGCGCACGCACGCTTAAGATAATGAAACCGGTGCTCACTCTAGTTTTCTCTATAGTAGTGCATGCCAGGTCGAAATAATCAGTCTCTCCTATTCTACTTTTCATTATCGTATCAGTTATGCGGACACTTGAGAATTTCCCCGGTTGCCATCGCCGAGGCGTCATACGTTCAAGTCAAAGAGTTCTAGGACCGTGGCCCCAAACTCTGTATGCTGTTGGGGCGTGAGAAATCTCGCGATGAATGAGACCAAAAAAGATGGCTGCTTGATGGCTTGAGGCGCACTGTATTCTTGTGGATTTAGAGTTGAAAGTCGTGAAATCTAGTACCTGCAACATTGTGAGGAGGAGGAGGACAAGAACAACAACAGAGAAGGCAGGGAGGTTGATCAGGCGCACCGCCGGTTTGCTACCCTGCGCTGGGAGATGAGAATGGGGAGTATAAAGAGAAGAGATAGAGGATAATAGAAGAAAAATAGGCAAAACATTGTCAGTCAGTAGTATGACGCGTATGCAGTGGTGGCACTACACAAACGCCTCGCTACTGAGAGGCCCCGCACGAAATTTAGTGCAATTGTCTGTGCGCATCGTGCATCGCTTACGTCCAGTTTTACACCTGTGGATAAATGGGTGGTGTCTGACCCTTCCACATGTTCGTCTTACAATTCGAGTAATACAGAAGAAATCAAATTTGCCTTTGTCAGCCCTAAAACAATTGAGCTTGAGACTTCTGCACGAAATGTACAATAACCACGTGCACATATACACCGATGGTTCCATCACAGCGTCTAGTTCTCGCGGTGCGGTGGTGATACTAGCAAGAGCACTCCCCCAGCGAATCAAGCTGCCACACGTCACTACGTCTACGGCAGCAGAACTTGCGGCTTTGCGCGGCACCTTAGAGTACATCACATACCGGAGACCAAGTAAATGGGCTTTGTTTCCCGACTCGAAATCGGCCTTACAGAGCATACAGTCAGTCCTTCGACGAGGTTGCCACGAACACTTAACGTACGAGGTTGCCGAGCTTCCTTAGCACGTAATAGAAACAGGCCACAAAGTTCATTTTCAGTGGCTACCTGGTCATTGTGGGATCACTGGCAATGATTCCGCTGGCAACGTGGCTCACACATCACACCAAAAAGAGCACACACTTCCGATTCCTTTGTCAAGGACAGACGCTGCAAGGCAACTTCTTCATCCGGCACGTAGTCTGTGTCTGCTGGAGTAGAACACCCGAAGCGTAAGACATACGAGACTCCACCATATCAACCCTCGACTGGAACTTCGACCACTATCCGGACTTCGTCGACGTGAAGCTTCGCTTTTTTGTCAGCTTTGGGGGCAGGGAGGGGGGTTGCCTTCACAAAAGCATATACAACCCTCTTTGGATTGACCGACTGTGCGTAACGCGACGTCTGTGGTCCCGAAGAAGACATCAACCATCTGCTATGTCGTTGCCCTCAATGGCCTATGAGAGACAAAAGCTTTCGGATGCCTTGAGACAATTAGATGATCGGCAACTCTCTGTGCAGATGCTGCTGGAGCACCATCCTCGTCCTTTGTCAGCTCAAAAAGCAGTCAAAGCCATCTTGCGCTTTTTGAGGGCTACGTGCCTATGTGAACGCCTTTGTCAGGAGACGCTGGACGAAGCAATTGCACTCCCTTCCGACTGCGCTCTTCATTACGCCAACGTTGTGACAGCGAGTGAACGTGATCGGCAAGCATAACATTTGTTTTTTAGCCTGTGAGGGAGACGTGATGCGTATTTATTAATTTAGTAAGAGAATGTTTGCTAAACCTTACTTCATGCAGTGGTCTAGTTGCTAAATGGTGTTAATGCTTTATCCTTTATTCGATGGTGGCATCTAATTTTTGCGATCGCACTTCTTCACTATACTGAGATGTTGAGTTGCTAGCGGTTTCCCCACGATCAGTCGGTAAGTGGTGGGTCATAAGGGGAGAATATTTACCTTGTGTGTACGGCATCAGGTAATATTTAGCGCAAAAGTAACACAAGAGCGAGAATAAAGGCCGCAACATGTGTGCTATTTTACAGCGAAAGCTGTTATGTGAACAGAAAACGGGTCGCACGTGGTTCCGTAGTTGTCCGCTGCCGCCACCGCCACTGCCGCTACCGCTGGTGTCCGAGACCAGGATCACAAGAAACACCAGGAGCGCATTGGGATTAGAATCCGGGTCCGCTGCGTGCCAGCCCAGTATTCCACCCTTAAGCCACGCCAGTACTTGGAAGTCGTTTCTAAACTGGCCTTATGCAGGCTTGATCTTGTGAAAGGAATCGCGGTAATATGAGTAATAAAGCTTTTTAGAACATATAAGAAACAATTGTGCGTCACACAATGTGAATTGCGTAACGAGTTGGTTGTACAATGCTCCAACCCATTAGAAAACTTGTTCTTGATCATCTAATAACTGTGGCGCCTACCCACTTCAGGCATGTTTCTTCAGTGTCGTCAGCCACTGCTTAAAAAAGTTGCACAAAATCTCTAGGAAGTGTGTAGTGGATACCACACTTCTCCAAAGAACGAGGAATAATAGTATAGTGAATATTAAAGATTATGACAAAGATTATGAATATTATTAGCGTAGTTGGTACCCAGCAAGTACGCTTGTAGCAGTTACACAAAGAGTGTTTAGAAAAGGCTCTGAAAAGCCACTCTTGTATATAGCTTTCGCTGTGACTGTGCTGTAGGTTCCGTGCAGGCCTGGTATTTTTTATGTTTGCTTTGTTTATTAAAATTTATTTTTTTTGATGATGACACACAGAAGGCGCAAGTGCTGTATCCTCCCTTCTCGTATATGCGTTACATCGCACTATGTGGATGATAAGAAGGCAGCAGTGAGAAAGATCTCTGCATAATGCGTGCCTAAATTCGCACATTTGCCATCATTTCTGAAAGCTTTACTGCTTCCTTTGTAGGCTCATCTTATATTGGCTAGAATGACGCTAACAAGCGTACATACCTTTCCAGCCAACAAATACGTATCATAATTTTTCAAGCTGTGCGTGTCATACTAATACAAATATAAATAGGTACGTATCATACTAAATGCTCTACAGTGTTCTGCTGCGTTCACTTTGCCTAATTTCAACTTGGGTGGCACGAATGGGATAACATGATGCTCTGACGTAACTACGTGATATTCTAGCAGTGTGGCTACGACGACACTTTCCATGGCAACATAATCGTTTTGTGCTCTTGCAAAACGTGAACCTCTTTTGCATTGAATGAGGTTCTGATGCAGTGAACGAGAGGGCTTCTAGCGCTCACACGAGAAAAGGCTATGTACAGAGCATCGACGACCACTGCGCGGAGTATCTGCCCTAAATGAACGACAACAACAAACAGAACATTACAACATAGCGAAGGTGAGTGTCACGGCCATAATGTCACACCGAGAGCTCACTGCCAACTTGGCAGTTTCTACCGAGGGGAGATCGAGGGGTCCACATTGGGTGGAGCACGCATGGTGCCTGACGGTGAGGCCTGTGTCTCAAGTAGCCTCGCAGTCGCTACGTTGCGACCAAGCCATCGGAAGCCGAACGTTTGATCATATTTATTCACATTGGAGTTCTGACGCGAGCCGGCTGAAGAAAAGCAAATCGATGCCATGGTTGTTTTGTCCTTCACGAGACAACAAATGAAGTGAAGAGCTGACCTCAGGTGAGAGCTGCTTGCAACGACTGACGTCCCTCCAGGGCAAACGTTCAGTGAATTTCGGCATGCATGTTGCATACAATATTGCCTGGCGTGCGTTTCCTGCTACTATTAAGTAAACGATCCATTTCTCCCTTAACCACTGGCTTGCCCAAAGAGCGCCCGAAAGCCTGGGAACATTTCAGATAATTTTGGAGTCTTCTGATAGCCTTGAGCGCTCAAACACGTACAGCTTAGCTAATTCTGGAACTCGCGCGGCCACCAGCGATCGGGCTGGAATGCTCGATGCCGCAAGCATAGATGCTGACACGCCTTACAGAAGATCCGATTATGGACGACCGAAGCTCGTTTAGCCATTGTAAGTGTGCGTGGTGTATTTCTTGCAGTTTTTCTAACTGTTTCCCGAGCACACGTTCGTCAAAATAAAAAGTTACGCCTTGATTAACCAGATTGCAGTCTTTGTGTTCGTCACGACTCACGACCAATGAAAGGATTATTTTATTTTTTCTTTATCCTCTATGAAGCTCTTGGTGGTTTTCCCATGCGAGTTGCTGAGTCTGCTCGCCTTTTGACTATTATCCTCCTCATCATCATCGTCATGTTTGGCCTGTTTTAGTCTACTGCAGCAGAACGGCCATTCCCAATTTGGTCTTGTTTACCTTATCCTGTATCATCTCATTCTGCTTCATTCCTGTGAACTTCTTTGCTCCACCTAACTATCTGCCTTTCCCGACTGCGTTTATAATTACTTGGTAATCATTTAGTTGCTCTTACTGTCCCCTAGTCGTCTGTTTTATACGCATTACGAAGCGAGCCCAGGTCTATTTCTTTTGCTCAATGTCTACCAAGATATCTGAAACCCCTGTTTCTTCTCTGACGCATTCTGCCATCTTCCCATCTCATAACTTTATTCTTATCATTTCACTTTTCATTGCACCCTACGAGGTCCTCAACTTTCTCTCTAGTTCTTTTGTTATTCTCAATGTTTCAGCCCCATAGGCCAGAAGTAGGTGCATGCAGTGACTATAATTTTATGCTTTAATGACAGTATATTTACTGACATTATTTAGGTGTACCTTCCCAATGGCCTCCAGCACCATTCTTCGTCTTCGGTGAACTTTTTTTTTCGGGATCAAGCTCCCTGTTAACAGTTGCACTAGGTATACATACTGTTGTACACATTGGAATTTGTGGTCTTCGATCCTAAACTCTTTCTGTATTGTCAGGTCATTCAGCACTATACTTTTCTTCATCACATTCAATTTTATGACCGCTTTGATACTCTATAGGTTTAACCCCTCAATTTTTCGCCCTTTAGTGCCATCGTTGCTGAAGAGCCTCATGTCACCTGCAAACTGTAGATTTTTGAGCAATCCTTCATTACATTGATTCCTCCTTTTTTGCTGTCTAACTGTTTCAACACTTAATCTATGCTACATATTAACTATTGTATGAAAACATATGAAGCCAACACCTAATTAAGCCAAGGAAAGTGCAATATGAAGGTGACACATCTGCTATGCTCAGGTCTAAGGTTAAGCCGGCTTCGCCATCTGGATTCAAAAACATCCGACATGGTCGATAGCCCTTGATCCATCTTGATAGTTTGATAGTTGAATAGTTGGATAGTTGTACCAGATAATCGTTGACTAGCAAGCTTACTCCATGAATCATGTCTGCTCGTATATGTCTGAAAACACACTTTGCAAGCTCTTGATTGATGGGAAGACGTATTGCATGGAAAGAGTCGCGCAGGCGGATAAGTTGCGGCTAGGTCTGCCCGACTAACCCCATCTGTTGCTACATCACGAACACTACACTCCCCTCCTTTCTCAAGAAAAACAAACAAACATAAGGGGCGCAATTTCCAGCCTTCAATTCAGCTATATTACAAAGAAAAAGTAAGAGGAAAATTAATTCAACTAGACTAAAGAAAACCTACTCGCCGCCAACAAAGAGCGGGCTCGCAACCTTCGCATTACGTTTACGATTCTCTAGCAACATATGCAGCATCACATGCCTAATACGGAGGTCGCGGGATCGGTCCCAACGGTTAGGGTGCGTAGTAATGAATGGAAGCGTACCCCTTGTAAATCATGACGAACTTATAACCAATCTAAAATACTGTATATTCGCACTTAGGATTCCTTTGTAAATTCCTTCAATACGTCAGTCTGTTCTTGTGCTCTTTCCTTCTTGTTTTATGTTTATCACCATATTTTCAAGCTTATTGGTCACACGGTTTCGTTTTACATTAGTGTTAAGCATCTCGCGCTGCTTTAACTTTTTATACATTGCTACATGCAATAAGGGAAATCCCCAGACCTAGACCTGCAACCTCTACGTTCACCACCTGAATTACCGCAACATGAATAGGCCTTTGCTGTGCGATTTTCATTAAGATATCGAATTTAGTAACTCACGCTTTCCTCAATGGAAAGACCAACAACTTCACGCGGAACACGTGCACGCTCCTCTAAGGCCTCACAGTCTTTTTGTCTGGCCGGCACTTTGGTAAAAAAAAAATGTGGTATGTGTAGTGCTCGAGAGACTGAACAGACCTTTCACTCTCAGAAAGTGAAGTTCCTTGTCCCTGCACTTTAAAGAAACGCATGAAGATGTGCTCGCACTGCCAAAGTGTTTATGCCGGAATCCAGCACAGCTACACTGACGTATTCCTGTCACGAGTATGACGTTTAAAATGTATTTCAACTGAGTGCGAAGAAGAAAACGCGAAGGAAAGAAAGAATCTGTCGTGGGGCGTCGAACCAGCGACCTGTTCAACCACAGCGCGTGGCGCTAACCACTACGCGAGAACACGTACGTTGTCAAGAGCGCTAACCAACAGCCATTTAAACGAGTGTACGCCATACACCATTTGGCACTTCTCAGAGCTTTGTACATTGAGAGCGTTTTTGTCACTATTGGCCAGATGGCACGAAGGGCTCGACTTGGGCGCGTTCTCAAGGTCGTCACCTCTAGCATTTCGATCAGTGCCGCCTCCACATAGCGTGGTCTTCCCAGCGTGGACGCTTATCAAGTTATCAGACTCGTGCTTCGAGAGAGCACGAAGGTCACTTGATTCACTGTCACGCCCGCGTTTACGAAAGGAGCATGCTGCTCACACACGAAGGAGAAAGAGTTGTGACAGTTGCTCACGCTTCGCCTGCGTATACTTGGGCGTTCGTTTCGTCAGTCGTTCTCCCTGTTCGAATAGCGCGCCTCAAGCGTCGTGCTTTCCGCGCATGTCTTGTGTATGCTCATTTTGTGCGTATTTTCTGCTTGAGGTGTGCGCTTAAGTTTTGAGCTGGTTGTCGTTCTTCGCGCTATTTTGCGATTTGTTGTGGGTAGCACTTATTGCTGCGCATTTGTAGCGAAACAATGGGAAAAAAACGCTCAAGTCTACCTCTGTGAAGGCACGTTTCACTTTAGTGTTATACCGATTCCTAGAAAAGAAATCAACCGCCATTTTTTCAAATATATATCTGCTTTGGCCATGAGAACAACTCATTGCCTCTAGGTTGTGTTCACGGCTTTCTGCATTATGCGTTCCTTCTATTTTCTTCTATATACATCTCTCACCCTTCCCTACATGCAGGATATGAAACAAGAATTATCCCTAGTCATTCTCCCTTTCTTTCTCTACATCGTTATCTACCTACCTCTCTCAATCCTTTTCCCCACCCTCTCACTTTCTCTCTATCTTGCTTTTACGCTCAGTGCAAACAGCCTGGTCGCCGGAGGACTTTTCTTGCGTATATTTTCCACACCATAGCGATGCTTCCTGCACCGCCTACGTACAGCCACTAGCTAGCATAACGGCGTTCACTCGGTCCGTCTGGCCCCATCCGGAAAGAAACGGGGCCATAAATGCGATTGACTGCCTCGGCTACAGCCTTAAGAATGTTTCTTCTTTTCTTGCAGCTTCCTTATATCTCATTCTGTAAGACGCCGTTGCGAAGCGCCGCTAGCCGACATGTACCTCTGTGCTCCCAGAGCTTTTCGTGCACGCCGGAGAAAAAAACGACCACCGATACATAGGCGTGCTGCTGCACTTCTGATGCAGTATAGATCGGGCCCAAACTTTCGCGGGGAAACGACTTGTAGTCGCCTCTAAAATCAATATGCGGCAGGTTAATCACGGACGGATAAGGTCCACGTCGAATCTGCCCCGGAGCTGCAGGTGGCCTCCGTCTTTCGTCTGGGCTCAACAATCATTGGCAATGTATGACTATGACCAATAACGGCTCACTAAGCCACTTGTAACAGCCGCTCTATTGAACCCCCCAGCAAGATTACGCTTCCTCCGTCCGAATAAACGAAATTGTGAAGATTAAGGTTGAACTTGAAACAAAAGAAGAAAACAGAAAGACAAAGCATGCGTGCGAGAGATAGAGAGAATCTTTATCATTTTGTCTAATCGTAAATCTAGACCCTATCTAGCACTTGAAAGCGTGCCACAAAATTGAAGCATGAAGCTTAGGTGTCGCTGATCATCTGCCTTCAAAATGCATTGCGTAAAAAAACTGTCTTTGTTTTTGTCTTCCATCATTAATAGGATATTATCTGCACGAAAGAGTAGTCTTTAATTCATTGGTGCTGGAAAATAAGTCATAAAAGAAATCGAATGGCATTTTCAGTACGACATAATGAAAAATTGCCTCGACACTAGATATTTTGAAACACTTTCAAAGTGCTAACCTTTTACCAACATTGCATCTCGGCTGCAGCGGCTGCTTTTTCGACGGAGGCGAAAATGATGTAGGCCCGTATTCTTCAATTTGAGTGCACGTTAAAAACCCCAGGTGGTCGAAATTTCCAGAGCCCTCTACTACGGCGTCTCTCATAATTATATGGGGATTTTGGGACGTTAAATCCTACATATCAATCGAATCAAACAGGCTTGCTTGTGAGCGAGCCCTCTTCGCTTCGGCCTCCCGGACTGTCACCAAAGGGTCTTGGTGGTGAATCCGAGCTGCAGCTGTATTGCGAGCCTACCGCGCTGCTTCCTTGACTTGTGGTTTGTACATGCAGCCGAGCGGGGACCAATTGTCTTCACTGCGTGAGCTCTTGGCGAAGAGAAAGGAAGTGGACGAGCCGAGTCTGGTGTGCGCCGCCGTGAGCGACGGTGCTCCATCTGTAGTGAGCATTCTTATAATCACCGGAGAACCGACGCCTTGGACGCCCGCGGCCAGACCAATGATCGCTGACACCCTCCTCTTTCCTCTCTTTTACACTGCTTTCTCTTCGCCACTACCCATCCTCTGTGTGGCATTGTTGAGGTGAGCTCCTCAGAGAGAGCCAGTTCTCTTCACTTCTCTTTCTTTCAAATCCACTTTGAGGAGGCAAGCGTGCGGGCCATCAAAAACTGACGCCTTGTAACGCCCTGGGGGGCATCTAGTGGGCACTCTCGAAATCACTGGAGAGGCGACCTTGAGCGCAACCGCGGAAGTGAACAGAAAGCACTGGTTTACACGCCGCCGACATAGGACAAGCCGCGAGCTGAAGGAGCAAGCTCCTAAAAGTGATGTCACGTCACGTCTTCACAGAGTGGACATCGATGGGAAGTCGTCAGAATATCTGAGTATTCATAGGGTGATAAAGGTTAAAGGCAGATATTTGACGACATAGGATGATAAGAATTACTTTATTCTTGCATCAAAATATCATTTGTGCCGAATGAAAACAGGAATGTCAACATTTTAGTTTTCGTTCTTTCGTGTTCGTGCTTTCCAAGGTATCAACATTGATACCTTGAAACATTTTCGATTTTTGTGTTCGAAAACTTAGGTGACCTGCATATGGACAGGTTAACTAAAGCTGGGAGCAGTTATATAAGTTGAATCCTCGTAGTGATAGAACAGCGTCACTGAACAGTTATTATCGCCAAAGAAATTATACCAACGCAAGTTTATGCGTGTGGTTAGTGTAAGAATAAAGGTATGTGTATAGTGAATTTACGTGAAAAACTTACAAGATGAAGTACAAACTATGCTTTCAACAGTAACTGAAAGTTTAGATCAACTCTGACAACAGGAAATTTCTTTCCAAGTGGTCTGGAATCATCTCGAAAAAGCCTGTCTGCTTCCAACAAGCGTCTATATAGGCAGCATGATAGGTGGCCGAGTTCTAAACCATCAATAAAGGTGACAGCAGCCATGGTGATAGTGTGTTTAGTATGCAGAACTATGCAAGCATGTGGAAGGAAGGAAGGAAAGCACGAATTAACAGATGTGACATAAAAAAGCGTAGCCGCGCACTTCCCGTACATCATAATAGCACATCCGGCGTTCTTAGGGTGAGGCTATGCTTAAAGGGCTAATCATTATTCCCCGCTGGTGTATTCCGTTTCCGGATGTCTTAACAACGTCAGGGAACGCGACAAAGCTTGCACTTTCTTAGTGCGGTCAAAGAAGACCCCGTCCAGGCTATAGTGAAAAACACTCTTGATCAGTTCCAACTCGCATGATTGCAGAATCAAAATACGCTCCGAGCAGTTATTTGATATGCCTCTACAACGATACAGGGCCAATTTAAAATAAAAAGCGTCTTTATGCGTCTTTTGAGACTGAATAAATTGCTTGGAGCTATCTACCGTGACTTTTCGAGTAGGCATAGCTTTCCAACTTCTCTTAAAATGGCACGCTATAGAGCCTGGCTTGACGACACACACAATAAATTATGAAGGTCTGGTTCATGAAAAATTCCACAACTATCAAATGCGCGGATTTGAAATTAAACACAATGATAAAAAAGATAGTGGTCAATTTCCCTTTGATATTATCACGTATTATGTATTTCCAGTCACACAGGGCGCAAAATAAACACTTGAAAGACCATGCATGGTCTTCAAAAAGTGCCGAAAATACGGTAAGCGTGGAGGAGGTTTTTAACACACCGCGAAATCGTTCATGTCGCACGTTTCGCTCTTCCTCTTCCACCTCCAAAATATCGTCGAAACTTCGTTTCTCTCTTTCTCTCTGCACATCATCCTTCGTAACTTTCTGCGTTCAATCATTAGAAAAACAAAAATGTTTATTGCTCCTGTTGCCCCATACAGAACCTTCTGTGTTTAGAGTGAAGGTTTTGTAAGGAGAAAAAAAAGTCTTCGTGTTTGTGCATTCGCGTATGTACGCGTTGCAAAAAAACAAGCGGATGTTTTTTTTTCTTACAACAGTGAGCCCACATAAAGACAGAGCGATCCAATACCTACATGTACATGCACGTAATGAAGCGCGAAAAGGCTAATATATATGAATTGTTGCTGAAACTGTCCGGTTGCTTGAGTATTTGCCATTTTCCCCTGCTTTTAGTGCTAATATAACAAATCGGGCTGAGTATCAGTGACATTTTCTATATTGCTTTTAAGCTCTTCCCTCTGCTTCTCACGCTTTCATTCGCTAAAGCTATCTTCAAAGTATTTACAGAAGACCAGCTGTTCGGTAACACATTTTTTATGACGACACTGCCAATTCAGCAAACTAAGTTGAAAAAGAGACGCGCTTACCACCTTGTTGGGCATCCAATCTGCGGCTGTCCCTGAGACTCCACGCATGAATTGCAAAGTAGTCGCTTCTAGTTTTCAACCGCAGAATTCGCGTGAGAAGAAAGAAAAGTTGTGGAAGTATTGCAAAAAAAAAGAAGGATACAGCTTCCGAGAAGAATAAATGCAGTAATAATTTCACGAAAAGAACATTTCATGTCGACGTTTTGTGCTCTGCTGTGTAAAACAAGTGACGGGCTTAGCTACCTGGTAAAAATAAGACAGAACAAAAAGGAAACAGAATTAGCTTTCTTTTGTTTAATTGTGATTACTTAGAAAACATCTGTGCACGTTAGTGACACCAGCTGCTTTTTTCCTTATACATGGAAACTATTTAAACAGAAGTGAGATCAGACACGACGAGATCAAGTTTAATTCAGGGTGACACTTACAACAACAACAACAACAACAACAACAACAACAACAACAACAACAACAACAACAACAACAACAACAACAATAATAATAATAATAATAATAATAATAATAATAATAATAATAATAATAATAATAATAATAATAATAATAATATAATAATAATAATAATAATAACCCTTACTGCCATCTCGAATAGGACATGATACATAACAAGCCTGTCAAAATCAGAGGGTGGCTAGCAGACGGCCCTGCACATCGGCAAACAAGGGACGACAAGCAGCAGTGTTACACATTTTGTTACGTAAAGTAGCCAAACGAAATAAAACGATCGTGTAGCTTGTTTGCACTATATTTAAACACCATAACATTTTCACGGCAGAATGATATTAATTGCTGGGTTTAACATGCGTCCTAAGCATTTTCGCCACCATCGAAAATGCGGTTGTCACGGCCTAGATTTGTTCCCGAGACCTTCAGGTTAGCAATCGAGCACCATAAACTTTAGACCGTCATGGCGGGTAACGACAGAATACAAAGACAATTATGTAATACATTTCGACAGTTTATAGCAGGTATGAAGAAACCGCAAAAGGCAATAGTCGTATAAATGACGCAGCATTAAAGTGTCCTTAGAATTTTTCGCACACTACTTTGTGCCGTTTCTTATAGAACACTGTCGGTGAGCTCATTAAAAATAATAGGGATATTGACCTTTCAATAGCTTTGCAATATCTCATATCTTACTTTGACAAAGGATACAGCAAAGCGACTTTTTCTTACTATACGAGGGCCGATGTATTCTTTGAACTGAGAGATTCAGAAGTGCCGTTTGGTTGAAAGACGCTTTCAAAGACGGCATACGGAGTGGAGAAAGTAGATTTGTATCGTCAGTAAAAGAATAGCACACGATGGATTTCAACAAGCTTTTAAATATATTATCGACAAGACACTGCCATCGGGAAGAAAGGAAAGCAAATAATGTGATACCGTATCACTAGATACTTTACGCAAGAGCATGTATGGTAGTGATTTTAATGCCATGAAACATTTTTCAGTCTGTCACAAATGTCGGAGAAATTGCCAATCCATGAGAGATCGCCATGAAAAAATTCACCAAGGTATTTTACAGAAAGAAAATATTCAAGGAAACCACACTTACAGGAGGCGCAATATATATGATCACGAAGAAGCAGGGCTGAATCCATCAGTATTTATTTCAACAGAGGTTTAAAGTGAATTTTATTCTAATCAATCGCTGCAGGCAGCATGCTATCGTAAACCGTGTCACAACATCAAAACCTCTTTCTTGTAGTAGTGACAGCGCTTCAGACTAAGAGACATATTTTGTTAACAGAACATGCAGTGTCGTCCGCATACTGGATTACAATACATTTAGGGACAACAGAAGCGAAGTCATTCATAAATAATTCAGGTAAAGATAGAAAATAGATACCCATGGCACCCTAGCTCTCAAAGGAAATCTGTTGCTGAAAGGCAACAAAATGTCTATCCTAACAACCCTGAACGATCCCAGATATGATTTACAAGAAATTCGTAGGATGGACTCCTAAAACAGAACAGTCATCATTTACCAAGCAGTATAGAGGAGCTAGTGGTGTGAAATGCTCTTGATATATTAAGAATTACGGCACAGGCAAATTTTCCATGTTATAAAGCATGATGCAGTTAAGCAGATTATTCTTTCAGGAGAATAATAGTACCTTGAACTGCGACAAAATCAAATTAGCGATTTGAACTAAGTAAAAGTTTATCTAGAAATGAAGCCTTGCCGTCTAGTAGGAATCTCTCAATTAAATTTGTGACGAGACAGGTAAACTGAAATGGGTGGATAACTTTCAATGCTATCTTTTGGTCCACGCTTATATCGTGGCTTTAGAATTGATGTTTATAAGTGCGATAAGCTGTCTCTTAAAATTCCTTAAGCACGAAGAGCACAATCCATGACAATGTGTCCGGATTCTGCGGCAGCGAAAACAAAGATATGCTGTGAATACCTGCTAGTTTCTGCCTTTGAAACCGGCGACTGTTGCAGCGAGCCCGTATAGTCTTCGCTTTGAATAGAGGGGACTACATAGACTTTTATCATTAGTTGTTATTCGCTGATTCGTCCCGGGTTACTGACAAACCAAATGTTGATGAACAAGTTGAGCAGTTTATAGAGCTTGTAATGAACAGCATGCGTAAATTAAGATCGCAATATAACCTAAATATCGTAAATATCTCCACTGGTTTTTCCCCTGAACATATAAGTGCACTAAAGCATAAAGATCGCGCGCACAAGAAGGCTGAATGTTTTCTATTCAGCAAGTGGACGGAAGAGTTCAGCTTTTTTTGAGCTCTCTATATACGCCTATATAAATGGCACCATAGTTTATATATTACAATATAAGAAAAAAGTCTTACTGACAGGCCAACTGAGTTTTGGAAGTATGTACGCAAATGGTCCAGCAAAAGTGGGAAGTCCTTCAGGCTGCTGGACTCGGACGGAGTCGAAGTGCATATCGACTGTTTTGCCACGCATTTTGTACAACATCCCAAGGCAGTTAGGACATGTAGTGGTGTATCGCTGGATAAAAAGCTTATCTGCTGATGCATTAAGCGCTTAAAACCATCCTTATCGTGTGGACTAGATGACATCCCTTCCGTCATACTGAAATCTTGTGGTAATATATTTGCCCCAGTACTGACTACAATATTTAACAGCATGTCTGAACGCTTCTACATTTCCGAGCATGTGGAAAACTGCACGTGTTTTCCCAGTATTTCAATTGGGCTGCAAAACTCTACTTTCTACTGTGTGCCCCATCGAAGATCTTTGAGCTGGCTCTTCACAACATATTGTATGTTAGCGTGAAAAATTCATTTATTCCTAATCAACACGTGTTTCTCCCTGGTCGCTCAACTACCATGTTTCTCATTATAGTTTTACGACGCAAATCGGCCCACCTATCTCTCAGAGAGAGCAGATTGACGCAGTCTACTGTGACCTGAGCAAGGCTTTTGACGTAGTCAGCCACTCATTGTTTTTGGTTAAACTTGCAAACACTGATGTTCACTCGTCTGGTGTGAATCTCTTGCACAGCTATCTGCTTAATAGATTGCTATGTTGCCGTAAATGGCCAAACGTATCCCTTGTACAAAGTTACTTGTCGGGACCTTCAAGATTCGGTATTAGGCCTACTCTTATTTTAATTTACGTTCACAATATTTCTTTCGCAATTCTTTATTGTTCTCTTTTTTGTATGCTGATGACATTAGGATATTTAAGAAAGTTACTTCTGTTAACGACTGTCGCTTGCTGCAGTGAGATTTCTGTTTTTTCTCCGTATAGTGTGATAACAACAACTTTTGTCTGAATACCTCAAAGACTAAAAACTTGAGTATATCTCGCGAAAAATCTATCGTGTCATTTACATACTTGTTATTGCTATGTTCTTATGTAACTTATATTAATTAAGTGATCTTGGTGTTCTTATTCATAGCATGCTTAATGTTTCTGCTCACACTAAATGAGCTGCCATGTATGCTTGGCCTTCGTTCTTTCGGTTGCATTTGTAGAATCTCTCAAGAATTCAGTTCTTCTACAGCCTTCCACAAATCGCACACCGCAGCATGTCTTCCTCAACTTAAATATGCATCTGTTATCTGGAATGGCATTGCTAATTATGGTAGTGACGCTATTGGGCGAGTCCACAAAAAATTACAAGCATTTGCAATCATCGTTTTGCCAGAAAGAACTCTGGATATCGTTCACTTCCAGATTATTATCATTGCTATTCCTTCACTGCCGCCTAAATCGCGCTGACCCATTCTTTCTTTACAAACTAGTCCACGGTGTGCTATCCTTCTCTTTACTTCTCAGTTGTGTCGATTTTCAGATTTCGCGTAAGTTCACTTGAAAGAATCGACCATTTCATGTACTTCTCAGCTTGTTTCAACACTCAACTGTTCACCGATTTAGAATACAAAGTCTCTATAAAGTTGAGTTTCTTGATTGTGACGTTTTGCACAGTCCACTCTTAACGTTTTCATTTCAGCTCTATAGTGTCTTAACATAGCATTTCACAATGTACCGATTCTTTCCTTTCCGTCCTTCAGGAAGGTTTCGACATAGCTGTGCATATTCGCCTTTATTTTTCACTTCCTTGCTATGGCTATAGTCTTGTATTTTTATTCTTCCCACTTTGCGCAGATTTCTTTTTTCGGTGTATTTTCACTCTTTATTTGACTTTTCTAAAGAGTGTCTGTATTGCATTGTCTATTTGTATTCTCTTATTTCTATTTATTTTTTATTGCTTGTTCGTGTGTTTTTTTGCGTGCGCCTGCACTACGACCTCATGGTTGTTTCAAGGCACGTTTAATAAATTATTATTATTATTATTATTATTATTATTATTATTATTATTATTATTATTATTATTATTATTATTATTATTATTATTATTATTATTATTATTATTATTATTATTATTATTATTATTATTATTATTGCTAATACGAACCTCCCTGTCTTTTCTAAACATGGGCTTTGTGAATACGGCGCCATACGTCACAAGCACGTCACTGAGAGTTGCCAGCATAAGCAACATGATCCTAATGTGACTTCACAGGAACTTTAAGCACATGAATCTTTACTACAAGAAAGTAGCACAGATACAACTTCATGATTCTCTCGTAAATCTGTTCCATTTTATTGTGTTATTAATGCCCCGAACTTCGCTTCGCCAAAGTCATCAGTGAAATTGACAATACGTCGGCAGCGTATGAGAACAAATAAGAGAAATTCGTTGAAGGAAAGTAACTAAATAAATGAAATCAATGCGGTAGCAGTCCTAACGTACGGGGCTGTTTTTCAATTGATTCCTGACCCGCAACAGTGGTCTAGTGGCTCAGGCACTCGGCTGCTGACCCGCCGATCACGGGATCCAATCCTGGCCACGGCGGCCACATTTTCGATGCAGGCGAAATTGCTTGAGACCCGTATGCTTATATTTAGGTGCAGGTTGAAGAATTCCTGAAGCAAGACTGATAGTTGGGCTAGTGGGTGATACATTATGGGTGGTAAAAGCACACAAACTCACCGGACAAAGAGAAAGGACACAAACAAGCGCTGACTCTCACCTTAAAATTTATTGAAATATACAAGTTATCTGAACACATAAGATAAACATACAGAACAAGCTCAGAGGGGCCAGCGAGGGAGTGGAGCTTTACATGAAACAAAAGAAATCCTAATCAGTTGCATTTTTGTTTGAATTATTTTGTCGCGCCTGCGCAGTTTCCCGCCACGTAAAATTGTTATTGAAGTCGACAAGGTCACTCGCTGGCCCCTCTGCACATGTTCTGTATGTTTATCTTATGTGTTCAGATAATTTGTACATTTTAATAAGTTGAGAGTCAGTGCTCGTTTGTGTCCCTTCTCTTCGTCCCGTGAGTTTGTGTGCTGTTACCGCCCAGGAAAAACTTCTCGTGGTCAAAATTTCCACATCTTTCCACGACGGCGTCTCTCATAATCATATGGTGGTTGTTGGACTTCGCCGAAAACCTCGCCGCGCTACAGACGTAGCAATGACCACAGCTGCGCACCATTCGTCTTTGCGGTGCCTCATAACCATACGACGTGACGCCAAGCCGCGCTTGCTCTGAGATACTCTACTGTCAAGCCGACGGAGGAGCCGCCATGCCTGACTACCACTGCAGCTGGGGTGACATGACACCAAGCCGCGCATGTGCCACGTTGCAGCTGTGTGGACATGACGCCATGATTAAAATTGGTATCCCTTAGCAACCGTTTATGTCACAAAATAAAATAAAAACCGCGGCGTCTCTCACAATCATATGGTGGTTGTGGGACTTCGCCGAAAACCTCGCCGCGCTAGAGAAGTAGCAATTACCACAGCTGCGCACCAACCGTCTTTGCGGTGCCTCATAACCATACCACGTGACGCCAAGCCATGCTTGCTCTGAGATACTCTACTGTCAAGCCGACGGAGGAGCCGCCGTGCCTGACTACCACTGCAACTGGGGTAACATGACACCAAGCCGCGCATGTGCCGCGTTGCAGCTGGGTGTAGATGACGCCAAGATTCAAATTGGTATCCTTTAGCAACCGTTTATGTCACAAAATAAAATAAAAACCGCGGCGTCTCTCACAATCATATGGTGGTTGTGGGACTTCGCCGAAAACCTCGCCGCGCTACAGACGTAGCAATGACCACAGCTGCGCACCAACCGTCTTTGCGGTGCCTCATAACCATACCACGTGACGCCAAGCCGCGCTTGCTCTGAGATACTCTACTGTCAAGCCGACGGAGGAGCCGCCGTGCCTGACTACCACTGCAGCTGGGGTGACATGACACCAAGCCGCGCATGTGCCGCGTTGCAGCTGGGTGTAGATGACGCCAAGATTAAAATTGGTATCCCTTAGCAACCGTTTATGTCACAAAATAAAATAAAAACCGCGGCGTCTCTCACAATCATATGGTGGTTGTGGGACTTCGCCGAAAACCTCGCCGCGCTAGAGAAGTAGCAATTACCACAGCTGCGCACCAACCGTCTTTGCGGTGCCTCATAACCATACGACGTGACGCCAAGCCGCGCTTGCTCTGAGATACTCTACTGTCAAGCCGACGGAGGAGCCGCCGTGCCTGACTACCACTGCAGCTGGGGTGATATGACACCAAGCCGCGCATGTGCCGCGTTGCAGCTGGGTGTAGATGACGCCAAGATTCAAATTGGTATCCTTTAGCAACCGTTTATGTCACAAAATAAAATAAAAACCGCGGCGTCTCTCACAATCATATGGTGGTTGTGGGACTTCGCCGAAAACCTCGCCGCGCTAGAGAAGTAGCAATTACCACAGCTGCGCACCAACCGTCTTTGCGGTGCCTCATAACCATACGACGTGACGCCAAGCCGCGCTTGCTCTGAGATACTCTACTGTCAAGCCGACGGAGGAGCCGCCGTGCCTGACTACCACTGCAACTGGGGTAACATGACACCAAGCCGCGCATGTGCCGCGTTGCAGCTGGGTGTAGATGACGCCAAGATTCAAATTGGTATCCTTTAGCAACCGTTTATGTCACAAAATAAAATAAAAACCGCGGCGTCTCTCACAATCATATGGTGGTTGTGGGACTTCGCCGAAAACCTCGCCGCGCTAGAGAAGTAGCAATTACCACAGCTGCGCACCAACCGTCTTTGCGGTGCCTCATAACCATACGACGTGACGCCAAGCCGCGCTTGCTCTGAGATACTCTACTGTCAAGCCGACGGAGGAGCCGCCGTGCCTGACTACCACTGCAGCTGGGGTGACATGACACCAAGCCGCGCATGTGCCGCGTTGCAGCTGGGTGTAGATGACGCCAAGATTCAAATTGGTATCCTTTAGCAACCGTTTATGTCACAAAATAAAATAAAAACCGCGGCGTCTCTCACAATCATATGGTGGTTGTGGGACTTCGCCGAAAACCTCGCCGCGCTACAGACGTAGCAATGACCACAGCTGCGCACCAACCGTCTTTGCGGTGCCTCATAACCATACCACGTGACGCCAAGCCGCGCTTGCTCTGAGATACTCTACTGTCAAGCCGACGGAGGAGCCGCCGTGCCTGACTACCACTGCAGCTGGGGTGACATGACACCAAGCCGCGCATGTGCCGCGTTGCAGCTGTGTGTAGATGACGCCAAGATTAAAATTGGTATCCCTTAGCAACCGTTTATGTCACAAAATAAAATAAAAACCGCGGCGTCTCTCACAATCATATGGTGGTTGTGGGACTTCGCCGAAAACCTCGCCGCGCTAGAGAAGTAGCAATTACCACAGCTGCGCACCAACCGTCTTTGCGGTGCCTCATAACCATACCACGTGACGCCAAGCCGCGCTTGCTCTGAGATACTCTACTGTCAAGCCGACGGAGGAGCCGCCGTGCCTGACTACCACTGCAGCTGGGGTGACATGACACCAAGCCGCGCATGTGCCGCGTTGCAGCTGGGTGTAGATGACGCCAAGATTCAAATTGGTATCCTTTAGCAACCGTTTATGTCACAAAATAAAATAAAAACCGCGGCGTCTCTCACAATCATATGGTGGTTGTGGGACTTCGCCGAAAACCTCGCCGCGCTACAGACGTAGCAATGAACACAGCTGCGCACCAACCGTCTTTTCGGTGCCTCATAACCATACCACGTGACGCCAAGCCGCGCTTGCTCTGAGATACTCTACTGTCAAGCCGACGGAGGAGCCGCCGTGCCTGACTACCACTGCAGCTGGGGTGACATGACACCAAGCCGCGCATGTGCCGCGTTGCAGCTGTGTGTAGATGACGCCAAGATTAAAATTGGTATCCCTTAGCAACCGTTTATGTCACAAAATAAAATAAAAACCGCGGCGTCTCTCACAATCATATGGTGGTTGTGGGACTTCGCCGAAAACCTCGCCGCGCTACAGACGTAGCAATGACCACAGCTGCGCACCAACCGTCTTTGCGGTGCCTCATAACCATACCACGTGACGCCAAGCCGCGCTTGCTCTGAGATACTCTACTGTCAAGCCGACGGAGGAGCCGCCGTGCCTGACTACCACTGCAGCTGGGGTGACATGACACCAAGCCGCGCATGTGCCGCGTTGCAGCTGGGTGTAGATGACGCCAAGATTAAAATTGGTATCCCTTAGCAACCGTTTATGTCACAAAATAAAATAAAAACCGCGGCGTCTCTCACAATCATATGGTGGTTGTGGGACTTCGCCGAAAACCTCGCCGCGCTAGAGAAGTAGCAATTACCACAGCTGCGCACCAACCGTCTTTGCGGTGCCTCATAACCATACGACGTGACGCCAAGCCGCGCTTGCTCTGAGATACTCTACTGTCAAGCCGACGGAGGAGCCGCCGTGCCTGACTACCACTGCAGCTGGGGTGATATGACACCAAGCCGCGCATGTGCCACGTTGCAGCTGTGTGTAGATGACGCCAAGATTAAAATTGGTATCCCTTAGCAACCGTTTGTGTCCCAAAATAAAATAATACAAAGAAGCTTTTACCGGCTGTGCGCAAGACTTGAAAAAAGTGAAGTTCATCGATCCAATGACCTTAACAAGCTCAAAAAAAGAAACCTAGCATAAACCAAGCTCAGATCTAACATCAGGCGATTTTGAGCCTAGAAATAGTTTAAGCATGGTAATAACAAAAGCAATGTTTGAGGCTAATATCAGCCAACTTCTAACTTTGCATCAGCAGAGTTTGAATCTTTAGCTCCAAGAAATTCTATTGAATTGACAAGCTTCACTGTTTCAAGCATCGCGTGGCTAGCGCAAGCTTCTTCTCCTTTTTTCCAAGGCTTTCTTTTATTTAGCACCTTGTTCTGCTCTTATGATGTCATGGTTATGTTTGTCGCATGTTCGTGGGAAGCTCTCTTTCTTACATGCGTTAGAAATATGCGATTGCATTTACTGTTTTTTTTTACTCTAGCGCTCGTGAACATTGGTATGCAAAATTTGACAGCAACACTGCCGGTCTATGAATGTGTTGGGTCATATATTTACTGTGTTGCATGGCCCCTTACTCCATCCCTGCACTGTTACTGCGTAATCTAGTTATCCCATTGTGCAAGTGCATATGGCGTCCTCAGCCGTGAATCTGCAATGCAAATTTTTCATCGCTTTGAATTCAAATCAGCCCTTTTCGGTTGGTTATGGTATTATGCAGTTGAATATTGACAGACTGAACTATGTTACTGCGTTTCTTTTTATACTACAGGGAGTTGCACGGAGCTGGACAATGTATAGTTTTCTGTTGTCCAGAACTTGGTCTCTTGCCCTCGTTTATCGTCGAATGCGTCAGAGTAGTAAATGGCATAATTTTTTTGTGCTTTACAGACAGTGCGAGCAAACGTGCATAATATGAGCTGCTTCAAAAAAGAAAAAAAAACAGATGTTTTCTTCTTGCAAAGACACAGGCGCAAAAGGGACACCTGTGAAGAAAACGGCGATTTCGCAATGTCTCAAGATCAACCTGCGAATGACGTCCCTACGTGCAGATACAGGTTTCTACTACTCATGAAAATTTCTCTGAAACTTGGTTAGGAAGATCCCAGGATTTCTGGAGTGGTGAAACGGAATAAACGGACGATTTACCTTTACACCATATGGGGAAGCCGACGATGCGAGTAAAACCAACATTGTTTTTTATTCATTGTAGCAGATTTGTGCAAAAATATTCAACACCTTGATTAATTTGTCTATTGCTAATAGTTATTATAAACTTATTATAATGTAATATATTATAATGTCACATGGGCTCTGTCACATGGGCTGTAGGTGCAGAGTACTACCCTAAGTAAACACAAGGAGGTTTTAGGACGTTAAACCCCACATATCAATCGATAAGGTAAACATTAAATGTACTACTCACTTTACAGCTTAATTCAAACGAAGCCAAGGAAGCATGCTTCATTGGATTTGCTTGGACATAACCCTCCTCCAACGCTGCGCCCATCTTATTGGCAGCACAACTTACACTAGAAAAAAAATTTTACAGCCTCCTCAAAAGAAAATTATCAACAGCTCGCTCTATGGATCAGAGTGGAAGGCACTCTCTTCGAAGTGGCTCGCATTGGCAAAGAGTACCATGTCGACTGATACTTGTGAAGATAGAGCAGCAAAAACAGCTTCAAAAGTGGCTATATTTCGACTACGTATACTGTACGTGAGACTGAGTTAAACCACTGAGCTAGCGGGTTAAGCGTCCATCTTTCTCTCCTGATCACTCTTCTCCTCTGCTGAGCATCGGACCAAATCGCACTAAGACTGAGATCCTGACATCACCTAGAGTGAATACAGCCTCGCAGTTTGTTCGTACATTTCCAGAATAACAACGGCCTCCTTACCTTTACGAAGAGGGTAGCGCATATATTCAACTTCTAATCCCCCTGGTCCTGAAGGGTAAATCACCCTGTAAAGAGAGAAAACACAGACATTACAATTCACGGACTTCTTTTTCGCATGCTATAGGATTACAATGGAATTGTAGATAGATACGAAGAGAAAAAGGTAAACTGTCAAGCAACATTGCGTGAATTACATTGACTAGAGCAGACAAAGCAGAACGGTGGTTAAGGTGGAAATGTATCAAATATCACACGTGCATGTGCACTCACTCACTACCACTCGCTGACTCTCTTTTTCACTCACTCACTCCTTGTCTCAATACCTTTTTTATACATGCACACTGACTGACTTCTTAACTTCAAACATGTAAACCTTTGCATTTTAACAGTATTGCGCAAGCGCCGAGTGATGGATATCATAGAATCTTGGTTAGACTTGGTAAGAGAAGACAGAACAATTTCTGGGTGGATGAAACGTTACTGCGGAGCACATCAGAAAAACTGTAGCGTATGCGCATGCGTATCTACTTGGCACATGCAAGCGTCTTTGACTCATGGCTTTGAGAATTCATCCAGTAAAGTAGTTCGTAAGAAAGGAAAAATAGAGGAAGAGTGAGTAACACCGCGGGAAGTGAATCTGCCTAGCATAGCCGAAGACACGAGCTCTTGGCTGCGCAGAGCGTGTGTGCGCATTATCGGTAGAACTCGTAACTTTTCAACAATATTAGACGCCACCATACCTCACGCTCCGCGCTTGCGCGATACAGTAAAATAATTGAAAGGTGTACACACACAAACGCAAACATAGACAAACACTCTCACTCAATCGTTACTTCATTCACAACCAAGAGTATACGCATTCTCAACTTTGTATCTGCTACGGCTGACCCCTCGCCTTCTTGTAAAGTACCATCGTCAACACCACCACATAACAATACTGGACCATGCGAAGCGTGAGATTGCAGTGTATGCACTATACAACACGTCTCTCACGACCGCTTATATGTTATCGCCACCGAACACTTTCAAAACAACGCCGGTAGTCCTTATCAGTCACTAATTAGGCGGCATCACTGAAGAACTTGAATCGAACGTGTGCCACTTCCTTCTTAAACTTTAGTACAATCTCCTCGAGGAAGCGTAACGTCAACAGTACGGGTGATCTTGCATGCTTCAATGGACATTAGCCCACCGAATGCTAGCATTTTTCTTTCGAGAAACTTCAGAATATTTGTGCTGTTTATGCTCGACATCACCAATATTTCGGCGGCATTTATACAACGTCGACCCTGCATGATCGCTTTGTGCACATTCACCCGAACGACCTTGCTCATCCCGCTCTACTAAAAGCCAACTAAAACCTCATTAAGCGCTTTCATCACAGTGTTGAGGTGAGCAATACACTCTCTCAAGAGCTAGAAAGTGTCAGTGGCGTTTTCGTTCCGTGAATCTGGACATGTGAGACAGAGTAAGAGCATGCATGTTTGGGTTGTGCATTCACCGTCCCTTATTTATTTGTTTCAATATTTATTTATAACTTTGAAACTCACCTAAAGTGAAATTATATTACTTTTATTACTGCAATGCGTTGCTATAGTTACGTAACTATTGGGCAACCACATGTATTTGCTAAGTTTCCACCGCACATTCAAATTCGTGATTTGCCCCTGCTTCCTGCCTTTAAACCTCTTCGCCAGTAGGGGCGCACTACGCTAGAGTAAGAGTTTGCTAACAATTCCAGGATTACCAGCATTGTCTTTTAGATCATGTAACTAAAAATAATATTTATTTTAAACACGCAACACGCTTCCGCTGAGTTCGAGGTTGTTGGAAAATACATTGTATGTTGTTTACAACAATAGGAACTCCACAAGACTGTGCTCTACAGGAAAGAGGTTTCTGATTCCGTGACACATTGTGGCAGTTGGCTTCGTTGTAGTAGGCAATGTCCAGATTGTACGTATGCTCCTACTTACTGAGTTGAAGTTTCTGGTAGGCTCATGTATTTACAGTTGTTATAGCTTGTTGCGGTTGCACCGTGTACACGTATTTTCCTAAGAATAAGGCAATACGAAAGGCTCGCTACATAGGATGAAGTGGAATAAAAGTTATCAAATTGTAAGAAATCCGAAACAACATCAAATACCATGAGCAATAACTTATCAATATGGAGTAGCCGACGTAATATGGACCTCAACCTTTCCCAAGCAAAACAGTGTGAAACGAACAGAACAGATCAATTACCATGACAAACGTAATTGTTTTGTTTCACAAAAAAACTTAGATTTAATGCGGAATATGATGCTATGGCAAAGCCCCGTGGTTGGAGGCAATAAATTGTGATTTCCTGCACGGCACGGCAGTTTACAGAAATCAATCTTCTCGTTCTGCATTCTTATTCATTAGTCAAAATAATTTTTTTTCTGGGACCAGGCGCTAGTGTGCAGAGCTAGGTGAGCCGGTGACCTTGTTAATACAAAAGATGAATGCAGCACTGCGTAGGAAAATGAATAAAATAGTTCCCGGTGCAAATTTAAAAGGTTAAGATTGCTCTCCACTTTTGCGACAGGAAGTGGCTAGTAAGGGTGTATCCACACAACGGGCGGCTCGGTGGAAATGTCTTGCGCCGAATGTGGTTCCGCCACCCATCTGACTTCGAAGCGCATCCGGACAGCGGACGAACCGAGTAAATGAACGTGGTGCAGAAAGAGACATGGTGTGATCATCTGAAGCGAGCGCTGCCCGCTTAGACCCTTGAAGCCCTTGGTCGCACGTTGTGCGACCTGTTAGTCCCCAACGGACACTTGGATTCGCTTTAGGCTTGTGTTCAAACAGTCGGACGGCAAATCATTCATGACGATTTGCCACCATGTTCGTGAGCCGTACTCATTAGCTAGGAGGTGTCAACTGAGCGAGTGCCTCTGTTGGCGGAACATGGCATCAGAGCTTTGCAGTAATTCGAGTGGTAACAAGCCTAAGAGGCTGTATAGTGTGCGAAGTTTTGCTTGTATCTTATTTCTTTAAGTGACGAACTGTATAAGAGTTTTTAAATTGTTTTTGTATTGTCATGCATTGTTTTTGTGTAAAGATGCAATGTGAAATAAAGGCTGTTTTTTGGAATTAAATGATGAATAGCACTTGCTTCCTGCACAAAGATGTTGGCAAAAGGACTATACCGCTCAACAAAATTCAGGAGGAAAAATGTTGCGTCGTCACATAAGCTCATAGTTTGAAGTCGTGTAGGTAAAGGGAACTCAGCAAAATACCATTGAAAAAGCCCCAACAAAACAAAAAAAAAGGTCATGCCCGCTGCCGAATCCTTGTGACATTGTCAGCGGAACGAGCAAAAAAAATATCTCCTCTTTTTGCCAGAGCTATAATAGAACCCTCAGGTAAATCCCTTGAGTTAGACCACCGAAAACCACATTCGAAAATGAGTTTCGTATTTCGCACCAACGAAGTCCTCAGATGCGGCACGGACAGCCCAAATCCGCGACGCGTATTAGCGCGAGGCGCCGTCCACCACGGTCAAGATGGATTTATTCCGTCGTTTGGATACCCACGAGACGACTAATATACCTTCACCATTAGAGTCGATTAATGCTACTGCAGACCATCACAGCACCTGACCCCCTGTGTACCAACTTGGCTTGTGATTGTTGCTACAGCCAATTATCTGTAAGGCTTAAAAAGGGTTGCAGTGCATTGCAGTTAGGTGAGCTCTTTCTGAATGTTTTGATGAGGTAATGATGTTTCAGACGGAACTAGCACAAATGCGCATTTTTTGTTGTGACTGTTGGCCAAAGAAGCTCATGGCGTGCAAATGAATCATCATGTTTCATGTAAAAATCTGCTCAAATAAATAATAACCCACTGTACTTGCCTGACGGCCTCACCGTATAGTCTTACTGATGGTTCACCCTTCGGCACTGTCCAGCGCTTTCGCACAGACAGGTTACGTCATTTCCGGTGAAATATGGTGTGTCATTTCACGTAATACTTCTCAGCTTAATAATTGTTGGTGGCTTAACGTTCCAAAACAACCGTACGATTACGAGAGACGTCGTCGTGGAGGACTCCGGGAGTTCTGACCACCTGCGGTTTTTGAACGTCATGGGCCTCAAGAATTTTCGGCTCCTTCAAAAATGCGGCCGCTGTGGCCCGGAAATTTTCTGGGCTATATTAAGTGGTGATATTCTGTGGAGTTATGCTGGAAAGCTTTCTATAATGGTGCACCTGCGAACTCGCGCAGCCGTCACATAAGCGGATGGTGTGGAAAGCATGGTAAAATTAGCACACTTATCGCTTACTTCACTGAAGGATTGGCCATTTCGTTTAGGAGTAGCCCTTTATGACCCGGTGCTAAAACTATTCTAACATTTCTCAAAAGGGGGGGGGGTGGTATTATGTCACGACACGTCTTTATTATGTGCGGGTCATCACTAGCAAAAAGTGCCGCGCAATGAGACAAAGAATGTGTAGTTATAACAGCCGATATAGTACCTTCGTTTGCCTTTCGTAAGGCGAGGACCACTGTTAGAAACTCGGCCACAAAAACGGGTATGAAAGCAGGTAATCGGAAGGAATGGGACCAATTTATGATGGGGCTGAATATACCAACACATGACTTTTCGTCTCACTGTGATGCATATGTAGCAATAATTACGCTTGCTTTGACGCTCTGCAAGCGTTCTTGCAATATACTTCGAGTGTGATGGGGGAGGAACTTTGCATCATTAGGAGAAATGTCGTCAAATTTGATATTTACATGGTATGAACTTTCGCTAGTTGGTGTTATCTCACAGATATATACATCAGCGGGTCAAGGAAACGTTGTACAAATGTAATTGGTGGGGTGTAAAATCTTCCCCATATAACAGTGAAAAATGATTCCGGAGTGGTTATAGATACTGCCTCCGATAGCTCTATGGGTGATTCGTAAATACGAAACCTACACGAGAGAGAAGGAACTATCGATTCTAGGTATAAAACACAGTTAGAAACCGTTTTAGGAAGGCCAAGGCATAAGCACAATGATTCTCTTTCTAAAATAATTAAATGCCAGATTCGGTAGGCTGGAGCACCAGAGAAAAGCACGGAACTGAAGTCCAAAATATGATGAACGTACATTCGATACATTATTATTATTGTGTCTCTTCTCATGCCTATTCGGTAGTTGCTTATCCTAGGCAACATGCCGACGGCTCGTGCGCCTTTTGAAGCTATGTATTCGCTGTGCTGTCGCCAGTTAAAAATTCCATTGTAAATTACCCCAAGGTATTTATTAGATTCCACTTGCGGTATGTCTTCACACTGGGAACATAATGAGATGTTCCCGGGGTATTTCAAGGGGAAGACACGAATGGCACATTTACTCGGATTCAGTAAAAAGTGATTGTCATCAAGCCAGTTTTCCAGGGTGTTAAAATAAGACTGAAGACGGTCTTATAAGGTCTGACTGGTGTCTGTCGTTGCAAAGAAGGCGATATTGTCTGCACAAACATAAGTTCTTTTTCGTGGTTACGCGGAATTGTACTCACTAACACATTAAATAAAACCGCGGACAGCACTCTACATTGCGGTAATCCTCTCGTTTGTGTGGGAATAGTCGATAAAAAGCCGCGTCTCTCATAATCATAAGGTGGTTTTGGGACGTTAAACCCCACATATCTATCGATGAAAAGCCGCCTTTAAAACAGTAAACTTTCAATGTACAGGAACAATTTTTGAATCCGCGTTACTGTAGACGCTGGAAAATACAGTGAGTCCAATCTATCTATCAGAATACCATGGTCTACTGTATCGAATGCTTTAGCGACATCCAAAGTTGCTAGAGCGGCATGTTTGTTGTACTGTCGTGCTAATTGTATACAACTTTCTAAATCAAAATGAGCATTTAAAATTGAACACCCAGCCCTTAACCCGATTTTACAGGGGCCTAAGATTGGCCTGTCGTCAATTTCACCAGATTTGACGTCAAGGCTATTGGCTTTATGTTGTCTAATATGTACCATCCGTCTTGTTTCTTCAGCAACAGTATGATTTTAGGTACTTTCCATTTCAGTGGTATCCATGAGTTATTCAACGAATAATTCACAATATTTAAAAGAACATTCAGCGATTCTTGAAGTAAGACAGTTAACATGAAATTCGTAATCCCATCTGGCCCAGGGGCTGTCGTTGGTGCAGATATCACAGTTTGAGTCAATTCAGATAAAGAAACTTCTGTAAATTCATGCCAAGATACCTGCGTTGTGTGATTAGCCGAGAGGTTTGTACTAAAGCGACGTTCTAAACCTTTGGTTATCTCCTCCAGCGAGCCGCTAATTTCTTGCTGCGGCAAGATACACGATTCTAATGTTAAAGGTGTTGGTACTACTTTTCTTGACTGCATATATGCAAACAAAGCGCCTTTTTTGTCTGATTTGAAAATAAAATCAAAATGTTGACTGTCATATTGTTCTTTCGCGCGGTTAAAAGTGCGTTAAATATCCCGGCAAAAACTGATAGTCTTTCAAATTTGCTGGGCATTGATTATGGAGAAGCTTCTTACAAACGGCTCTCCGTCTTCTGCGATTGCGTGTACATTCACTATTCAACCAACGAGAGGAGGGTCATTAACGCAATGGGATAGCGAACATTTTTCCGGCATCTTTCTACTATAGAGTCAATCGATGTTAGATGCGATTTTCTGACCCCTCTCATTCTGAAGTTTGGCAATGACCGAACGCAGATAGGTTTGTGATTTCTGATGGTTAATATACGGCCTGTTATAAAAGAATCTGACGTTTGGTGAAAAAAAAACTGGCATAACTGGAGTGTTGGGAACCTAAACCCCCTCAAAGTAGTCCCCTTGGAACTTGACACACCTCTCCCAGGGTGCTGCTATTGTTGGCAGCATTCTGAGAAGGCCTCTTTCCAAATGAAGTTTAGCTCAGTGGTCGTTGCAGCCATAATGTTCTCCCTTGTCTGAAATCGCTCTCGATTTCTTCTTGAATTTGGGAAATAACCATAAGTCACAAAGGGGCATATTCCGAGAGTAAGAAGCCTGTTGAACTACAAGAGTCCGACTTTTCGCCAAACAAAGTCTGAACGAAGGCTGAGGAATATGCAGGGGCATTGTCGTGATGAATTTTGCAGTTTCCTGTTGAGCAAAAGTCTGGTCTCTTGCGCCACACAGCATCACGCAGGCGACGGAGGAGATCTCTGTAGCACTCTTTGGTGATTGTCTGACCTTGTGGTGCGTACTCGTAGTGTACCACACCGCGGGAGTCAAAGAAAGCACTCAGCATCACTTTGACATTGCGGCGCACTTGGCAGGCCTTCTTGGGTGTTGATGACGTGAAATTCTTCCACTGTGACAACTGGGATTTGGTTTCTGGGTCGTATCTGTACACCCAAGACTCGTCACCAGTGATAACGGTGTTCATGAAATTAGGGTCACTGCTCGTGAAATCCAGCATGTACTGTGAGAATTCAACACGAAGTAGCTGTTGCTCCCCTGTGAGCCGTTTCGGTACGAATTTTGCCGAAACTCTTTTCATGACCTAACTTCTTTGATCTTAATGGAATGCGCAGAAAAATTGCTCTTGCCCACCTCTTCCGCCATTTTCAGGATAGTCACACAACGCTCCCGCATCACCACAGCGATCACTTTGGCAATGACCTGGCCATTCAGCATGTTGAGGGCCGACCGGGACGTGGCTTGCTCTCCGCTGATCTGCAGCCGTCTTTAAACCAGTTCTACCACTTCTTAATCCATGTGCGGCTCATGGCGTCGTCATCGAAAGCCATCCTAATCATCCCAATGGTTTCCGCTTGGCTGTCGACCTGTTTCTGGCAAAATTTGGTGCAATAGCGCTGCGCCAGCTGCTCCGTCATTTTCCTTGCAATGAGAAACCAACGAGAGCACTGCGCACAGCCTCATTCAAACACTGCATTCTAGCGACTGTCGCTGTTTGCAAGTGGTGAAAAATTCACGCTTGTGCACGAAGGTTCAAGGTCGGCGGATACAAGCGAGCCTGTCTCAAATCTATCAGGTGCTTGCAAAAATAAGGTCGGATACTTTTCTAACACGCCTCTACAATTATGGTTGCTGGTCAAAAGTTGTTATTGGACATGCAATGTCAAAAACTACCATAAGGTGATTGCTGTTAGTTGCAGAGTCAACAACGGACCATGACAAAACATAAATTACACTCGTACAAATCTTCAAATCTATCACTGACAGAGTCTGACCTCGAACAAATGTTGCGTGCTCTTTATTAATACGTGACAAATTTTGTCAGTGATCCAATTCCACAACCATCTACCACACAGGTCTGTATTTATCCCCCAAGACAAATGATGAGAATGAAATTCAAATGTGAGCACCGTTTCTTTTTGAGAGGCTGCCAAAACACTGTTAAGGTGACTCAAAATTTGTACACATTAGTGCAAATGATAATTTACGATACAAACAGGCTGTTACCCTGGAAGGTACAGATCTAATGCTATAACTTAACAATCAGGGTTTGTCATCCTGAAAGCAATGTTCGCCCTATGACATAGTTTACTTGATACGAGTATCATTAAACCACCGCCACGTCTTTGATAATATAAGTGAAAAAAATGAAATCCTCTAAAATAAAGTTTTACAGCGAGAGCTATTATTATATCGCAACTCGGGTCTCGTGCATCACTGTAGTTGTCCACCGCCTCCGCTGGTGTCCGTAATCACATCGGCGAAAGCAGAAAAAGAAAAGCTAATACCATTGACTCAGTAGAACTCGAACCCGGGTCCGCTGGGTGCCAGCCCAGTTTTCTACCACTCAGCCACAACGCTGCTTTTTTTTTCTTTAATGAATGACATTATCACCAGTAAAGTACACAGAACATACTTCATCTGAAGTCAGGCAAACACACACAAGCGTCAAGAACGGGAAACCACTGCGCAACGGGGTCAAAAGTCTCGACAACACTGCGCACTTGAGCAGCTGCTTCTCGGAAGACAGATCTCGTCGACCGTGATGGCTCGGCGTGTCTATCGATCATACGGCTTTTCCATAATGAATAAAGTCCTTACAACATAAACAGGTCGCAAGGAGTACTATCAGTCAGACTCTTTTTGAACGGAAGGAACCTAATACCATGGGCTGTGATTGGAAGTTCTGCATGTGACATTACGGCAAACTTGCCTTAAGCAGGCTTTGTGTCGGGAAACCAATCACGTTAATACGACTTATAAAGCGTTTTAAAATATCGAAAGAACAACCAGTCGTCGCACAAGGTCAATCGCAATACAAGTGGGTCGTCCAATGTTTCAATCCATTAAAAAGCTTGTTTTTGTTCAGCTAATAACTGTGGCGCATACCCACTTCAGGCATAATTGCTCATCGTCGTCAGCTACTGCATGAACAATTGGCACAACATTTCTCGCAATAGTTTAGCGGATACCATGATTCTCAGAAGAATCACGAAGCATGGCATATAGCGAATGCCAGCCTACTACCCTTACATTTTTTATTAATGCCGTAGTGCGCATCAAGTAAGCGTGCTTGAAGCAGTTACCCAATTATTGTATAGAAAAGGCTCTGAAAGGCCGCTCTTCTATAGTTTTGGCTGTGACTGTGCTGCGCCTTCCGTGCAGGCCTGTCGTTTTTACCAGGTGTATGCCAAGTTTCTTGGAGAATATAATACCACGTTTAAGTTGGTTAAGAAAGATAATTTAAGTTGGTTAAGGCTGAGAATGTAGAACGGCAGTTCCACTGAAGTACCCTTTGATGACCAATGGCGCTGCACCTGACTCCTCCTTTTTGGTATCTTTTCTTGCAAGTAACAACTCAATATTTTTTGTTTTTTACTTTAGGTCCACATATATAGGCGATCATGTACGTTTATGAGCTCGGATTTAAATTTCCATATTTGTAGCTTCACTTATGCTTGACTGAGGCGTATAATGGTCTGACTCACCTGTGAAACAAGCTGCTTAGCCTCATTTACACATTCAGATAGTTTGTCCAGCACCTCTCGATGTAGTTGCGTGGCGTCAATGGTGATATCTGATTATTGGAGAACTGTAGGAGCCTGAGGCAACACTCCTTGCGTCATCTGAGTTGAAATGAGTAGCGTTAAACAGGCATTTAGGTTAAATATTATTTATTCATCGCCTTAGCCATTGCCTTTTCAAACGCAGATTCAATGGCATGTGATATGTTGAGTCTATACTGGAAATATTTTGTGCTGCTGCACCAGAATATCCCAAGACCCGGTATTTAACCATCTTAATAGCCTCCCTGCGTGATCAGCGGTGGAGGTCTATAATCTTCAAGATTAGTATTTACTGAGAGTGAGCACCACATTCACAATGATCTGCAGAGTGATCCCCTCTACAAAAGCAGCACTTTTCTGATGTTGCAGGGCATTCGCTTAAGGAATGGCTTTCGCAGCTGGCGCGGCAACGAAGCTTTGATTTGCATCCTCCCGCCCTGTGGCAGAATCTCCAGCAGCTTTTACATTGAGCTGAACTTGAAGCGAGGGGCTTGACACGAAATATCAGCGGCCATAGCCTTATTTGTGACAGGAAACTTGTGCCCACAAATGTAGCGATGACAGATTCGGCTGGTATCCTCTCGTTATTAATCAGGCGATTGCAACGGTAAACAGAAATTTTGCCTGCTCCGGAAAGCCTGTCTAGGGTCTCCTCTAGACTCAATTCAGAAAAGACGCCCCTTTTGAGGCCTTTAGTACACGCAAAGTGAGGCGAAATAATAGCACTCACCGGGGCTCGCGCGAAATATTTAGCAGAACCTGCACACAAGTGTGGTAAGGTGACCTACATACTACACCACCTCGTCCGAAAAGGCGCACGTCGGTGGTATCTGAAAGTAGTTTGATGTGGCTTTCAGTTCCTTCTGGACAAACAGGAGGTTCGTGAGGCTGATGATACCTCCATTTGTAGACACTAGTGTGACAGTAATGTTGCTCACCCCACTGCAGAGGAATGACTCTAATGGAAATTCATTAGGTGACAATGACGCCGATCAGGCGAACCACGCCTGGCCAGGAGGATTGGCTGGAATCAGCACTAGGGTAAATTCGAAAGCAAATAATCTACTTGAGGCTATAAGGCAAGGAATCAAAGCTTAGAGGACTCAATACTTGGCCAACAACACCGCAGTGGTCGAAGAACATGACAGGGACTCGAGGACCTCCAGCCAGGCTGGTGTTCCAAAGATGCGATCGTTTCGATCAGCAAAGCACGCGCTTTCTACGCTTTCTCTGAGTCTCTTTGCAATAGATAGGAGAGATGGCCATAAGATTGGCACACACTTCAACGGAGTGCTGGCTAACCACTTCTGCAGCCTTTAACTCCATGTTTTGTCCAAAAAATACTCACACAAATTTACATTCCAAACACTACGATATATTTATGGGAAACATCGTAGGAGAGGACTCCGGAAATTCACACCAGCTGGTTCTTTGTGACGTGCACATAAATCTAAGTACATGATCCTCCAGCAGCTGTCGCGGCCGGGTATCAATCCCTCGATCTTCGGGTCCGTAGTAATGCCATGGGCAAATTATATTGATAATGAAACTTGGAATAAAAAGTGTCGAAAATCTATTGCCATAAGCATAAATTCCCAGCGACAATTGAAGCGCGTCTAGGTGAGGGACCAAAAAACCAGAACCAAAAACCTATATATAATTTTTTTATATAGCCGTTAATTTCATATATATCGAAGTTAACTATAAATTTAGTTTGCGATTTATTGGACGGTTGGCTCAATGGTTGACTGACTAATTTTTTCGTCGAGTCTCACAAATGTGGGGTGTATCCCAGAAATAGGCTATAAGGGCTTGTGTTTAGTTATGCGCACTGCCGGGTCAAAAAGGCATCACTCACTTTCGCTTGGTGGTCTAGTGCGTATTCCATAGCTTATTTATTTGCAAGTGTACTGTTCACTGGCGTCACATTTGAGAGCCGAACAAGCTTACAGAATGTGTAGATAGCCGCTCCTGTGGCTGCTGACTGCTTTCGCTGGTACACGCCCATGTACCCACGCCTTTCGTTACAGTGAATGCGATGCGCTAAGCAACGAAAAGTTGTACTCCAAGGTTGCTAAAGTGATATCCTCAATGCTGCTGTCTTGATTCAGTAGTTTTCTACGATTGGACAACATGGGTTTTAGAATTATCGTGCTAATGTGCTGCTGAACAGTTGCATTATCTACTAAGTTTTTGTGTATACTGCAAGTTAACTATTTGGCTAATAAAACAACCTTGCTTCCTGAGTCTTGTTGGTCTTTTTTTCTCTCGTGCAAGCGATTTTTCACCCATAAAGACGCAATAGGATTGAATATCACGTATTTATTAAAAGGCATGCAAAAGGTCGACACTAAGAAGAAATTTTATTTCGCCCCATATAGGGTAAATGCACCACGTCGCTACCGCTTGCGGTTGTGACATCGTACTTTATTTTTATTTTTTGTTTGCTGTTAGTTGTGCCCTTCATGCATAGATGGTGATGGTGGCAACAAGCTGCCGAATACTAGATGCACGGGCTTCTATGGAAGTTACGCTACCAGTTTCCTTGGTAATGCCTCGTAACTACTAGACCACCGCAGCGAGTCTTGTTCTTTCATGTGCACTGACAAAATCAGCTGCATTGATCAAACACTGATTCTCTGTATGCCTGACGTGAAGAGAAGAATTTCTATCATTATAACTTTACTATTGTTCTTTTTCTAGGGGCGAAGCTCTTTAAGGTCGAGGCTTGTTTCTTGGCGTTAGCAAGCGACGTAGCCACCGCCGACGATGACGATGATGCTGATGACGATGAAGATCACGACGATGATGATCACGCACAACAACTGGCTTGTGCAGTAGATGACGTCTTGATATGCTTTACGATGCATTTTCTAAGATTGGAAACAACCAAAAACCACCAGGGAAACGCGCCCAGACCTCGTCTTTGCCAACTTCAGAATAGATCTGATACCACAAAGCACTAATAATGAAGGCAAAACAAAATTCACAACTCAACACAACATACCAGTTGTGACCAATAGCCACGCCGTGATGGTGTAATGGTTAAGGTACTCGGCTACTTACCCGCAGGTCGCGGGATCGAATCCCGGCTGCGGTGGCTGAACTTCCGACGGAGGCGGAAAGGCTGTAGGCCCGTGTGCTAAGATTTGGGTACACGCTAAAGAACCCCATGTGGTTAAAATTTCCGGCGCCCTCTACTACGACGTCTCTCATAATCATATGGTGGTTTTGGGACGTTCAACCCCACATATCAATTATCAGTTGGGACAAATAAACATTGTATTTAACTGTACACCACTTGGCACACATTCACATGCGTGAGTGGTCAATGTGACGAGTGATTTGTAGTAACACCGAATGATACCACTGCTTCACCCACTCATCATGATTAACTTCGTGGATATGCCGTGATTTTTTCTGTCTCTCCAGCCGGTAAGTAAACGCAGTGTTGCGATAATAATAAAGCATGCTGACCCCACGTCAGTTAGATTCTGACTGATGGTGTTTTACAAACAGATTAAGTCAAATGCTTCCTACTACATACGTGACGCAAAAAAATGAAAGAAATAAAATACAGGTGTAAGCTTAAGCAGCAGCTATAAGCCGGATAATAGCTGCAAAAACGAATATAACAGCGGGGAATTAAGCGCGCAACGCTCAATGTTGACGTATACATAAACACGTTCGAGGCATCGCACCGAGAAAAGTTCAATAAATGACATATCCAGGAAGTTACCTCTCATCTCACCCTGTCACATTTATGGATATAAGTTTTATTTGATAGAGGAAAAAGAAACAACAAAAGAAATAAACTTCTAGTGAAGAAAAGAAACATGAAGGCTCAACGAAAGCGCTTGTCCTCCGAAGTAGAAGCACGTAAGCATGCAGCGAATGACCGCACGATGTCTTTTCCTAAAAAAACGGCGTGACCATGATGGCTAACGATAACATGAGTATGCACTTTAGCCGTACTAGTTGTTCAGATAAGAGTAAGAGCACAAAAAAACTTATATTTCATTCTTTCTTCTGGCTTTGTGTTTATTGTAAACTAATATGTGCGTTTCTCAAGAAAAGAGTACTAGTTCGGTAATGAGGTAAAAGAAATAGAATGGCAACATAAAAATGTGAAAAAGGACGCCTCATAAAATGAATGAGGAACAAAAGAAAAAAAGAGAAAGGAGCATACAATAGCAGAGAAAGTAACATAGGGATCAGAGGTGAGACAAGAAATTACAGAGTCGAGAACTCCCGACCACACCAATTTAACGGTGTGTAAAGAGTATATGACAATTTTAATGTCATCGCTTCCTCCCGGTAATTGAAACAAAGAAGAAGAAAAGTAGATCCTATGAAGCACGATCTGCGCCAATATCTCCTCACATCTTGTCAATTTAAAAAAAGGGGGGGGGGGGGTAAGGAACAGAGGCGGCAGAAGCGGAAAACTATAGTAAGATGGAAGGTGCACTTAAGAGTGCGCACGTATAGCCCAGTGACGAAAATGACTTCACTCATGGAACAAATGCGCGCCCGCTATTCTTATGATGACAGCAATTTCTGCTGAGTGCGTGAGATGACAGAGACATATAGGGAGGCGTTGCATGAAAATTCTCTGCCGCCTCTCTCCGCATTCATGTTCGTTGCTACCCTATACTATACATATGTGTATTTAAGCTTGTCTAATATTCCTCTACTTATACTTATTCAAATGCACAAGCACCTCAGCTTCGTTTTCCCAACTCTAACTAATTAATATTCCTGGTGCGATAGTGCGTCACCTAAACTTAACAATATAAGGTAGTCCGTTGCTTTTTTTGTTTTTTTTTCTTTTTGCGAAAGTTGGTGAAACGAAAAAACTGAATGTACGTTAGCTACATTCGCGTATTTCAGCCACTTCTCTAAAGTGGCCGCCGCGAGAAAGCGGTTTCTGTAATAGCAGTGATCCGGTAACACCGTGCCACTTAACACGCGAATGGCCCGACTTGCATACTTGATCGCCGTAGCGTAAAAGCGCCCCTGTGAGTATGTAAGACGCTTTTGCTTAACTGAAATGGGGCCCTTGCGAGCAGCACCACTTAAGACAGCGAGAAGAGGCGCGATGCGCGTGTTTAACTGGCCACGTGTCCTTCGGATCTACTTTCGTGTCGCTCGCGTTATAAGTGGTGCTGCTTGCAGTGGTTCCTTAACAATTCCCTTTACACTTCATACCAGCATGAAAACGAATCGTCGTTTAAATTTTGAAACTAAATTGACGGGCTGCGAACAACAACTGAAACGAACACTACCTTTTTGGTCCAGCAAGCTAGCCCATCTGCGTATTATTGAAGTTAAGCACGGCCAAGTTGTGCTCCTAAACGTTGGCCACGAGTGAACTGATCTCCTCGCATAACACTTCTCCTACATTACATGAAAAGTACAAGTAAGGTTTTTCTGCTCATGACAAAAAAAAAGAGAGAAAAAGACCATCAATGGTACCGCTACATTTCCCACGGCTCTGCGCGGTGGTCAGCCACTTTGACACGGCAAAGTGCACTTTCGCACCGAATCATCCCGCTCTTCATCAGCGTTTCAGACTCCGCGCGGCCATACTGAACAACTGCTTCGAAGTATGTCCTTCTTCTTTTCGTTTCTTCCTTAAATTAACCCTGAAGTCAGCCGCTTTTCATTCGGCCAAACTTCGGAGAAGGCTGTGGCGAACTGGTAGATACATCAGTGTGTTAATGTCAGATTTTCGGTGGGGCTCAGATGTTTCCAGAGGTTTTAAACATATGTTACAAATGGGTTTTATATGGCGCAGCATTTAAAGCAAAATATTCTACTCAGCTTAACGTGTTTTCCTTTAAGGCCTAGTACACGAAATGCATGAATAATAAGAATGTGTACTAAATGTACTGATTTATATCCAACCACATTCTTGACTAATTGTGCCTACATACTGCACAAAAGGAGCAAAAATTATGCAGCTCTTTTCATGCCATCAGAAACAATACATACATGCAAAAAATGGCGATATTTTAATAGAATAGTACGCTATTTTCGTAAGTGATAATAAGTATGGGATGTAAGAATCCAGTCAAATAAACAAATTAGTTTGAATGTAAGTGTCTTATACGCAGTAAGAACCTGGCGTATACAACACAAACAGGTAAATAACTAATTCATTGTGCATTTCTTTCAAGGTTTCGCTTATTGTGTATTCCTTTTTTTTTTAACTTTACTTCTCAACTTCTTCTAGAAGTTACTGACTTCTAATTCAAAAAGAAAGAAAAGAAAGCAACTGCTTGTTAGTAACTTTATGAAAATATAAATAAAACTGTACTTTGGAAATTTCCAGTGCAATTTTTCAAACAATTTTTTACTCACAATTGAGAGTACGAACTAGCGATGGATCCCTAGGTTTACTAGCCGATTTCAACCTGTGTCAACCAAGACATCAATAATATCAACATAAATCTTTGCTGAAGCCCAGTCTGAATCCTAGAAAAGTGAATTTAAAGAAAAAGAGACCATGAGTTTAGACGTTTTCGATATCTCTTGGCATTTATATTTCGCATTGTTGTTTAACGTCTTTTAAGAGTGTATTTATTTCTTAGAGATGTTTTACATACACATAAAGCACCTGCTTGAAGGCAGGCTACCGGAACTGCCCTTAATTAACGTCCGTGTTTTTCTGCAAACACCGTCTCTCTATTTCTTCATGTTTTATCATGGCTCCGCCAAGTCACTGTTGTAGGGCCAGTGGCAGCAGCATTGAAGGTTTATAATTTACGCTCGTGCTCGGTTATAGTCCATCTGTAGTATTTTTCATTTATCCTGTTTGACATCCTCAGTGGGCGTTCACGTGGCTATAGGTTGTGCTTTATTATATGTGTTTTTGTGCTAAGAGACTTCATTTTGAGAACGCTGCTCGTGTTCGTGTCTCTTCTTTACCTAGGCTCGTCGTTGTGTCGCATTGAATCCGCCTAACATTCATCAAACTCACCCAAATACCAGTTTTTCTTGAACAAACATCAGCTTGCATTTAACGCTAAAAAAATTCTTGTAAATTCAGATAGATTTATTGGTTGACTTGAAGCACACGCTGCTTTCGGTTAACAACTGGGAAGTCGGGCAATCGAAATCAACAATGTCTAGAAGTTTGGAAACCGCAAAAAGAAAACAAATTATATGACACTATATTCAAGGCTGATCAGAGGCGTTTCGGTTGCGGGCGGTCGCTTTTGTGTGCAAACTTTGAGACGAGTTTGCCACCGGAGCCATAATAATTTTGTTCCTAATACGATATGTCAAAGACGGCCGCACGAGGCTGTTCGGGCGCAATCTGGCCGCGTTTTTCAGTCGATGTGAGGGGAGAGCACGTCGGCGCCGACGCGGGGTGGGCCCCGTCCGGATCCCCACTCCGGCTGATGAGCCCGGTGGCGTCGACCCAGGTCGGCTCTGTGCGGCCACGTCTGCGCACGTTCTAATTTACGACCCGCGTCGTGAGCGCACGCCACAGGGCTGCCTAATGGCCGCCGCCAGAGGGTCGCGTTAAAAAATCGCCGCGCAAACAAATGGTCGGCCGTGCCGGCCGGTCAAGGCTCGAGCCCGTGGCTCTAAAATCTTCCCAGAAGAATGTAGCTAGCAGCGCCTACCGAACCACGACTCCGAAAGTGTGGTTTGACCATGCACGCTCTCGGCGCGTCACGGTCCGGGGATGAGAAGTCAGGCATATGCAGCGAATCCACTGAGGAGCTGGCTCCTCCTCGACGATCGGTTATAGGAGAAGCGTAATTAGGGCTGGAAAAACGTGCTGCGTGCATACGTCTAAAGTGAAGCTCTCCTCAACGCGTAAAGTGAAAACTACTGGATTTTTTTCGCTGTTGTTGTCTCCGATTGAATATGCTTCATGACACCAAAAGTGCTGTGCTAGCTTCGACGAATCCCGAAGGTTTTAGCATCAGTTAATTGATTGATATGTGTGATTTAACTTACCCAAACGACCCTATTAATATGAGAGACGCTGTTGTGCACAACTCCGGAAATTTTGACCATATAAGTTCTTTAACGTGCACCGAAATCTGAGCACATGGACCTACAGCATTTTAGCGGGTCAGCAGCCAGGTACCTTAGCCACTAGACCACCATGGCGGGGCATCAACATCAGTTAAGAAATGTGGAGATCAATAATACAAAATGAGGTTGCTTGCAGTTTAATGCACGCGACAATAATAAATGAAAACACCTAAACTATCAGTGGACTTTAGAGATTCTTATTCAGTATATTAGTTCTCCAGCGTCACACTTTGGCCCCGCCGCAGTGGTCTAGGGGCTAAGATACTCGAATTCTGACTCGCAAGTCACGGGATCAAATCCCGGCTGTGGCGGCTGCATTTCCGATGGAGGCAGAAATGTTGTAGGCCCGTGTGCTCAGATTTGGGTGCAAATTAAAGAAACCGAGTTGGTCTAAATTTCCGGAGCCCTCCACTACGGCATCCTTATAATCATAGGGTGGTTTTGGGACGCTGAATTCTACGTATCAATCAAATCAAGCGTCACATTTTGATCGATATTTTTTGCTGACAATAAAAAGCACAAAGGAACTGTATGGCTATATAGTAGCACAGAATTCTTTTCAATCAGCATTTGAAAGTGGCTAGGCAAGTACTCCCGCGAAAATTTAACCTTCTATCATTTCCAAAGTGCGCCTCGCTAACATGCATTTATATTGCCATAATTAAAACAATGAAGGAACCAGAAATTGCATGAATCTAGCATCAAGACTCTACCTTTTCCTTCGTGGAAATCAAAACTGACGGTAGCTACGATCAACCCTGTAACCAAACCTTTGACCACAGTGTCACATCGGCCCCGCTTATCACCCTCCATTTGTAATTCACACTCACTGCAACAAAGAGCGCAGCTGCCGACCTCTTAGCGTACACAGACGAATGTCATTTTACACCTCACCATCCAGGAAGCATGGATCAGGTGAACTAACGAAAAAAAAAAAACAAACGCTGGCATTTGTCTCGTGCTTTTCATTTTAGCTGTGAACATGCCTGTACATGGGCACGATCCTTCCTCCTTTACACGATTCGATCAATTCGTATGAACTAACTCAACCTTCAGCTAGTCGGTACAGAATGAGCGTCCTTATGAACTGCGATAACACTATAGTCGGTTGCGCCCTACACAAGCCCTGCCACCGAGTCGCAACGCACTTTTTTCTTTCTTTTTTATTCTTAATGCAGGCCTCCACGCAGCAAAACAAGTAGTTCATTCGAAAACCAGCAAGTGTAGTGACCCTCAGGAGATATCACTGGTGTATCTGAGCTATCCACGAAACACAAGCCACGTTGCGGCTTGTCGCTGGTGAAATGATGGTACGTGATTAACACTCTGAGTGCCTACCACGAGGGGGCGGGAACTCCCTATACTTAACCTATACCTAAAGCCCCTCGATCGTGAGAAAGTAACGACACTCTTGTCTACGCGCACATTTCCTCCTCGATTCGCCTTACCCGCTTGCTGCACGTGTGGTGCGCGGCGCCATTTTTCACCGACGCTCCTAGGGCGCGCGGCAGAATTCAATGAAGGTGGGTAATTTGCAGCATCTTGCGCGCCACAGTAGGGCTGGAATTTTTTCTAAAAAGTGAAAATAATACTATCAATGCTGAAAGAACTGTTTATTGAAAGATTAGCTTCTTCCGAAGGTCGTATAAGTGGACATGCTAATTAAATAAAAGTTTTTATGAGGAATTCTACGATGCGGTTGTTTTTCTGCCGCATAATAACATGCTGCGCGCTTGCATGTGATATAGTTCTACTTGTGGCATGTCCGCCTGTGTACGGATATTTTTTTTTTCGTGCTTGTGCGCCATCATACGACACAGGTACTCACAGCGTCACATATGTCAATGACTTCGAGGATGGTGGATCGTTTAGCCATGAGTTCATCTATTCGGCGTGAAAGTAGCTTTGCGCAGTGGTCGCTAAGTTAAAGAAGGCCTTTGAGCAAAACCAATAAGATTAACTGTCACAAACAATGAATCCTATACCACAATAACAGAAACATAAAAAAGCGAATAATAAAAACTGTGTTTTGATATTGTTGTCAAAGAAACTAGCGATCGTGCTACCCGTGAGAGGAGAAACTCTGCATCAGCAAGGTCATCCTACGCGTCGATAGCGACCAAAAAATCCTATCTGGACTGACAGATCCGTGGAAGAGGTACACATGTGACACTGGTATAAGAATTATTATAGCTGCTTATTGGTCAATGAAAAACATGCAGGCGTGACCAAAATGATTGCGGCCACTCTCTCCTAGAAAATTGCTCATTTTCACTATCATTGTGCTATAGCTTTTTTTGTTGAGCCTGTGTTTCTTTTCTTCTTTCTATGAACCACATCTCTTTCATGATTTTTTTTGTGTTAATACCCCCCCAAAAAAAACTAAATAAATGCCCTTACGGAAACGAGTGCCAATTAGTGTCAACTCTGTGCATTCATTCATTCGTTTTCTCCAACAAACGTTCCTGTAAACGAAGCATAACAGTCACAAAAAGAGCGATCGAGAAGTTGTGTAATCCGACGTAGTTGTTCGCAGCGAAAGCAGGCTTTAGTTGGGCATTTTCGACGATTGCCAAGGTGGGTGAGGGATGATGAAGTATGAGCTGAGTATATTTATTTATTTTCCTTATTTACTGCAGACCAGCGTTTTGGTCCAGGCAGGAGGAGTATGAGAAACATCAAGTGATATGTAACAGCAAAAAATAAAAAAGAAACGTGTATCTATGTGCTAACATAGTCACATGTCTGTGAAACAGCAACAAAATTTACAACACATTTGCACACTCTAATCTCCAAGTAGGTAACTTTCCAGCGATGTAGCAAAATTGTCAGCTGAAAAAAAATATCATGAGGCAGTGTCACAAAACGAGCGCTCAAACAGGGCACGCTGCCAAATTCTCGCGACGAAACGCCGGAGTGACGCCGCGAGGTCAACGATAAAAAAAAGAAAACAAACATCCAAAGACTCCCGGGCGCGCGACTCTCTCCCTCGGAAGCGTGGGTTCGCCGACGAACCTCTTCACCCCACATCGGTGCCCAAGCAAGCCCTCGAATGTTCTAGATGGAAAGGGGCGGAGTGATGCCGGGTTGAGTCATCTGTCGTGGACGGCCTTCGAGCCGTCTCTCCAGCCTTCGCTGCGTATCGCGCCGACGAAATGACGAGAACTTTCTGGAATCTCGCGCGGAAGGTATTTAATCGAGCAGCCGAGATGGGAAAGCAGGAGAAGACGAAAGTTAGCACCAGAGCGTGTAGGGTATCCCGCCGTGTAGTCGGCGTAGGTTTTGTCCGTAGGGACGAAGCAGGAGAAGAAGAGGATTTCCACCTGAGGTGTGAAGGCTCGAGCTACAGACAAGAGCGTGTGTCTACCGCTATCGAGCGAAGACGCGTGGCAACAGCTGCGTGTGTGAAGCCGACGTGTTTCCTGCGAAGAAGGTTGAAGCTTGGAGAGTGCCCAAGTGAAGACGCGAGGTTTCCTAGAAGAGACACTTCGGGGGCAGTCGAGGTTTCCTGGAAGAGAAACTTCGGGGGCAGCGGAACGACAACAACGCTGGACTTTGAGTGAGTGATTCTCGGAAGAGTATCATCCTGACTTTTGTTCCAAGAACTTTGGACTGAATAGGTTTTCTATCTCTTTACACTTTAGGTGTCTTGGTTGTTCAATGCATGCTCTGCATTGTAGTGCATATTGTTGTCTGTGTCCGTTTTTCGAGAGTGGCTGATTGTACTGTGTAGTACGTTGTTTGATTGGTGACATATTGTATTCAACTATTGTGGTGTGTGCATACTTGTGAATTGTTTTTGATCTGCCATTACTGAGAATATAATTTTGTTTTGTTTATCAACTCTCGGCTCTGACTTGTTCTTTGGGCCACAGCCGGCGTCCGCTGGCGCGCCAAATAGGGCCACTTTTAAATTGTCCACGCTTTCGTGGTGCGGTTCGGGGGCCGATACTTGGGCCCTTGGAATTAGCCCGGCGATCGCCTCTTTAATTAACAGAACCTGTGACAGGCAGTGAATCCTAGTCATCGACTGTTCTGTGAAAATTACTCTATTTGTAAGCACAACTAGTTCGTGCAAATATGGGTGCCAAGGATCGGTCATGTTTACGGCGGCTATTCCTAGCAGTGACTGGCTGAACGCAACAAGGTGCATTTAAGGCAACTTACCCTTACATCATTTTGTATAAATACGTTAAACGATTCAGTTTTTTCTGGTTTCTAACACAGGAACTCAGCATATTGATGATAACTCCAGTTTGAAGCAATGCACAAAAATCCAAGAAAAAAAACCAAGCATTTCCCTGAGGGTGAACATGGTGGTTAAGTGCGAATGCACGGGGTGATGCTATGAGTGGGAGTAAAGTTAAAATCCGTTGGCATTCGCCAGTGAGTTAACGTAAACTCCCCTAGTGATCACATTGCGATTCCCAGGAACCATTAATTAGACCGTCTCAGGAAATCTTGTTGAGTTTATGCGTATATGTGAGAGTAAATTCACACTGTAATGATGTTTATGTCCACGGCCCGCTTCGCCCGCTTGCGCTCGGCATCACGGGCCCTTCGCCGCCCTACCTTGTCTTCAACAGGCTCGACATCTTCAACGACGCATGCAATGCTCGCATTAGATTGCATTGTACTCGTTTTTGGAGGTATCGCAGTCGAGGTTGATGCCTGCGATGCATTCATACCTATGACGACTTGCCGATCTGGAGCAAGTAGTGGCAGCGCGGGTGCGCGCAGCCACGGAGCGGAGGGCGCGCAATCACGTGGTGTGGGACGTCGCTGCACTGTTGCTGCAGACGCTCCTCTCCGCTTCTCGCACCGTTGCTAGGGGAGAGGAGGAGGTGCACCGCAGATGGCGGATTCAGGGTCGCCTATAAAGTGTATTGGCACATAAAATCACAGCATATCCACGAGGTCAATGATGACGAGTTGGGTGAAGCGTGCGGACAGACGGATGTACGCATGGACGAATGTTCACACGGACGAACGGAGGCACGGACGCACAGAAGCATGGATGGACTGATGGACGCTTCATATACCTCATCATCATTCACTCCGTGGATATGCTGCGACGCAGTTATTATTGACATCCAATGCAATGCAACTGGCTACTACGACGATACGGGACATACGACCCATGACGTAAGAAGCTTCGCCCCTAAAAAACACGCATATCGATGAGCAGGCTGAAACAATATTTCAAATGCAGCAATCGGCGATGCTTTGATACGGGCAATAAGAAAGTTGCCTTACATAGCAAATAACACTATTCTTTGTTGAAAGGAAGTTTTTATTGGCCGGTGTTGTGCAGCCACTGCTGCTTGCGCAAGCCATCGCTTTTATTCTCTTTTACTTTAGGGTATCATGAAAAGTGCGTAACAATTGCCACTGTGGTTTTTGCAGTCATAGGCGCAACAGCACTGCATAACGCCCGCACTAAGCACAGAAAACAAAGCGACGCTACGTTTGTTACGCGAGGCGTCGACAAAAAATGGCGTGAGCGAAAAAAAGGAAAAAAGAAAAACACAAGCAATGTACAAGATCCATGCGTCACTAAGGGCAACCGCGAAGGAGACCAATTATCGTGCAGAAAAAGTGTCGGAGACCGGGAGGATGCGAAGGGGGTGAGGAGGGAGAGAGGAGGTCGAGCGCGCGGCGGCGAGTACAGTGGATGGAGGTACTTTCTCAAGATCAAGGGGCTTTACCTATACCTTCCATGGGACGCCCTCTCGCATGGCGAGACTAAGAGCTTGTTTACACCGGAGGCGCGTCCATGCGTTCATCTAGTGAACGCTACAAGTACCGCTATCTCGCGTCTCGTAGGCTAGAGTGGCGAGGCGGCAACACGAAAAGCGGGAAAAACGTCCTCTCCAGGCCGCGAAAGCGGGAGAAAACCCAGGCGTCAAGGCCAATCGCTCTCGGAGCAATTTTTTGCCGCCTGCCGAGGCTCGCCGCTTTGCCGCAGCCGATCAGAACGCCACGTAGCGGAGGCGTGGTGGTGGCGCGGATGTACGTTTGTGAGAAGCACTGGCACGACATAGTGACGCGTGCGCAAAATATCGAGATGCCCGCCTCTTCTGCCGCGCGGCCAGACGAAGAAGGCATGCGGTCTGAACATGTTCACGCACTAGCCGCCTCACCGCTTCGGAAGTCCCGCTTCGCCGCTTGGCCTCGCCGCCTTCAGTGTGAATGAAGCCTAAAGGCCCCTTAGCGATTATGCTGTGGCAGCACCGCTTCCCCCACTGGTGACTGCCGGGTATCCTACTAGAAATAATTCGCAAACAAAAAAATCTTTCATGACGACACTGTTGAGGCCAGCAAATAGAGAAAAAGGGTGCAAACCGTGAGGAGGAGAGTTGCCGTGAAAGATCCCCTTTCCCACTTCACATGCAGGCGTAATGTGTTCGGGTTCTCTTGTGCGTCATCTCGCCACTCGCACAACGCTGCTACTTGTTAAATTTAGTAAACCATTTTTTTAAATGAGGTTCGCAGGAGGTTCGTTAAGTGGACAAACGAAAGCTGACCGATTCTCAATAAGGCAAATCTCTATCAACTCGAGTGAAATTAAAAATTTTTTCAATCATAGGTTTTTAATCAAACAGCAACATGCACGAAATGTGAAAAGTGAATCTGCAGATCGAAGCTTTATTTCACAACTGAAATATGCGCATAAGGAGCAAGCAATATTCAAGAATCTGGAAATCTATGCGAAAAGTTACATTCACGAGCATGTCAGGTCATGTCATGTCATCTTTTATGACAGATGAGAAATTTTCTTTCATATCTTGAGTACCAATTTCAAAAAATCAGGGGAAGATAGAGGCGTGAAGCAGTGACAAACCACTGAACAGTGAACGGCGCCCAAGATATGTTTTTGGCTAGTTGAATTGCTTTCGTCAAGGCATAGCCTTGAGGAAGAAATGTCCCCTTGCAGAAACGTTGACTCCAGCGACATTCCTTGTTTAACTATTTTTTTAATGTATCAGTGAGTTCATTGCATGCACTTCATTGACACTATTAGAAACAAAGACCCACAAAGTTTCTAACTGGCAATAAGGATTTTCCTGAACAGAAAAGAGGCTATAACTGCTTCCCATCGTTTCAGCTCTACATGCAAAATGTATAGGATGAACAAACTCTGTTGCTCATTCAACACTAATTTACACCTTTCATGAAAATTTCGTGAGCAGCAAGTAGGCATTCGTCATCACAAATTAGTGCTTATTACAAATACTGTGCATATGTAAGTCGAGTCAGGCTTGCAGAGAACTGGGTTTACTTATGCACTCATGAAAAAGTAATACCTACTAAAATAACAGACCCGAATACTTATGCTCACCCGTTGTCACTAAGAAACCTCGACGACCTTCATGGAACTGGAAATACCTGGTATAACATACTGCAGAGGCGCGCAAAACTTTTGACACCATAATTCAGCTATCTTTGTCTAATGCATGGCTGATCTGTTTCACCGGGCTAGTGCGGCTTCCGTTCGCTGCATTACTCATCCAAAGTCTTATTTCTGCCATATTCATACTTGGCACTTTGTTTGGCACACTGATTGAGAGAGGCAACCAAGCGCGATCCATGATGTGATATCCCTTAGCCAGTGGCAAAGGGAAGTGGAGGCAAACGCTAAACACAAGTCTTCCCACGCTTCCCCCGATTCAAAATTGACGAAGTAAGCAACAAAAACAACAAATAAACCAACGATGAGTGCATCGCAGCTCAATATTTTTGTTGTTCGTAAAAGCTGGTGAAAGACAATCAATGCGAACATTCACGTTACCTCTATTTGTTTAAAACCGGTCTTAGGATGCCCGGCAACCAGTATACAAGCGCACATGTTCCTTGAAATAGAAACAATCACGGAGTTTCCGGGGCCTTTCGCCACTTTGCTACACTTCCGAAGCAATGTATAACCCCACAAGCTTCCACTGCACCGAATCACATCTGGCAAGATGTGATTCGGTGCACTAAGGTACGTGCAAGTAAGAGCCCGAGACCTTTTTGAAGAAACAAAGATAACGAGAAACTCCGGGTGGCAGCGGCCCGTGCAATGGTGCCTCGCATCTCATCTCAGCGAATTACTCAGTGTTGCATTTTTGATTGATCGATTGTTAACCATTCATATAAAAGCCACGCATCTCGAAGAAAAGAATGATGACGAGTTGACGAAGCAAGCTACTAAGGCCCACAAGCTCTATGTTGAAGTTGCCGCCTTGTATGAAGGATGGATGGACGTATCTACGGACGGATGGGGAGACATATGGATGGACGGATGCACGCATGGATGGATAAATGAACGGATGGGTGCACGGATAGATGGACGGACTGACGCGTAGACAGATGTCAAATTGTTGAGCGGATGCACGAACGGATGGAAGGATTGACAGTTGCACAGACAGAGTATACGGTCTACTACTAAACCATATATGCGCCCTATGTATATGTGCTGAAGCTGGTGTTGCACACATTCCTTTCGCACCTGCGCTCCGACTGAGCACGCCGGTGAACGGATGCACATTGCGCGACCCTAAGGTTATTCGCCCCTAAAAGAGTGTCTGTGATTGGACGCGTACTTTAGGCACGGACAGTAGATACTTTAACTCATTTTTCTTAGGTTACCACCGACTATAAAACAAACAGCGTAACAAAACGCACTCGCACACGTACGCTCTCTGCGCATGCGCCTGGTGTCTCAGTAATTGTTACTGCAGTATGGCCTATATTGGGTGCTACCACGTTCGGGGCCCAACGTTAACTTGATATTTCTTTATTGCAAAGCAGTGCAGCCGTTTTAAAAATACCTCAATAGCATCTATCAAATGATATTTCCGTGCCTCATAGCGGTGAAGTTGTGACATTATGCGCATGCATTAAAGTTCTACCATTTTCCGCTACGCTATTCGACCTTAGAAGATATAAGCGCAGCTTTTTTTATTCATGCGACGCTGTTCAACGAATGAACTAAAGAGAAAGAATGAAAGAAGTTTCCAACTAAAGAACGAACAAGAAAAAACAATGAAACGGATGAAGCGACCACAACGAATACACAAGAACGCGCAAATGACCAAGCTCACGAAAGAAGAAAACAATAAACGAAACTTACAATGAAACTAACCAGAATGAAGGAAAGAAAATCGTAGTATCGTGCATCGGAGGCGACGCACGGAGAACACAGGGTACGGCGCCGAATCGCCAGCCGTCAAGAACTAGGCAGCAGCCGGTATATTGCCAAGCAGGAGGTCCCTTTATATGACACAAGCATCGCTATCTATACTAATGTACAACGCCCTCTAGTAGGCCAAACAATAGGTTCCCAAACTGGAACTGAAACCCTGATAATACATCATCCCCCCTTGAAATTAACACCATGCGGGGTCCTAACACGTAACGAAGGCAAAGTAAGAATAAAAACGTACGTTATAAACAGACAAATAAGGAAATACACAATATAACACGTAAGATATTGCACAGCAACGCAAAAAGACAAAGCACACGCAGCGCCCCACCCCATCATCCCCTCCTCCGAGACAGGATGTCCGCATAATCGCCGTCTCGCATACGTCTACGGCAATGACGCATGTAGTGATACCATTTCTACGACAGACACTGTCACCGGCAACAGCACTCCAGTGGTGCGAAAGAATCAGCCCATGTGCTCTCCTTCGAATGCACTGCCGGCACAGTAGGCGCCAAAACAAGCATGCGATGAGCCTCCATTGGGGCATGGCTCGGTGCCACCGATGCAGGCGCCGTGTTCAGAACAGGAACAGGCACGACCGGCGCCAACATGACCGGCCGTAGAACGTCTTCCGCACGCTGAACAGGAGCCACTATGGAATCCCGGCTGGCACGTTCAGCGGATGCATCTCCGGGGGCCCGAGAACAGAACCAGCACTCCAGAAACCACCATCAGCCGAGAGAAGCAGAGCCGGGGCGGCAGCCGAAGCAGCCAGAACGGGAGTAGCAGACACAAGCGATGTACGGATGTCTGAGACGCAAAATGGTAAGGTAGGGTCAGCAGCAGCAGACACGACCGGAACAGCCATCCTAGCAGTAGAAGTACTCCCACTTGAAGTAGGTCGAACCATGGTACGCTCAACTGCCGGCAACACGGCAGAATAGGGCGCATCAGGAGCATGGCCTGCTGGGACGCCAACACGTGCAGTACAAGTGAGCACACTCTCAGTATGGGCCGGAATCGTAGCAATACGGGAAGTCAAAAAATGGTGGGATCTACCAGTAGGTACATTCCCTGTGGATCGGCAGACGCTTCCGTAGTTTCCACGACGTCCGCACCGCGAACATGTCAGGCTTCTGGCCGGGCAAGCGGCGGAGTCGGCCCAATGTTGCGTGGAGCCGCAGCGGTAACAGGCACCCACACGAGCCAGTGTTGGAAGCTGGAGCGGAGGTGTCCGCAGCAGCGGAGGGCGAGGTGGTGCACGCAGGAGAAGTCCCGCCGGCGCCATCTTTCAGCGATGCTTCGGGAAGACGGCCACCATTTGGCCTGGCGTCTTGAATAATTCGGTGAGCTGAGCCGCCACCTTGAATTGGACGTGACGACACGACGTCGACTTGTGTTCCAGACAACTGTGGCAACGCGTGGTCGACACGATCCTCCTCTCTCACTACGTCGAGCGCCTTCTGTAGGAAGAAGGAATTCCCCATCTTGAAAAAAAATCTTTGGAGGTGCGCCGACGTGATGCCAGAGACGATCAGGTCGAAATCGACGATATCGCCTGCCGCGCCGAGTTCACAAAGCTTGCCTACTTGGCGTACTTCTTAAATAAATTCCACCGCCGACTGGTCTTGTCCCTGACACAGGGTTTTGAAGAGTGCGCGTAGACACGCCCCGTCCGGTTGAAGGTAACATAGATCATTAAACAGCGCAAGAGCGGCGTCGTACACATTTAGCGTGATCTACTAAGTTGGCCGGTCGGCTCCTGGCTGCTGCTCATCGGCGGCATGCAGGTAAGTGTTGAGTACCTCGACGCATAAGGCGTTCAGGAGCAGCGTCTTCTTGTGCTCCGGCGTGGCAACCCCGGCAGCGGCGTCTATGTAGAACTGTAACACAGGATACCACTGCCTTCATGGAATAGGTGGTACACCGGGGCACTCAAGAAACGGAGATGGAGGGATAGCCGCGTTCATGATTGCCGAAGAGAGCGTCGGAAAGGAATTTCCGAAGAGACGCGCACGTCGGTAGGCCTCGTGATCGAACTGGCACGAAAAGTGAAAAGAAAAGTGAAATAGAAGCAGGAAATACAGTATTGGTGGAATAGCTTGCACGGGTGCTGAGTCGACAGCACGAGAAAAAAGGCTGGATGCCCACCTCATCGCATGACGCTCGTGGGTTGATGCTCGTCGCCAAAATGTAGTATTGTGCGTCGGACGTGACACACGATACGACACACGAGAACACAGGGCACGGCACCGAAGCGCCGGCCGTCAAAAAGTATGTAGCAACCGGCAGCTACGCAAGTAATTCCTGTATATGACATAAACATCGCTACACGGGGTGTCCCTTCTAACTTGAGCCAAAAATTTTAAAATGAAAGACATTTCAGAGGCGAATTGAACCAAACACGTACTACTCGCACTAGACTTTAGGTACTCGGGCATTTTTTTCTTTCTACCCATACTAAGTAATATTTGTTTCATAATTGCCTATGTTCAATTACGGGATGGAAACCTAAACTATGAATACTGAGATGAAGAGCACTTTCAGAAACCACCGAATAAATTGTTTCCTGTACGATTCGTTTAGCACTGTTATGTTTTCTGAATTGTAAAAATGCCTATAGCAGCCCTATAGGAGTGCGCCCGTGGTCAAAACACAGCTTCTTTTGAAGTTTCACAGGCTTTCTTTACAACGTGGAAAACACAACATTGCGAGACGTATCGTACAGGAAAAAATTTAGCCCATGGTTTCTGAAAGTGCTCTACAACTCTGTATTCAATATTTGGGTTTGAATCGCATAATTAAATAATCAGTTTTTAAAAATATAAATAATACTTATGTGGAGAAATAAAAAATACCCTGAGTACTTACCTTCAGGCAAGTGCGAGTAGTATGCGTTTGGTTCCATTCGCCTCCAACGTGCCTTTTCCTTTCAAATTCTTGGCTTAAGTTATGTGGGACACCCTAAATAAACATATGTACAAATCCCTCTAGTGGGCCAGACACAACGTTTCGAAACTGGAACCAAAACACCAATACCACAAAAAGGCTATATACTTTTCAAAAAATACATGGCAATATCTGTGCATTATGGGTCCTTACATATAGGCTTCGGATTTATTCTCCCCTAGTGTACATATTCAATTTTCAGGTATAATTGGATCTAAACTCTTGTAACAATATTTCGGCAGTTTAACACGATGGCTCCCTCCATGTCACAAAGACGACGAACATGGCACTTGACTCGCGCGCGTGGCACGAGGCCACGCTGGAAGCCTATGACGTGACTCACTCAAAAGCATCAGGTGGGCCAATCAGGAGCCGCGTCGTCATCATTGTCTGCTGCGGTGGAGCTACGCCGCTGACTACACTGCTACGAAGTAAGGCTGTCTCTTTGGGTGACTCTATCTCGAAAAAACCGTTCGTGCCGGGACATCTCGCGGGCAAGATGGGCTACCGCAAGGTGACTCGGATGCGGATGCCGAAGAGGACCGACGGCACAGCGAGACACCGATGTGCGCCGGGAGAGCGAAGTTTGACGGACCAAGGTTGCGGGATTTCCTGCACTGCAGCCATGCCACTGCGGAAGATCGGCGACAACATTCCGGGAAACACTAGAGGAGCGAATGCGATGTCGATGCCTCCCGCAAGAAGCCCCTGTGAAGGTGAGTTTTGTTATGAATGTTTATGAACAATAGCAGTGACCGATGAATCAACAACTTAGACTCGTTAAAGCATTGTACTTGAGTCAGTCAGCTAGAGAAGACGTTGTCAGTGCTGTAGTGTTGTGAAACAATGTCACTGCAGGTGCACAGTATACCTATTGAATGCTCATCCTAAATACTGCCCTTTACGCCTAACGGTCACTTTTTCGGAAGCAAGTCTTTTTTTTTTAAGTTTCTTAACTCTACGCAGCCATTTGCCGGGGACGTCGGTTCACCCTGGTCCCCCAAGTGTCCTGCTCCTGGGCCCAAGCAGGTGTTTGTGCCCATTCACATCAATCCCAGGTACCAGACAAGCCACAGTCGTCGAGCCCCAAAAAGAAGCAGTGGGAGGAGATGTGGTTGGTGTGAAAGTCTCGTCGATACAGTCCACGACAACCAGGGCAAATGGCGCTGCAGCGAACGGCCTGCTAAATGCGCCCATGTTTCTACAGTTCAACAATAACCCGTGATTACAAACTATTTGTATCTGCTTTGTCTTACAACTCTGAGCGTTTAGAGTTTGTAAGTATTGTTAATAAAATCATATTGAGGCGTCATTACCGTCTTATGATTTGAAACATACTTACGTGAGTTTTCCCATGATCATCAAGCAATCCAGTAGAGGCTTCGTTTTTTATTCTTGGATGAGCCTCAGTGGCATTAGAGAATATTTCGGCAGCAGCTTCACTAACACACCTAAATCATTGTGATACAGCATGTCGGAACCTTGTGAATTCTAAGCTAGATAATATTTTAAGTCCAACCGACGTGGTGGCTCATTGGCGGGGCTCGCCAGCTGACTCAAAAAACCGCGGGTTCGATCCCTGCCGTGTTGCTCTCATTTGGGAAAGTGAAATGCTAAAAGCAATTTTCGTGCGACTCATGCGCATGGAAATAGCTGGAGCCTAAATTATACGGCGTCTTTCATAGCCTGAGTCACGGCCTCCATTTCATGTAAACATCGATTGATTCACGATAAAACAATTTATTGTGGCAAATTTGTGTGATCAGCATTGTCATTTCGCGTGGCCTGTAAGCGGCATCACTAACATGCTCAGGTAAGCATGCAAGATACGTGTGAGCTTCTTGCAAGTAGTGTACTGCAGTGTACCCTATGAAAACGAGAGTAATTGAGAGGGGGCTGCTGCAACGAGCTGTGAACAGCCACGAGGAAGAAGCAGAAGACCACGGTGTCGTCTGTTACTTGCAATGCCAGCCGCCATATCGAAACGCCCTGCTCTATTGAAACCTATTGAGTTTTATGCGCAGCTATAAATATACAAACAATATCCTTAGTTCTTTTTTGTTTGAAAAGGTATTTGAGTGTTCAAACCTTTTTCAGTTATGAGAAAAATAGTGATTTCCCAATATTTTTACAATTGCTGCCTGAATTTATATGGTGCTATCATCGCGTCCAATTTTTATCCCCATCGGTTCTAAGAAAATGTCTCTTTCTAAGCCAAGCAGAGCGCGTTTAAAGCGTCTGGAGAGCCAATCAAAACGCGCTTCTCCAGCCCTCATTGTCCCTACGAAGCCAGGCTGCAACAAAAATAGATAACTGCCATTCCATCCACTCCCCGAAGAAGCAAGCTCGTAGCGGAAACTCTTTCAGACTGGGTAGACCAACGCATGGCGAGTACAATAGTGGAGCCGCCCGATGACGCAGCGGCAGGACGACTTCAACTGCGGTAACGAGGCTTCGCAGGCCCAGGCTACGAGCTTTGCTGCAAAGAAGCCACCACACAGCGGTCTATCCCTGACATCCAGTGCAACATCAGAAGAGCCAAATCGATGTGGAGGTCTCACTCAAGAAACCATTGTACAGCAGGTGAGCCTCGTAGTCGATCCTCTTAGCATGAACCACTCGCATATGGCACAGCTGAGTCAACTTATGAATCTGGTAATCCTAATGAAGCAGGCAACCGCTGCGATATTTGAGACGTAGAGGAAGTTTATTCAAGCTCGCTGCGCCCTTTCGCTCTTTTTCAGAAGCGCACAATTTCGCAAGAGTGGTATCTTCTTTTCACAAAACTGTTCGTCTACATCACTTTAGCGTATACTCTTGCAGTGTTGGTGATAAACAAATAGACCTTGTTAACACCACGAAGGCACTCGTCGAACGAGCCACTATCTCTTCTCCTACAAATCCTCTCCTTATGTGTGCGGGCCTACCTACGTCTACATCGAGCTTGCAGGAGCCACAGAAGCCACAAGGTGCCGGAGGAAGTAGTTCCAGTGAACCCCTTCCTCCTTTGGCATTTGAAGCGTAAACATGTCTGCACTCAGCGACGTGGCCAGCGCCGAACGGAGTGTTGTAGACGAAACAGGGTTCAACAACGCGAGAACAAAGCTTTTCCAAGGCGCCCGGGATGGCATCAATCCAACTGGACCACAGCTGCTACGACAGATATCTCGCTTGCTTCAGAACTGGGATCCACTTCTTTGACAAAGGAATTCAACGCTGTGCCATTTTCGGCTGTTCACCGGCTATCTCATCTTCTAAACAATTCATGTTGCCAATGAATAATATGAATTTGGACTTAATGTTGTCAAACAATATTAATAAAACAAAACATAAGCGTCTTTTCTGGCCTTTGATATTGAAGCATCAGTGGAACTTCTTTTAGGTATGTTGGTGCACAAATTTCAAGGGTAACATACACAGATGTGGTGAGACAGTTTTGCATGGCGCTTGTCCCATTTCTTCTTTGTGATCTGGTCTTGTTCGAGCGTTCATCTTCAAGATTTTGAATCAGTATTCCCAAAACGTGACGGGTTTACATATTTAAATATGCATTGTTATATCAGTGCGTGGTATTCGGCGGTTTTGCTGACAACGTATTGTCACGTCGTGCTCTCTTAAAAAGTTGTCCAAACTTTCCTTACTGTTTCAATATTGCGAATACCAGCAGCATTGACAATATAACAGAAAAAACGCCAAGAAAATCTGCATTACTCAAAATATTCTGTAACAGCTTTAGCAATTTCATTTTAAATATCCGGAATGCTTTGTAGCTTCCTATCGATAGCCGTAATGTTACGCAAAGGAGGCGCATTGGCCATTTCAAATAGAACTGACTATTTGACGAATTGGTACGTATGCATAGATTTATAATAGCGCGGCAAAGTAAATTGACTATTGATAACTCGAACATAAATGCTGGCGCTTGTGTTCGTGTTATTAGAAGACTTTACGCCTGCTTTGTTGTGCCATTCTAAATACATGTGTTTCAAACAGTTATCGAATATTCGCTACATATACAAACATTACGAGAACAGACAATAACACCAAGAAAGCTGTATGGCATGATATTAATAGTAATTATGATATGTGTGCCATTTAGGGTGACTAACTGGATTCCCAGGGAAGGCAAGCGGGTTAGTGGGAGACAGAACGTTAGTTGGGCAGATGAGATTAAAAAGTTTGCCGGTATAAATTGGTAGCAGCAAGCACAGGACCGAGTTGACTGGCGGAACGTGGGAGAGGCCTTTGTCCTGCAGTGGACGTCGTCAGGATGATGATGATGATGATGATGATGATGATGATGATGATATGTGTATAACTCCTTCTACGTTCCTGAAAACTTTGGGCCAAGTGTGAGGAAATCTCATAGCCATGCTTAGGTCCCGCTCAGTGAAATGAATTGGTATGGAAAATGCATGCACGATCATTGTTTCAAGTTTCAGCGTTGCCGGACAAGCAATTTTGTTTATGCACATCCCGACGCATTTTATATACACCTGAACAACGAAGAGAAAATAGGCGACATGCCTGAACCGGCGGTATTCGGCATGTAGGGAAGTCATCAGCAGCAACAACGGTCCTTGAAAAATACTGCTAAGATTTGCTTAAGACACCCTCACATATGAGCTAGAAGATTTACTCGTTTTTCGCAATTCCGGAGCTTACCGGTCCCTGTTCCTATTCCACGTCATCCCTCATGCATGGTATAACAGTGGCTAAGGTGCTCGACTATTGCTTCGGGGGTCGCGGTTTCGATCCCAGCAGCAGTGGTCACATATCGGTGGAGGCTAAATGGTGGAGACACGTGTACTGTGCGATTTCAGTGCACGTTAAAAAAAATCAGATAGCCTAACTTTCTAAAGTCCTCCACTACCACATCCAGTGATCATATTGTGTATTTGGGACGTAAAATCGCAGATAAAATACGTATTATTTTGAACAACGTCACTACTGAAATCTCTATACGAACTTTATAAACGACCTCCCAACAAACAAAGCCAGTTAGACAACAGTCACAGGTGCCATTTGTCACCGTAAATAAACAATATAAATATCAACTTGAAAAGGTAATTCGTTATTGCAGTCTGTTGAAAGTGTGACGGCAGAACGTACGTGTAGAATTTCACATGAGTGCTGCAGTTACTTCTTTATTAAATGCGACTCATTCGCAGAGCGTGAGGCACTGGCCGAACTTTATCCTCTGAATTCCCTTCCTTACTACTGGAGGCAGGGCGGGTGTGGCAACCTTGCCAATGCAGGGCCGTGTATCCGGTTTCCCAGGAGAGGGGGGCGGGCGTAGTTGAAGACCGGCACGAACGCCCTAGTAAGTCCCTTCAATCCTTGCAAGCGTCTGGCGTCCCACTGCAGCACGTCACCCAATACAGGCACTACACGTTCGTGCAGAAAATGTAGTCGGCCTCGCACTATGAACGATGTACTAACCAAGACATTGTAGGCATATAAATCGCATAATGTCTACGTTGAAGTCGCCCACTCGTATGAAGGACGGACGGACGTATGCACAGACGGACACAGAGACGCACGGATGAATGAATGAATGGATAGGTACACGGACAGATGGACGGACAGGTGCATGGAGAGATGTCCAATCGTTGAACGGACGCACGAACAGATGGACGAATGGACACATGCCCGGACTGAGGATGTTCTAATTTAAAATCATATATGGGCACTATGAACATGTTCTGTAGACGGTCTTGCGCACTGTTCTTTCGCACCTGCGCTGCAATTTGAGCACGCCAGTGAAAGGATTTACATAGCGTGACAATAAGGTTGTTTGCCCCTATAACTGTGGCCGTTATTGCAGCTGTACTTTACTCGCGGAAAGTGGTAGAAGTTTACTCTTTTTTTTTTGTTGAGAAGCATTTCTTAGCTAGCTTCGGCGACTTTGAGCGTACCTATCTATCTATCTATCTATCTATCTATCTATCTATCTATCTATCTATCTATCTATCTATCTATCTATCTATCTATCTATCTATCTATCTATCTATCTATCTATCTATCTATCTTGCCACTTATGTTTGGGTGCTCTCGTGGTCACTCCCTTAACTTGGCGTGAACCAAAATCGGCATGGGAGGGTTAGATGGTTTGACGAATAGGACGGGCTGGTCAAGGCATGAATAATGTCAGAATCTCGTCGCGTACGTCGTCAAACCATTCCCGCCAGACAGTGGCACATACCCATGGGCAGGTATGTGCCGCTGGTATGCGGGTATGTGGCACAGGTTATTGACACTTACTATCTACCCTGCTAAGCAGCAGAGGGTGCTAAGAATCTCTGGATCTGGACAAGCCGCCATAGGAACCTGAATTTGGCAACGTTTAACGTTAGAACCTCATCTAGTGAGGGAAGTCTAGCTGTACTATTCGAGGAGCTAGAGGGTGTTAAATCAGATATAATAGGGCTCATTGAGGTTAGGAGGAAAGAAGAGGCTTATACGGTGCTACAGAATGGGCAAGTCATTTGCGATAGGGGCTTGGCTGACAGAAGAGAACTGGAAGTGGGGCTCCTAATTCACAGAAACATAGCTGTCAACATAGAAGAATACTATATCATTAATGAAAGGGTGGTAGGTATCCTAATTAAACTGAATAAAAGATACAAGATGAAGGTGGTACAGGCTTACGCACCTACATCCAGCCATGAAGAGGCTTCAGGTGAAAGCTTCTATGAAGACGTGGAATCGGCAATGAGTAAGGTAAAAACACAGTATACTATACATATGGGAGACTTTAATGCAAAGATAGGGAAGAAGCAGGCTAGAGACCAGCCAGTAGGAGATTATGGCATCGGTACTAGAAACGCCAGAAGAGAGCTACTGGTAGAATTCGCCGAATTCCATAGTTTACGGATTTTGAATACCTTCTGCCGAAAACGAGGAAAGCGCAAGTGGACATGTAGGAGCCCTAATGGCGAAATCAAGGACGAAATAGATTTTATAATGAGTGCACACCCAGGCATCGTGCAGGATGCGGAAGTGGTTGGCAAGGTACGATGCAGTGACCATAGAATGGTACGGTCTCAAATTTGCCTAGACTTGAAGAGCGAATGCCAGAAACTGATACGCAAGAAGCCAATCAATGAGCTAGCACTGAGAGGGAAAGTTCAAGAGTTCATAGTCTCCCTTGAGAACAGGTACTCGGCTCTTAGTGAGGAAACCAACCTTAGCGTAGATACAATGAATGATAATTGGACGAGTATCATTACGGAGTGTGCAGTGAAAGTTGGAGATAGGGTAGTTTGACAGGACACTGGCAAGCTTTCCCAGGAAACGAAGAATCTCATTAAGAAGCGTCAAATCATGAAAGTCTCAAGTACAACAGACAAAATAGATCTGTCAGAGATTTCAAAGTTGATTATTAGCCGTAAGGTATGTGATGTAAGAAGGTATAACATGGAGAGAATTGAACACGTTCTGAAAAATGGCGGAAGCGTCAAAGCAGTAAAGAGGAAACTTGGGATAGGCAAAAATCGGTTGTATGCACTAAGGGACAAAGAAGGCAAAATAACTTCTAGTATGGATAGGTTAGTTAAAATAGTGGAGGCGTTTTACAAAGTTCAGTACAGCAGCCGGGACAACCACGACTTTAATACTATAAGAACTAGCAGAAACCCAGATGACAACCCACCTGTAATAATAAAAGAAGTCAGAAAAGTTTTGGAGAGTGTGCGAAGAGGCAAATCTGCTGATGAGGATCAGGTAACATCAGATCTGCTGAAAGATGGAGGACAGATTGTGTTAGAAAAACTAGCCAGCCTGTTTACGAGATGTCTCCTGACGGGAAGAATAGCAAAGTCTTGAAAGAACGCTAACATCACTTTACTACATAAGAAAGGAGATGACAAGGACTTGATGAATTACAGGCCGATTAGCTTGCTCTCTGTAGTATACAAGCTATTCACAAATGTAATTGCTAACAGAGTAAAGAAAACAATAGAATTCAATCAACCAAAGGAACATGCAGAATTTTGAACAGGCTACTCAACAATCGACCACATTCATACCATTAGTAAGGTAATAGAGAAATGGTCCAAATATAACCGAACCCTATACATCGCCTTCATAGATTACGAGAAGGCATTTGATGCAGTAGAAATATTAGCCATCATGGAGACACTGCGGAAGCAGCGCGTCGATGACGTATATATAAAAATCCTGGAAGAAATCTACAGAGGATGAACTGCTATCATAGTGCTTCATAAAGAAAGCAGCAGGATACCAATCAAGAAGGGTGTAAGGCAGGGGGACACAATCTCCCCAATGCTATTTACCGCGTGCTTATATGAGGTTTTCAGAAGCCTAGAATGGGAACAGTTAAAGATAAGAGTTAATGGAGAATACCTTAGTAACCTGCGCTTCGCCGATGACATTGCATTCCTGAGTAACTCAGGGGACGAATTGCAACTCATGATTATGGAGTTAGACAAGGAGAGCAAAAAGGTGGTTCTTAAAATTATTCTGCGGAAAACGAAAGTAATGTACAACAACCTCGGAAAAGAGTAGCGCTCCGAGATAGGTAGTAGTGCACTTCAAGTTGTAAAATACTATGTCTACTTAGGGCAGGTAATAACCGCGGAGCCAAACCACGAGATTGAAGGAACTAGAAGAATAAGAATGGGGTTGAGCACATTTGGCAAGCACTCTCAAATTATGACAGGTAGGTTCCCACTATCCCTCAAGAGGAAGGTATATAACAGCTGTATCTTCCTGGTACTTTGCTACGGAGCGGAAACCTGGACACTTACAAAGAGGGTTTCGCTTAAATTGAGGACGACGCAGCGAGCAATGGAAAGAAAAATGGTAGGCGTAGCCTTAAGAGACGAGAAGAGAGCAAAGTGGATTAGGGAAAAAATGGGGGTTAAGGATGTCATATCTGAAATCAAGAAGAGGAAATGGACATGGGCTGGGCATGTAGCGCGTAGACAGGATAAGCGTTGGTAATTGAGGGTAACTGACTGAATTCCCAGAGAATACAAGTGGGTCAGGGGGAGACAGAAGTTTATTTGGGCAGATGAGATCAAGAAGTTTGCGGTTATAAATTGGCAGCAGCATGCACAGAACCGAATTAGCTGCCGGAACATGGGAGAGGCCTGTTTGTTTGTTTGTTTGCCTGGGCTGATGGCTAATACCCACTCAGGGGGATTGGCCAAGAAAGTGTAGTGCAGTTTTTCTGTGATCATTTTAACTCTGTGTAAGGAATTTGTATCATATTATGACTGATGAAAAGAAAAGCACATAAAAGAGAGAAAACGAGAAAAAAAATAGAAAAGCAATTTTGAGATTTCAGGTGTTGAGATTACCACTCATCTGCGTCGACTTCACTTTGCCATGAGAGTTATAAATATTAATTATTTCATTGAAGATCACAAAGGTAAACGCTTGGTTGCCTGAATATAATCGCAAACGGCATTGAAAGCATCCTTGTGGCAATGTCCCAAAACTGAGGCACCTAATCTTAGCGCACTTTACGCCGTCAATCTAACGACTATTTTCATAAATGGAATAACTAGTTACCTTTTTCGAAGTATAGCGTAACGGCGACAATACAAAAAATAATGTTCTATTGATTCCATTTCTCCACAGAATGCGCAGAGGGGTGATGTTGTCTGACCAGCTCTGTGTAGATACAGGTTTTGGGGGGGGGGGGGGGGACAAGACATCAAAATTTATTATTTAAAATTTCGAGCATTTTGGACTGGCTTCAGTGGGGTCGCCATGGAAACTTGAGGTGGTTATATTCTGTTCATGTAGTTTCTTTTTCTAGCGTATCAGTGGAGATTGCTGATTTTGAATATCTTATTGCTGTAATATATTCAACACCTGGCAGTATGGATAAAACTGGGCCATCAATGGCTGCTCGTGCTAAGGAATCGGCCAATTCATTTATTCTTAATCCACAGTGTCCAATAACCCATAGTCAAGGCCTTTGTCCTGCAGTGGACGTAGTCAGGGTGATGATGATGATGATGACGATGATCTACCCAGGAAGGACGAGAACACACATGGGCGATATTAACGCGTGAGCGTTAAGAAATACTCGACAACGGTAGCATTGACCCAATAAATTCAAAAAATTATTGTCAGGGTCCCAGCTGGAATCGAAACCAAGCATTTAGCCTGGCAAGGAAACATTATAACACAGAGCTTCGCCAGGTCTCGGAACTATTTTTCAAATACACGCTAATTATCTTGAAACGTCAATATTGATTGCTGTGCTGCCTACCCAATTTTAAAAAAAAAGCATTACACAGGCACTCCTTTGATACAGCCGTCACCTGGGCTAACGTAAATTGTGGTTGGTTGCCTTGCGCTGAAATTTATTTACGTAGCAGCGTCTAGGGCCAACATCCTCGCGAGCATCAGCCTTTCATGGAAGCTTCTGGTGTTGCTAATACTCGTTTTCCAGTTAGCATCGTTGCGCAAGGACAAACAACTGGTTATATAAAGATATGCAATGCTTCAACATATCTCTAAGCGTGCAGCATTTGTATACATGCATTTAGCGTAATTTCATGACGTGTCGCTTAATAAAAAAATTGTAACACGGTTACCTTCCCGCCGCGTGCTTCGCATATCTTCCGACTTTTTTCTTACGTTACTACCTACTATAAAAGCAAACAGCGTAGCAAAACGCGCTCCCAAACGTGTGGTCTCTGCGCATGCGCCTAGTATCCGAATAATCGTTACTGCAATATGGCCAATATAGGGTGCTACCACGTTCGGGGCCCATCATTCATGTGACATCCGTTTAAATTACACAGCTGTACAGTCGTTTTAAAAATACCCCAATAGCGTCTACCAAATGATACATCAGCGCCTTATTACAGCGAGGTTGGTGATACAATACGCATGTTTTGACATTCTACCATCATCAGCTACGCTGTTCGATCTTATAGGACATGAGTCAAACTTTCCTCGTTTGTGCGACTACGTTGAAAGCATGAACGAAAGAGAGAGAATGAAAGAAGAAGTGCTCCGACTAAAGAATGAACAAGAAAGAATAATTAAGCGGACGAAGCGACCACAACGAATACACAAGAATGCACGCATGAGTAAGCTAACGAAAGAAGAAAATAAGCGAACTAGATTGAAGAAAAAAAGATTTATGCTTTCCAAAAAATACATCGCATTATTTGTGCATGATGGGTCCTTAAGTATAGGCTTCGAATTTATTCTCAGTGACTGCACATATTCAATTTCAAGGTATAGATGGTTCTAACTTTTTGTAACAATATTTCGCCCGTTTAACACGATGGCTCCGTGTCACAAAGACGACGAACATGGCACTTGCCTCGCGCGCGTGACACGAGGCCACGCTGGACGCAGGCTGATGCGTCTCGCTCGAATGCGTCAGGTGGGCCAATCAGGAGCCGCGTCGTCATCACTGTCTGCTGCAGTGGAACTACGCCGCTGACCACACTGCTGCGAAGTAAGGCTGTCTCTTTGAGTGACTTTATCTCGAAGAAACCTTTCGTGGCGGGATATCTTGCGAGCAAGGTGGGCTACCGCAAGGTGACTCGGATGCGGATGCCGAAGAGGACCGGCGGCACAGCGAGGCACCGTCGTGCGCCGGGAGAACAAAGCTTGTCGGACCGAGGTTGTGGGATTTCCTGCACTGCAGCCATGCCACTGCGGAAGATCGGCGACAACAACCCGGGAAACACTAGAGGAGCGAATGCGATGTGGATGCCTCCCGCAAGAAACCCCTGTGAAGGTGAGTTCCTTTATGAATGTTTGTGAACGATAGCAACGATGAATCGATAGAACGATGAATCAACAACTTAGACTGATTAAAGCATTGTACTTGAGCCAGTGAGCTAGAGAAGCAGTGGTCAGTGCTATACTGTTGTGAATTAACGCCACTGCAGGTGCATAGTATACCTATTGAATGCTCATACTGCATTTCACGCCTAGAGGTCGCACTTTCGGAAGCGAGTCTTGTTTTAAATGTTTCCTAACTCTGCGCAGCCATTCGACGGGGAGGTCGGTTTACCCTGGTCCCGCAAGTGTCCTGCTCCTGGGCCCAAGCAGGTGTTTGTGCCCCTTCACATCAATCCCAGGTACCAGATAAGCCACAGTCGTCGAGCCCCAAAAGGAAGCCATTGGAGGAGATGTGACTGGTGTGAAGTTCTCGCGGTTACAGTCCACAACAACCAGGGCAAATGGCGCTGCAGTAAACGGCCTTGATTATGCGCCTATGTTTCGACTGTTCAACAATAACCGGAGATTGCAAACTATTTCTATCGGCTTTGTCTGACAACTCCAACCGTTTAGAGTTTTCAAGTATTGTTAATAAAATCATATTGAGGCGTCATTACCGTCTTATGATTTGAAACATATTTACGTGATTTTTTCCAAGATCATCAAGCAATCGAGGAGATGCTTCGTTGTTTATTCTTGCATGAGCCTCAGTGGCATTAAAATATTTCGGAAGCAGCCTTACTAACACACCTAGATCATTGTGATACAGCATGTCGGTACCTTGTGAATTCCAAGCTACGATAATATTTCAAGCCCAGCCGACTTGGTCACTCATTGGCGGGGCTTGCCAGCTGACTCAAAAAACCTCGGGTTAGATCCCTGCCGCGTTGCTCGTCTTTCGGAAAGTGAAATTCTAGAAGCAATTTTCATGTGACTCGAGTGCACAAAAATAGCTGGAGCCCTATATTATACGGCGTCTTTCATAGCCTGAGTCATGGCCTCTATTTCATGTAAACTAAGATAGACACGCAATAAAACAATTTATTGCGGCAAGTTTGTGTGATCAGCGTTGTCATTTTGCATGGCCTGTAAGCGGCATCATCAACATGCTCAAGTAAGCATGCAAGATACGTGTGAGCTTCTAGTAAGTAGTGTACTGCAGTACTCTATGGAAACGAGACTAATTGAGAGGGGGCTGGTGCAACGAGCTGTGAACAGCCACGAGGCAGAAGCAGAAGACGACGGTGTCGTCTGTTACTTGGAATTCCAGCCGCCATATTAAAACGCCCTGTTCTATTGAAACCTATTTAGTTTTATGCGCATCTATAAATATACAAACAATATCCTTAGTTACTCTTTGTTTGAAAAGGTATTTGAGTGTTGAAGATAATGAGAGCTCTTGCAGTTATGAGAAAAATAGAGATTTACTAATATTTTTAAAACTGCTGCCTGAATCCATACGGTGCCTTCATCGCGTCCAATTTTCATCCCCATTGGTTCTAAAAAAATGTCTCTTTCTAAGCCAAGCAGAGCGCGTTTAAAGCGTCTGGAGAGCAAATCAAAACGCGCTTCCCCAGCCCTCTTTGTCCCGACGAAGCCAGGCTGCAACAAAAATACACAGCTGCCATTCCATCTACTCCCCGAAGAAGCAAGCTCGCAGCGGAAACTCTTTTAGACTGGGTGGACCAACGCATGGCGAGTACAATGGTGGAGGAGACCGATGACGCAGTGGCAGGACGACTTCAACTGCAGTAACGAGGCTTCGCAGGCCCAGGCTACGAGCTGTGCTGCAAAGAAGCCACCACACAGCGGTCTATCCCTGACTTCCAGTGGAACATCAGAAGAGCCAAATCGATGTGGACGTCTCACTCAAGAAACTATTGTGCAGCAGGTGAGCCTCGTAATCGATCCTGTTAGCATGAATCACTCGCATACGGCACAACTGAGTCAACTTATGAATCAGGTAATCCTAATGAAGCAGGCAGCCGCTGCGATATTTGAGACGTAGAGGAAGTTTAATCAAGCTCGCTGCGCCCTTTCGCTTTTTTCAGAAGCGCGCCATTTTGCAATAGTGCTATCTTTCTTTCACAAAACTGTTCGTCTACATCACTTTAGCGTATACTCTTGCAGTGTTGGTGATAAACAAATAGACCTTGTTAACACCACGCAAGCACTTGTCACACGAGCCACTATCTCTTCTCCTACAAATCCTCTCCTTATGTGTGCGGGCCTACCTACGTCTATATCGAGCCTACAGGAACCATAGAAGCCACAAGGTGCCAGAGGAAGTAGTTCCAGTGAACCCCTCCCTCCTTTGGCCTTCGAAGCGTAAACACGTCTGCACTCAGTGACGTGGCCAGTGCCGAACGGAGTGTTGTAGACGAAACAGGGTTCAACAACGCGAGAACAAAGCTTTTCCAAGGCGCCCGGGAGGGCATCAATCCACGCTGGACCACAGCTGCTACGAAAGATATCTCGCTTGCTTCGGAACTGGAATCCATTTCCTTGACAAGGGAATTCAACGCTGTGCCATTTTCGGCTGTTCACCGGCGATCCCATCTTCTAAACAATTGATGTTGCCGATGCATATTAACAATTTGGACCTAATGTTGTCAAACAATGTTAATAAAACAAGACATAAGCGTCTTTTCTGGCCTTTGATATTGAAGCACCAGCGGAACTTCCTTTAGGTTTGTTGGTGCACAAAATTCAAGGGTAACATACACAGATGTGGTAAGACAGTTCTGCATGGCGCTTGTCCCATTTCTTCTTTCTGGTCTGGTCTTGTTCGAGCTTTCATCTTAGAGAATTCGAAGCAGTATTCCCAAGACGTGACTTATTTATATACTTAATGATACATTGTTATATCAGTGCGTGGTATTGGGCGGTTTTGCTGACAATGTAATGTCACGTCGTGCTGTCTTAAAAAGCAGTCCAAACTTTCCTTACTGTTTCAATGTTGCCATTACCATTGACAATATAACAAATAACGCCAAAAAATCTGCATTATTCAAAATTTTTGTAACAGCTTTAGCAATTTATTTTTAAATATCGGGAATGTTTTGTAGCTTCTTATCGATAGCGCTCGTGTTACGCGAGGTGTAGGCGCATTGGCCGTTTCAACTAGCACTGACTATTTGACAAGTTGGTACCTATGCACAAATTTATAATAGCGTGGCAAAGTAAAATGACTATTGATCACTCGAACATAAACGCTGGCGCTTGTGTTCGTGTGATCAGAAGACTTTGCGCCTGTTTTGTTGTGCCATTTTAAATACATGTGTTTCAAACTGTGTTCGAATATTTGCTACATATACAAAAATTACGCGAGAACAGACAATAACACCAAGAAAGCTGTATGGCATGCTATTAGCAGCAATTGTGATAAGTGTGTCATTAAGGGTAACTGACTGGATCCCTGGGAATGCAAGCGGGTTAGGGGAAGACAGAAGGTTGGGTGGGCAGATGAGATTAAAAAGTTTGCGGGTATAAATTGGCAGCAGCAAGCACAGGACCGAGTTGACTGGCGGAACATGGGAGAGGCCTTTGTCCTGCAGTGGACGTCGTCAGGATGATGATGTTGTTGATTATGATGATGATGATAATGATTAAATGTGTCACTTCTTCTACGTTCTTGAAAACGTTGGGCCAAAAGTGAGGAAATCTAACAGCCATGCTTAGGTCCCGCTCAGTGAAATGAATTGGTATGGAAAATGCATGCACGATCATTGTTTCAAGTTTCAGCGTTGCCGGACAGGCAACGTTTTTCATGCACATCACGCCGCGTGTTATATACACCTGAACAACGAAGAGAAAATAGGCGACATGCCTGAACCGGCGGTATTCGGCATGTAGGGAAGTCATCAGCAGCAACAACGGTCCTTGAAAAATGCTGCTAAGATTTGCTTAAGACACCCTCACATGTGAGCTACAAGATTTACTCGTTTTTCGCAATTCCGGAGCTTACCGGTCCCTATTCCTATTCCACGTTATCCCCCATGCATGGTATAACAGTGGCTAAGGTGCTCGACTATTGCTTCGGGGGTCGCGGTTTCGATCCCAGCAGCAGTGGTCACATATCGGTGGAGGCTAAATGGTGGAGACACGTGTACTGTGCGATTTCAGTGCACGTTAAAAAAAATCAGATAGCCTAACTTTCTAAAGTCCTCAACTACCACGTCCAGTGATCATATCGTGTATTTGGGACGTAAAATTGCAGATAAAATACGCATTATTTTGAACAACGTCACCACTCAAATCTATCTATAAAAACTGAGTCAACGACCTCCCACCAAACAAAGCCAATAAGGTAACAGTCACAGGTGGTCTTTGTCACCGTAAATAAACAATATAAAGATCAACTTGAAAAGGTAATTCGTTATTGCACTCTGTTGAAAGTGTGATGACAGAACGTATGTGTAGAATTTCACATGAGTGCTGCAGTTACTTCTTTATTAAATGCGACTCATTCGGAGAGCGTGAGGCACTAGCCGAAGTTTATCCTCTTAATTCCCTTCCTTACCACTGGAGGCAGGGCGGGGGTGGTAACCTTGCCAAAGCAGGGCCGTGTATTCGGTTTCCCAGGAGAGGGGGGTGGGCTTAGTTGAAGACCGGCACAAACGCACTAGTAAGTCCCTTCAATCCTTGCAAGCGTCCGGCTTCCCGCTACAGCACTTCGGCCGATACAGGCGCTACACGTTCGTGCAGAAAATGTAGTCAGCCTCGCAATATGAACGACGTACCAACCAAGACTTTGTAGGCATATAAATCGCATAATGACTACGTTGAAGTCGCCGACTCGTATGAAGGACGGACGGACGTATGCACTGGCGGACGGAGAGACGAACGGATGGATAAATAAATGGATGGGTGCACGGACAGGTAGACGGACGGGTGCACGGACAGATGTCGAATCATTGAACGGACGCACGAACAGATCGATGGACGAATGGACAGAGGTGCGGACTGAGAATTTTCTATTTTTAAATCATATATGCGCGCTAAGGACACGTGCTGTAGACGGTCTTGCACACAGTTATTTCACGCCTGCGCTCCAACTGAGCACGCCAGTGAAAGGATTTACATTGCGCTACACCAAGGTTGTTCACCCAATTAAGAGTTACCGTGATAGCACCTGTATTTTACTCATGGATATTGGTAGTTGTTTACTCTTTTTTTTATTGAGAAGCATTTCTTAGCAAGCTTCGGCGACATTGAGTGTATCTATCTATCTATCTATCTATCTATCTATCTATCTATCTATCTATCTATCTATCTATCCATCTATCTATCTATCTATCTATCTATCTATCTATCTTGCCACTTATGTTTGGGTGCTCTCGTGGTCACTCCCTTAACTTGGCGTGAACCAAAATCGGCATGGGAGGGTTAGATGGTTTGACGAATAGGACGGGCTGGTCAAGGCATGAATAATGTCAGAATCTCGTCGCGTACGTCGTCAAACACTTCCCGCCAGACAGTGGAGCACATACCCATGGGCGGCTATGTGCCGCTGGTATGCAGGTATGGGGCACAGGTGATGGACACTTACTCTCTACCCTGCAACGCAGCAGAGGCTGCTAAGAATCTATGGATCCGGACAGGCCGCCAAAGGAACAAAGACTTGGCAACTTTTAACACTAGAATCTTATCTAGTGAGGGACGTCTAGCTGTGCAATTCGAGGAGCTAGAGGGAGTTAAGTGGGATATAATAGGGCTCAGTTATGTTAGGAGGGCAGAAGAGGCTTTTACGGTGCTACAGAATGGGCACGTTCTTTGCAATAGGGGCTTGGCTGACAAAAGAGAACTGTGAGTGGGGCTCCTAATTCACAGAAACATAGCTGTCAACATAGAAGAATACTATAGCATTAATGAAAGGGTGGTAGGTATCGTAATTTAACTGAATAAAAGTTACAAGATGAATGTGGTACAGGCTTACGCACCTTCATCCAGCCATGATGACGCTTCAGTTGAGAGCTTCTATGAAGACGTGGAATTGGCAATGAGTAAGGTAAAACACAGTATACTATACTGATGGGAGACCTTAATGCAAAGGTAGGGAAAAAGCAGGCTGGAGACCAGACAGTGGGAGATTATGGCATCGGTACTAGAAACGCCAGAGGAGAGCTACTAGTAGAATTCGCAGAACGCAATAGTTTACGGATTTAGAATACCTTCTACCGAAAACGTGGAAACCGCTAGTGGACATGGAGGAGCCCTGGCGAAAATAAGAACGAAATAGACTTTATAATTAGTGCACACCCAGGCATTGTGTAGGATGTGCAAGTGGTTGGCAAGGCAAGATGCAATGACCATAGATTAATACGGTCTCGAATTCGCCTAGACTTGAAGAAGGAATGACAGAAACTGATACGCAAGAATCCAATCATTGAGCTAGCACTGAGAGGGAAAGTACAGGAATTCAGAGTCTCGCTTCAGAACAGGTACTCGTCTCTTTTTGTGGAAACCAACCTTAGCGTAGATACAATGAATGATAATCGGACGAAAATCATTACGGAGTGTGCAGTGGAAGTTGGAGGCAGGGTATTGGAGGCAGGTATATAACAGCTGTATCTTTCTGGTACTTAGCTACGGAGCAGAAACCTGGAGACTTACAAAGAGGGTTTCGCTTAAATTGAGGACGACGCAGCGAGCAATGGAAAGAAAACTGGCAGGCGTAGCCTTAAGAGACAAGAAGAGAGCAGAGTGGATTAGGGAAAAAACGGGGGTTAAGGATGTCATATCTGAAATCAAGAAGAGGAAATGGACATGGGCCGGGCATGTAGCGCGTAGACAGGATAAGCGCTGGTAATTGAGGGTAACTGACTGAATTCCCAGAGAAGACAAGCGGGTTAGGGGGAGACAGAGATTTATTTGGGCAGATGAGATCAAGAAGTTTGCGGTTATAAATTGGCAGCAGCAAGCACAGGACCAAATTAGCTTCCGGAACATGGGAGAGGCCTGTTTGTTTGTTTGTTTCCCTGGGCTGATGGCTCATACCCACTCAGGGGTATTGGCAAAGAAAGTGTAGTGCAGTTTTTCTGTGATCATTTTAACTCTGTGTAATGAATTTGTAATATATTATGACTGATGTAAAGAAAAGCACATGAAAGAGAGAAAACGAGAAAAAAAAATAGAAAAGCAATTTTGAGATTTCAGGTGTTGAGATTGTCAGCGGCACTCGAGTTCGCACAGCTGAATTCTCCGGCAGCGTCTCATTCTCCGGCAGCGCCTCCTTCTCCGGTAGCGTCTCCGTGCTTGCTCGGGAAACGCTGCACTGCGTTAACGTGCACTCCGAGCCCTGAGCGCGTCCACTCGACGCGGTTGCCCATTGGTTCAACGAACATTCAAAAAACAAAAGTGAGCCTTCGAGCCGGGACCACATAGCAACGCATCGCCAGAGAGGGGAGAACGAGCCGAGATTCGAGCCTTGACCGCAGAGCAACGCATCGCAGAGCGAGTCGAGACGCGAGTGGCGTCGGACGTATCCAATCGAGCTCCTGCACCGAGTCCAGTTTCCTTATACATGCAACCACTGCCGATTCACCTGTAACTTAGCACAATACAGTATTTCTTAACATTTGAATCTTGCCTTGACTACATTCATTCGGACATCGCTGACATGGCGCAGCCGACAGGATGTGAATCGACCGAGCTGCATGCGGAGGAGGAAACGACGCCACGAGAAGGAGCGACGCCACGCCGTACATCGTCTCGTGACTCCGAAACGATCATCGTCGAAAGCGTGTTCACGACCCTCGACCACAGCACGATGGCAAATGCAACGAAAAAGCAACTCGTCGACGAGCTGAGAGCACGGGGTCTACGGTGCTCCGGACGAAAGGACGAGCTCATCGCAAGAATCATCCGCGACAACACCACTCGCCAAGCCCTAAAGCCGACGGACTCGTCAACGAAGGACCAGGCTGCCTACGACGACGACAGGCAGGCGCACCTGGAGACACTGTCCGCCGACAACGCGAGGCTTTGCGCTGAACTGAGCAGCCTGTTAGCCCAGCTTAACCGTGCGACCACGAGTGAACGTGAGACATTGCGCGAAGCCCATCAGAACGCTTCACTGCCAACGGAACGGGTGACGACTTCAACCATCGGGCTGCACCATTCCGTCTCTGCTGACATAACGATGTCCTCTGGTTTGACGCGGCCACCGTCACTGAACGACGGCACCAACCAAGACGCGGCACACCTCGCCGCGCCGACCGTTTCAACGCACGAGGGAGAACCTTCCATGGCCCAGATCCTCGCCGCGCTCATGAACACACAAGCCCTGCTCGCCAACACGCTGTCGAGAGGTCCACCGACGACGAGCCCGATCCAGATTCATTCCACAAGCGACACGTCATCCTCAATCCCCTTGTTCGATGGGACGCCGCAACGAAGTGCTCACGAATGGATTACGCAAGTGGAGAGAATCGCAGCGCTCGCCCACTGGACGCCATCGCTGACGTTGGTGACAGCAGCAAGCCGCTTGACGGGATCTGTCAAGGATTGGCACAGCGCCTACGGCTCACAGTATGACACCTGGGAGCAGTGTAAGGAAGCGCTCATTCTCCGATTCAAACGAAAGCTGACAATGCAGGAGTTCCTCGAACTGCAGACGAAGCGACGCCTTCAGAGCCACGAGACCATCGTCGAGTACACGTACTCGAAGAACGCCATTCTGAACAAGGCGCCGTACCGTTTAGCAGAGGAAGAACGTATTTCCCTCATTCTCAGCGGCATCGAGGACGACACATGGGTCAACCCACTCACAGCGCAGCTGTGTGGCACAGTAACCGAACTCATTGACAGAGCGGCTTTGCTCGACGCGAGGCGTCGCACGACCGTGTGTGCCGAGAACGACAAGAAACCGTCATCGTCTACAGCGAGCCGTGGTCAGGGTTCGAACCAGCGGGTGCCAGCCAGCAGCTCTGCCAACTTACCGAAGGCCAACCCGCGCAGCGCTTTCTCGGGAGCTCTACACCCGCGGCCAATCTCTGCTCGTTCGTACTTCAACTGCGGCGACATCGGTCACCTGTCCCGTGATTGTAGAAAGCCGAAAACGCCAGCAACGATCAGAGCGGACGAGAAACGAGCGAAGAGGGACAATAGCAGCCATGAAACAGGGACTACGTCACCTAGCCAAGCGAACTGTTTTTTGCATTCGACGGGTGGCACATTACCAATAGTGTCCGGTACTGCTAACAACCGACCCGTCCGCGTGTGCATTGACAGTGGCGCCAACTTATCCATCATGAGTGCCAATGCCTTGACGGACGACATTCCCACGCACGCATGGGTATCGCGCGAGAACATTGAAGTTCTCAACCGCAGCATATGCCCAACTCTCGCTGCAACGCTTGATGTGACACTGGGCACCACGAATGTGCGACTCGAAAACGTCGTGGTAACGGAACTGCCCAGCGGCATCGACCTGATTCTGGGATCAGACTTGCAACGATTCGCGAACGTCGACGTAACGTTTCACACTTCAAACGATGTGACTATCGTTCCAGTCGAGCCCTAGGGAGAATTTCCATCGCCCGAAGTGCTACCCCCGAAACAAGGCACACCACACCGTACCGGGGAAACGCTTATTGCGACGTTCTGCCGGCAATCGGACGAGAGTGTTTCCAAAGACGAAGGGTACGTGCGCCTCAACACGAAATGTCCGGCACCCGACGAAGACTTCACGAGTCTAGTCGAAGACGCCACACGGAAGATAACAAAGGATGCCACCGAGGCAGAAAGGGAACAGCTTCACGCAATTCTGTTAAGGCACCACCAAGCGTTCACTTCCAAAGGCGACACTTTGGGCGTGTGTCCTCACACCGAGCACAGCATCGAACTCGGAGACAATATACCAGTGTCATCGAGGCCGTACAGGTGCTCACCGGCTGATCGCATGTTCATCCGAGAACAGGTGAATGACTACCTCTCCAAGGGCATCGTAAGGCCGAGCGAAAGCGAGTACGGTGCCCCAACGATAGTCGTCGACCAACCGCACCACCCGACGACTCCACGAAGAATGGTACACGACTATCGCAAGATCAACGAGAAAACCGTCAACCCTTCTTATCCAATGCCCGTCATGGAAGACGTTATTGACGATGTCATGCGCGACGGATCGGCTTACTTCACTGTGTTGGACGTGAAAACGGCATTTCTGACTATACGAATGAAGCCGGACGACGTACACAAGACCGCATTCGTCACTCCAGACGGAAAGTACGAATACCTTCGAATGGCCTTTGGGTTTTGCAAGGCCCCTCAGACCATGCAAAGAGTCATGCGTCGCACGTTCGATGGCTTACCTAGGACAGCTACGTACATGGACGATGTCGGGCGGGGAGCCACAACAGTGAGGGAGGCTTTGGATTTGCTGAACGAAGCACTCAGGAGAGTCGTGATCAACGGCTTGAAGATGGATCTCCGGAAATTCCAGTTGATTCAAGACAAAGTATCTTTCCTGGGTTACGTGATCTTCGCCGAAGGACGAACACTGGACGAATCCAGAGTTGCCGCTATCGAGAAGTTCGAGCCGCATCGCAACGCAAAGAAGCTGTACTTCTTCCTGCAGTTCGCTAACCACTACCGAAAGTTCATACCGCAGTTTGCAAAGGTCACGCATAAGCTACGGCACCTTCTGGCGAAGGACGTTCCTTTCGTGTGAACTGACGCTCATGAAGCAACCGTCAACGCCATAAACACGCCTTGAAGAACCCGCCGATTTTGGCGAGCTTCCGCCCAGACTGCCCGACTAACGTTCACGTCGACGCTTCGCAAACTGGGCTGGGTGCGGTGCTTTCTCAAACTCAAGACGGAAAGGAGCGAATCATAGAGTACGCAAGCGGATTACTAAACGAGCACGATCGTGGTCTACACTCTAATATGCTCGAGTGCATGGCGCTCCACTGGGCGATCACTGAGAAGTTTTCGGTCTACCTGAGAGGAGGTCCTCGTTTTAAAGTGTTTACGGACAACTTCAGCTTGTCATACCTCGTCCAGAAGGGAACCAGCAACCGCAGATTTGCGAGGTGGACGCTCGACTTAGCAGAGTACACCTTCAACGCCAAGCACAAGCCAGGACGCCAGAACTCCGCTGCTGACGCACTCTCGAGGCAGTCAGATTCTGCAGAGGCTTTCGACCAGGGCGTTTCGACCCGAGACCTCCACTGCTACGCAGTAGTGGTCGGCAAACAGAGTCGCCTACGCGAGTTTCAGGAGAGGGATACTGAATGCAAAAGATTTCGGGAGGAAGCCAAGCACAAATCTTCAGACTACGAGATCGAAAACGACATACTGGTGAAGAAATCTCTCGAGGGAGGACGGGTTCGTCGGAGGGTGAACATTCCCGCTGCCCTCCGAAGCAGTGTGATGATCGTTTTCCACGACAACAACTGCCCCCTAGGCGTCGAGAAGACAACAGACCTGATCCAGCGAAAGTACTGGTGGCCATCGATGAGAAAAGACATCCGCGAGTATGTTGACTCCTGCCACACGTGCCAGACTATCAACGCCCGCACGACACGGAATGAAGGTTGCCTCATCCCACGCAATATTCCTAATGAGCCAAACGCGGTGATATCCCTGGATCACATGGGTCCGCTAAACGAGAAGGGCGACCACATCCTCGTGTGTATCGACCACGCCACGAGATACATGGACGCCGTGACCGTACCGAGCACTTCATGACAAACTGGTGGATTCCGCGATTTGGAGTTCCCGGCGTCATTATCACGGACCAAGCCAAGGGATTCGTGAACAAGAAAACCAACCAATTCCATTACAGACTGGGAATTACTCATCAAAACTCCCCACCGTACTGGCCACAATCAAACGGACTGATTGAGCGAATGGTGGGAACGTTGAAACAGGTGCTACGCAAAATGCTAAACAACAAGGACAAATGGCAGAAGGAACTACCCCGAGCAACGCTAGCAATCATCGCCACGAAGCATCGTCACAGTGGCCACAGCCTCTTTCGACTCATGCATGGCTACGACCCAAAACTGCCAGGAGAGCTCAACCTCGCCTCAGTCGAGGGAGACATTGACGAGTCTCATAGACTACACGACTTGGCAAGGGAACGTGCGGAGACAAGAGAGAGGCTACTGCAGAGTCAGCGCAAAACAACGGTCCGATACGACAAGAAGCGGCGAACTCCGAGGTTCATAACGGGGGACCTCGTCCTGCTTGAGTTGAGCGCTCGAGGCACATTAGATCCTCGCTATGAAGGTCCGTTCGAGATAACGGCCCTCGTCGGAGGAAACAGGGCCGAGATCCAAAGAGTACCCCACACACCGGGCATGATCAACCAAAAAATCTTCAACGTGGAGCGGCTTCGTAGATATAAAGAGCCGCTCCTAGAAGTTACGGAACCATCGCCATCTAACGACACGCACGCCTGAGGACAGGCGCGATTTTCGGGAGGGCCGTGTCAGCGGCACTCGAGTTCGCACAGCTGAATTCTCCGGCAGCGTCTCATTCTCCGGCAGCGCCTCCTTCTCCGGTAGCGTCTCCGTGCTTGCTCGGGAAACGCTGCACTGCGTTAACGTGCACTCCGAGCCCTGAGCGCGTCCACTCGACGCGGTTGCCCATTGGTTCAACGAACATTCAAAAAACAAAAGTGAGCCTTCGAGCCGGGACCGCATAGCAACGCATCGCCAGAAAGGGGAGAACGAGCCGAGATTCGAGCCGGGACCGCAGAGCAACGCATCGCAGAGCGAGCCGAGACGCGAGTGGCGTCGGACGTATCCGATCGAGCTCCTGCACCGAGTCCAGTTTCCTTATACATGCAACCACTGCCGATTCACCTGTAACTTAGCACAATACAGTTTTTATTAACATTTGAACCTTGCCTTGACTACATTCATTCGGACATCGCTGACAAGATTACCACTCAGCTGCGTCGACTTCACTTTGCCATGGGGAGTAATAAATATTAATTATTTGATTGAAGATCACAAAGGTATACGCTTGGTTGCCTGAATATAATCGCAAACGGCATTGAAAGCATCCCTGTGGCAATGTCCCAAAACTGAGGCACCTAATCTTAGCGCACTTTACGCCGTCAATCTAACGACTATTTTCATAAATGGAATAACTAGTTACCTTTTTCGAAGTATAGCGTAACGGCGACAATACAAAAAATAATGTTCTAGTGATTCCATTTCTCCGCAGAATGCGCAGAGGGGTGATGTTGTCTGACCAGCTCTGTGTAGATACAGGTTTGGGGGGGGGGGGGACAAGACATCAAAATTTATTAATTAAAACTTCGAGCCTTTGGACTGGCTCTAGTGGGGTCGCCATGGAAACTTGAGGTGGTTATATTCTGTCCATGTAGTTTCTTTTTCTAGCGTATCAGTGGAGATTGCTGATTTTTAATATCTTATTGCTGTAATATATTCTACACCTGGCAGTATGGATAAAACTGCGCCATCAAGTGCGGCTCGTGATCAGGAATCGGCCAATTCATTTATTATTAATCCACAGTGTTCCATAACACATAGTCGAGGCCTTTGTCCTGCAGTGGACGTAGTCAGGGTGATGATGATGATGATGACGATGATCTACCCAGGAAAGACGAAAACACACATGGGCAATATTAACGCGTGAGCGTCAAGAAATACTCGACATCGGTAGCATTGACCCAACAAATTAAAAAATATTGTCAGGGTCCAAGCTGGAATCGAACCCAAGCATTTAGCCTGGCAAGGAAACATTATAACACGGAGCTTCGCCAGGTCTCGGAACTATTTTTCAAATACACGCTAATTATCTTGAAACGCCAATATTGATTGCTGTGCTGCCTACCCAATTTAAAAAAAAAAGCATTACACAGGCACTCCTTTGATACAGCCGTCACCTGGGCTAAAGTAAATTGTGGTTGGTTGCCTTGCGCTGAAATTTATTTACGTAGCAGCGTCTAGGGCCAACATCCTCGCGAGCATCAGCCTTTCATAGAAGCTTCTGGTGTTGCTAATACTCGTGTTCCAGTTAGCGTCGTTGCGCAAGGACAAATAACTAGTTATATAACGATCTGCAATGCTTAAACATATCTCTGGGCGTGCAGCATTTGTATACATGCATTTAGCGTAATTTCAAGACCTGTCGCTTAATAAAAAAATTGTAACACGGTTACCTTCCCGCCGCGTGCTTCGCATATCTTCTGACTTTTTTCTTAGGTTACTACCTACTATAAAAGCAAACAGCGTAGCAAAACGCGCTCCCACACGTGTGGTCTCTGCGCATGCGCCTAGTATCTGAATAATCGTTACTGCAGTATGGCCAGTATTGGGTGCTACCACGCTCGGGGCCCAGTATTCCCGACACATCCGTTCAAATGACAAAGCTGTACAGCCGTTTTAAAAATACCCCAATAGCATCTACCAAACGATAGATCAGCGCCTTATTACAGCGAGGTTGGAGATACAATACGAATGTTTTTTTTTTACATTCTACCATCATCAGCTACGCTATTTGACCTTACAGGACATAATCCCGTTTTCCTTATTTGTATTTATGAAAGAAGTGTTTTAACTAAATTACGAACGAGAAAGAACAACTAAACGGATCAAGTGACCACAACGAATACACAAAAATGCACGATTGACTAAGTTAACGAAAGAACAAAATAATAAACGACACCTACACGAAGCACCTAAAATGAAGAGAAAGAAAGCTTTAGAATTTTTAGAGAATATACAGCATTATCTGCGCCTGATGAGTCCCTAGATATAGGCTTCGAATTTATTTACACCTGCTGTACATATTCAATTTTAAGGTATAAATGGTTCAAAATTTTTCTAACAATATTTCGCCCGTTTAACGCGATAGCCCCGTGTCACAAAGACGATGAACATGGCACTTGCCTCGCGCGCCTGACACGAGGCCACGCTGGAAGCAGTCTATGACGCGGCTCGCTCGAAAGCGTCAGGTGGGCCAATCAGGAGCCGCGTCGTCATCACTGTCTGCTGCAGTGGAGCTACGCCGCTGACTACACTGCTGCGAAGTAAGGCTGTCTCTTTGGGTGACTCTATCTCGAAGAAACAGTTCGTGGCGGGACATCTCGCGCGCAAGGTGGTCTACCGAGAGGTGACTCGAATGCGGATGCCGAAGAGGACCGACGGCACAGCGAGGCACCGCCGTGCGCCGGGAGAACAAAGCTTGACGGACCGAGGTTGCGGGATTTCCTGCACTGCAGCCATGCCACTGCGGAAGATCGGCGACAACATTCCGGGAAACACTAGAGGAGCGAATGCGATGTCGATGCCTCCCGCAAGAAGCCCCTGTGAAGGTGAGTTTTGTTATGAATGTTTATGAACAATAGCAGTGACCGATGAATCAACAACTTAGACTCGTTAAAGCATTGTACTTGAGCCAGTCAGCTAGAGGAGCAGTTGTCAGTGCTGTACTGTTGTGAAATAATGCCACTGCTGGTGCATGGCATACCTATCGAATGCTCATCCTACATACTGCCTTTCACGCCTAGAGGTGGCACTTTCGGAAGCGAGTCTTTTTTTAAAAGTTTCTTAACTCTACGCAGCCATTTGCCGGGGAGGTCGGTTCACCCTGGTCTCACGAGTGTCCTCCTCCTGGGCACAAGCAGGTGTTTGTGCCCATTCACATGAATCTGAGGTACCAGACAAGCCACAGTCGTCGAGCCCCAAAAGGAAGCAATGGGAGGAGATGTGGTTGGTGTGAAAGTCTCATCAATACAGTCCACGACAACCGGGGCACATGGCGCTGCAGCGAAAGGCCTTCTAAATGCGCCCATGTTTCTACAGTTTCACAATAACCCGCGATTACAATCTATTTGTATCTGCTTTGTCTCACAACTCTAAGCGTTTAGAGTTTGTAAGTATTGTTAATAAAATCAAATTGAGGCGTCATTACCGTCTTATGATTTGAAACATATTTACGTGATTTTTCCCAAGATCAAGCAACGAGGAGAGGCTTCGTTGTTTATTCTCGCATGATACTATTTTAATGCCTCAGTGGCATTAAAAAATATTTCGGAAGCAGCCTCACTAACACACATAAATCATTGTGATACAGCATGTCGGCACCTTCTGAATTGCAAGCTACGATAATATTTCAAGTCCAGCCTACGTGGTGGCTCATTGGCGGGGCTTGCCAGCTGACTCAAAAAACCTCGGGTTCAATCCCTGCCGCTTGCTCGCATTTCGGAAAGTGAAATGCTGAAAGCAATTTTCGTGCCACTCGAGCGCACAAAAATAGCTGGAGCCCTATATTATACGGCGTCTTTCATAGCCTGAGTCATGGCCTCTATTTCATGTAAACATCGATTGACTCACAATAAAACAATTTATTGCGGCAAGTTTGTGTGATCAGCGTTGTCATTTCGCGTGGCCTGTAAGCGGCATCACTAACATGCTCAGGTAAGCATGCAAGATACGTGTGAGCTTCTTGTAAGTAGTGTACTACAGTGTACTCTATGAAAACGAGACTGATTGAGAGGGGGCTGCTGCAACGAGCTGTGAACAGCCACGAGGCCGAAGCAGAAGACGACGGTGTCGTCTGTTACTTGGAATGCCAGCCGCCATATCGAAACGCCCTGCTCTATTGAAACCTATTGAGTTTTATGCGGAGCTATAAATATACAAACAATATCCTTAGTTACTTTTTGTTTGAAAAGGTATTTGAGTGTTGAAGATAATGAGAGCTCTTTCAGTTATGAGAAAAATAGTGATTTCCCAATATTTTTACAACTTCTACCTAAATCGATACGGCGCTATCATCGCGTCCAATTTTCATCCCCATCGGCTCTATGGGAATGTCTCTTTCTAAGCCGCGCTGAGCGCGTTCAAGGCGTCTAGAGAGCCAATCAAAACGCGCTTCGCCAGCCCTCTTTGTTCCGACGAAGCCAGGCTGCAACAACAATACACAGCTGCAATTCCATCCAATCCCCAAAGAAGCCAGCTCGTAGCGGAATCTCTTTAGAACTGGGTGGACCGACGCATGGCGAGTACAATGGTGGAGACAACCGATGACGCAGTGGCAGGACGACTTCAACTGCAGTAACGAGGCTTCGCAGGCCCAGGCTACGAGCTTTTCTGCAAAGCAGCCACCACGCAGCGGTCTATCCCTGATTTCCAGTGCAACATCAGAAGAGCCAAATCGATGTGGAGGTCTCACTCAAGAAACCATTGTACAGCAGGTGAGCCTCGTAGTCGATCCTCTTAGCATGAATCACTCGCATATGGCACAGCTGAGTCAACTTATGAATCTGGTAATCCTAATGAAGCAGGCAACCGCTGCGATATTTGAGACGTAGAGGAAGTTTATTCAAGCTCGCTGCGCCCTTTCGCTCTTTTTCAGAAGCGCGCAATTTCGCAAGAGTGGTATCTTCTTTTCACAAAACTGTTCGTCTACATCGCTTGAGCGTATACTCTTGCAATGTTGGTGATAAACAAATAAACCTTGTTAACACCACGAAGGCACTCGTCGAACGAGCCACTATCTCTTCTCCTACAAATCCTCTCCTTATGTGTGCGGGCCTACCTACGTCTACATCGAGCTTGCAGGAGCCACAGAAGCCACAAGGTGCCGGAGGAAGTAGTTCCAGTGAACCCCTTCCTCCTTTGGCATTCGAAGCGTAAACATGTCTGCACTCAGCGACGTGGCCAGCGCCGAACGGAGTGTTGTAGACGAAACAGGGTTCAACAACGCGAGAACAAAGCTTTTCCAAGGCGCCCGGGATGGCATCAATCCAACTGGACCACAGCTGCTACGACAGATATCTCGCTTGCTTCAGAACTGGGATCCACTTCTTTGACAAAGGAATTCAACGCTGTGCCATTTTCGGCTGTTCACCGGCTATCTCATCTTCTAAACAATTCATGTTGCCAATGAATAATATGAATTTGGACTTAATGTTGTCAAACAATATTAATAAAACAAAACATAAGCGTCTTTTCTGGCCTTTGATATTGAAGCATCAGTGGAACTTCTTTTAGGTATGTCGGTGCACAAATTTCAAGGATAACATACACAGATGTGGTGAGACAGTTTTGCATGGCGCTTGTCCCATTTCTTCTTTGTGATCTGGTCCTGTTCGAGCTTTCATCTTCAAGTTTTTGAATCAGGATTCCTAAGATGTGACCGGTTCATATATTTAATGATGCATTGTTATATCAGTGCGTGGTATTTGGTGGTTTTGCTGACAACGTATTGTCACGTCGTGCTCTCTTACAAAGTAGTCCAAACTTTCCTTACTGTTTCCCCGCTGCGATTACAAGCAGCATTGACAATATAACAAAAAAACGCCAAGATAATCTGCATTATTCCAAATATTCTGTAACAGCTTTAGCCTATTGATTTTATATATCGGGAATGTTTTGGAGGTTCCTATCGATAATGGTCATGCTACGCGGGGTGTAGGCGCATTGGCCATTTCAACTAGCACTGACTATTTGACGAGTTGGTACGTATGCATCGATTTATAATAGCGCGACAAGGTAAAATGACTATTGATCACTCGAACATAAATGCTGGCGCTTGTGTTCGTGTTACTAGAAGACTTTACGCCTGCTTTGTGGTGTCATTCTAAATACATGTTTCAAACTGTTATCGAATATTTGCTATATATACAAACATTACGAGAACAGACAATAACACCAAGAAAGCTGTACGGCATGCTATTTGCAGTAATTATGATATGTGTGTCATTAAGGGCAACTAACTGAATCCCAGGGAATGCAAGTGGGTTAGGGGGAGCCAGAAGGTTAGGCGGGCAGATGAAATTAAAAAGTTTGTGGGTATAAATTGGCAGCAGCAAGCACAGGACCGAGTTACCTGGCGGAACATGGGAGAGGCCTTTGTCCTGCAGTGGACGTCGTCAGAGTGATGACGTTGATGATGATGATGTTGTTGTTGATGATGAAGATGACTATGATGATGATGATGATATGTGTATCACTCCTACGTTCCCGAAAACTTTGGGCCAAGTGTGAGGAAATCTCATAGCCATGCTTAGGTCCCGCTCAGTGAAATGCATCGGTATGGAAAATGCATGCATGATCATTGTTTCAAGTTTCAGCTTTACCGGACAGGCACATTTGTTCATGCACATCACGCCGCGTGTTATATACGCCTGAACAACCAAGAGAAAATAGGCGACATGCCTGAACCGGTGGTATTCGGCATGTAGGGAAGTCATCAGCAGCAACAACGGTCCTTGAAAAATGCTGCTAAGATTTGCTTAAGACACCCTCACATATGAGCTAGAAGATTTACTCGTTTTTCGCAATTCCGGAGTTTACCGGTATCTGTTCCTTTTCCACGTTATCGCCCATGCATGGTATAACAGTGGCAAAGGGGTTCGACTGTTGCTTCGGGGGTCGCGGTTTCGATCCCAGCAGCGGTGGTCACATTTCGGTTGAAGCTAAATGGTGGAGACCCGTGTACTGCGCGATTTCAGTGCACGTTAAAGAAAATTAGATAGCCAAACTTTCTAAAGTCCTCCACTACCACGTCCAGTGATCATATCGTGTATTTGGGACGTAAAATTGCAGATAAAATACGTAATATATTGAACAACGTCACCACTCAAATCTATCTGTACGAAATTCATAAACGACCTCCCAACAAACAAAGCCAGTTACGCAACAGTCACAGCTTCCATTTGTCACCGAAAATAAACAATATAAAGATCAACTCGAAAATTTAATTAGTTATCGCAGTCTGTCGAAAGCGTGATGAGAGAACGTATGTGTAGAATTTCACATGACTGCTGCTGTTACTTCTTTAATAAATGCGACTCATTCGCAGAGCGTGAGGCACTGGCCGAAGTTGATCCTATAAATTCGCTTCCTTACCACTGGAGGCAGGGTGGGTGTGGCAACCTTGCCAGTGCAGGGCCATGTATCCGGTTTATCAGAATAGGGGGGTGGGCGTAGTTGAAGACCGGCACAAACGCACTAGTAAGTCCCTTCAATCCTTGCAAGCGTGTTGCATCCCACTGCAGCACGTCGGCCGATACAGGCACTACACGTTCGTGCAGAAAATGTAGTCAGCCTCGCAATATGAACGACGTACCAACCAAGACATTGTAGGCATGTAAATCGCATAATGTCTACGTTGAAGTCGCCCACTCGTACGAAGGACGGACGGACGTATGCACAGACGGACAGAGAGACGAATGGATGGATGAATGAATGGATGGGTACACGGACAGAGAGACGGACGGGCGCACGGACAGCTATCCAATCGTTGAATGGACTCACGAACAGATGGACGAATGGACAGATGCCCGGACTGAGGATGTTCTACTTTAAAATCATATATGCGCGCTATGGACATGTGCTGTAGACGGCCTTGTGACCTGTTATTTTGCACCTGCGCTGCAACTGAGCACGCTAGTGAAAGGATTTACATAGCGCGACTATAAGGTTGTTCGCCCCTATAAGTGTGGCCGTTATAGCACTATGTACTTTACTCACGGAAATTGGTAGATGTTTGCTCTTTTTTTTTTTCATTTAGAAGCATTTCTTAGCAAGCTTCGGCAACTTTGAGCGTATCTATCTATCTATCTATCTATCTATCTATCTATCTATCTATCTATCTATCTATCTATCTATCTATCTATCTATCTATCTATCTATCTATCTATCTATCCGCTTACGTTTGTGTGCTCCCGTGGTCACCCTTTAACTTGGCGTGAACCAAAAATAGCATGGGAGGGTAAGAGAGAGAGAGAAATAAAGATGCAATGAAAGGCAGTGAGGTTAACCAGACGCACATCCGGTTTGCTACCCTGCACTTAGGAGGGGATAAAGGGGAGAAAAGATGTTGCAGCGTAAGAGGGATTGAGGAATATGACGGGCTGGTCAAGGCATGAATTTTGTCACAATCTCTTCGCGTACGTTGTCAAACACTTCCCGCAAGGCAATGGCACATAACCATGGGCGGGTATGTGCCGCTGGTATGCTGGTATGTGGCACTGCAGGTGTTTGACACATAATCTACCCGCAACAACGAGAACACACGTGGGCAATATTAAAGCGCGAGCGTTAAGAAATACCGAAACTCGGTAGCATTGACCCAACAATAGCAAGTAATGAATGTCAGGGTCCCAGCTGCAATCGAACCCAAGCATTCTGCCTGGCAAGGAAAAATTCTTCCACAGAACTTCGCCAGGTCTCGGAACTACTTTTCAAAGAGACGCTAATTTTCTTGAAACGTCGATGGTGGTTGCAGTGCTGCCTACCCAAATTTAAAAATATTACATATGGCCCCCTTTATACAGCCGTCACCTCGGGCTAACGCAAATTGTGGTTTAGTTGCATCGCGCTGCCCCGCCGCGGTGGTCTAGTGGCTAACGTACCCGGCTGCTGACCCGCAGGTCGCGGGAACGAATCCCGGCTGCGGCGGCTGCATTTCCGATGGAGGCGGAAATGTTTTAGGCCCGTGTACTCAGATTTGGGTGCACGTTAAATAACCCCAGGTGGTCGAAATTTCCGGAGCCCTCCACTGCGGCGTCTCTGATAATCATATGGTGGTTTTGGGACGTTAAACCCCACATATCAATCAATTAGTTGCCTCGCGCTGAAGTTTATTTGTGTAGCAGTGTCTAGGGCTAGCATCCTCGCGAGCATCAGCCTTCCATATCAGCTTCTGGTGTTCTAATACACATGTTCCATTCAGCATCGTTGCGCAAGTGCAAACAACTAGTTAGATATTTATTTCAGAAGTGCTGCCAGCCTCACACATGAGGCCTTAGGCCGGGGTGGGTGATACGTAAAAGGAAACAAATAAGAAGATACAACAGGAAAGCAAACGCGTCACGTAGAGCTACACCATGAAGAACTAGTGCATCAAAGTAAAACGCCAGTACTTACACAATTCTAGTGGTTTACGCGTACACGTACAAAAGAACTATGATGACGAACATCTGCTCATACAGAACTAAGAAACAAATATCATATAACGGTTCAAAAATCGGCAACATTTCAAAAATACAACGCATTGATATGAAAAAAGTGATAAAAGTAGAACATAAATGAAAGCCTGTTCAGGATGCGCAGTGGAAAAATAGAGGGCGAAGCGCAAAGAAAGATGAAAGTCAAGTGTGTTGCTGGTGTTTAAGTTTTTCCATCAACGACTGAACGGTTTCGCAGTTCACCAGATCGGCAGAAAGAGCATTCCAATTATTGACAGTGCGCGGAAAAAATATAGACATCTGCAATGCTTCAACATATCTGTGGGCGTGCAGCATTTGTACATGCATTTAGCGTCATTTCATGACGTGTCGCTTAATAAACAAATTTGCTACATGGTCACCTTCCCTCCCCATGCTTCGCATAACGTCGATTCCCGGATACATGGGCTCTTCCGATTTTTTTCTACCTACTTATACCACCTACTATATTACTACCTACTATAAAATCTACTACCTACTAGATTACTACCTACTATAAAAGCAAACAGCGTAGCAAAACACGCTCCCACACGTGTGGTCTCTGCGCATGCGCCTGGTATCTGAATTAGCGTTACTTCAGTATGGCCTATATTGGGTGCTACCACGTTCGGGGCCCAGCATTCCCGTGATATCCTGTTAAATTACAAAGCTGTGCAGTCGTTTTCAAAATACCCCAATAGCATCTGCTAAATGATACATCAGCGCCCTATTGCAGCGAGGTTGGTGATACAATACGCATGTTTTTGCACTCTACCATCATCAGCTACGCTGTTCGACCTTATAGGACATAAGACAGGCTTTTCTTATTTGTGCGACCATGTTGAAAGCATGAACGAAAGAGAGAGAATGAAAGAAGAAGTGTTCCAACTAAAGAATGAAAGAGAAAGATTAATAAAACGGACGAAGTGACCACAACGAATACACAAGAATACACGAATGACTAAGCTAATGAAAGAAGAAAATATGAAACGAAACGTACAAAGAAGTGATCTAGAATGAACAGAAAAAAGGCTTTAAACTTTTCAGAAAATACACGGCATTATCTGTGCATGATGAGTCGTTAATTATAGGCTTCGAATATATTCTTACCTACTGTACATATTCAATTTTAAGGTATTAATGGTTCTAAATTTTTGTAAAAATATTTTGCACGTTTAACACGATGGCTCCACGTCACAAAGACGACGAACATGGCGCGTGTCTCGCGCGCGTGACACGAGGCCACGCTGGAAGCAGTGTATGACGCGTCTCGCTCGAAAGCGTCAGGTGGGCCAATCAGGAGCCGCGTCGTCATCACTATCTGCTGCAGTGGAGCTACGCCGCTGACTACACCGCTACGAAGTAAGGCTGTCTCTTTGGGTGACTCTATCTCGAAGAAACCGTTCGTGGCGGGATATCTTGCGGGCAAGGTGGGCTACCGCAAGGTGACTCGGATGCGGATGCCGAAGATGAGCGACGGCACAGCGAGGCACCGACGTGCGCCGGGAGAACAAAGCTTGACGGACCGAGGTTGCGGGGTTTTCTGCACTGCAGCCATCCCACTGCGGAAGATCGGCGACAACATCCCGGGAAACACTAAAGGAGAAAATGCGATGTGGATGCCTCCCGCAAGAAACCCCTGTGAAGGTGAGTTCTGTTATCAATGTTTATGAACGATAGCAGTGACCGATGAATCAACAACTTAGACTCGTTAAAGCATTGTACTTGAGCAAGTCACCTAGAGAAGCAGTTGTCAGTGCTGTACTGTTGTGAAATAATGCCACTGCATGTGCATAGTATACCCATTGAATGCTCATCCTACACAGTGCCCTTCACGCCTAGAGGTCGCACTTTCGGAAGCGAGTCTTTTTTAAACGTTTCTTAACTCTACGCAGCCATTCGCCGGGGAGGTCGGTTTACCCTGCTCCCGCAAGTGTCCTGCTCCTGGGCCCAAGCAGGTGTTTGTGCCCATTCACATCAATCCGAGGTACCAGACAAGCCACAGTCATCGAGCCCCAAAAGGAAGCAATTGGAGGAGATGTGGTTGGTGTGAAGTTCTCGCGGTTACAGTCCACGACAACCAGGGCAAATGGTGCTGCAGCGAACGGCCTTGTAAATGTGCCCATGTTTCGACTAGACAACAATAACCCAAGATTACAAACTATTTGTATCAGCTTTGTGTCACATCTCTGAGCGTTTAGAGTTTCTGAGTATTGTTAATAAAATCATATTGAAGCGTCATTACCGTCTTATGCTTTGAAACATATTTACCTGAATTTCCCAAGATAATCAAGCAATCCAGGAGATCCTTCGTTGTTTATTCTTGCATGAGCCTCAGTGGCATTAAAATATTTCGGAAGCAGCCTCACTAACACACCTAAATCATTTTGATACAGCATGTCGGCACCTTGTGAATTCCAAGCTACGATAATATTTCAAGGGGATTCCAGATGACGTGGAGGCTCATTAGTGATACTCGACATCTGATTCAAAAGCCACGAGTTCAATTACTGCTGCGTTGTTCGCGTTTCGGAAGGCGTAATGCTAGAGGCAACTTCCGGGTGACGTGAGCACACAAAAATAGCCGAAGTCCTCAACTATAAGACGTCTTTCATAGCCTGAGACACATTGAGACAAATTTCACAAGCCAACCGAAGTGACTTTCAAACTGCAGAATGCAATCAGGTCATGTGTGGCGAGGATATGTACGGAAAGCTGACATTGTGAACGTGCATATCGCTTAAACATTAAAATTTCATGCGAAAAACAGTTGACATAATACTAATTTATTAGTTGTCTGCAACAAGAAATTGTATGACGTCACCCATTGCAGATTAAACCAGGAGGTTAAAACGAAACCTGAGACCCCACTATGGCAGGAATCGGGAGTTTGGAACAGATCCATATAGTCTGTTTCTTCGGAGGATTTATGTAAACAAAAGATATTAGTCTGCTCATCTAAATCACGAGGTTCTTATCAGCCATCACTTACACTTTGGGTTATTTGAGGCTTTCTCATTCTTTGAGACGTAATTTAAGTGCTGTTCTTGCATTTAGGCCCCGTCTACTAAATGCGTCCGCCATGGCCCAGAATGCAAGCCACGACCTCGACCTCGTAAGGGGACATTTTATTTGATAACCCACTGCATCGGGTATCCTCATATTTGTTTTATATATTTCAAATAAAATTATTAATATTTCATGCATCTCCATTCGCTCTACAAGGAACTAACTTGGTAGTCAGTCACTTATTCAGGGAACCCACTCATAATGTTTCCTTAAAATGTTCATAGGGAGTGAAAAACCAATCTGTGGCACAAAACGTGGATGCACCGCGTCATTTGGAAGGAAAATTGTCCACAGGAGCTGGCATTTTCTGAAAAGAGTGGTCCTCCTGGAGCGACACATTGCCCCATCAGGCGCGTCAGTACACACAATAGCCAATATTTGTATGTTGAGCATTTTAGTATGACACGCATTACTTTACTTTTGCTTTAACAAAAGTGATGACCATTCTTTGCAAATATAGATAGACACCCTATCACTAAGTAGTAGCCTACTCATTTTTAATACTTCAGCCCTATAATATATTCACTTTCATATAATGAATATTTGTAAAATGAAAGGGAAAAAACCACAGCACATCCACGGGAACAATGATGATGAGTGAGGCGAAACGTCCATCCTTCCGCCCATGCGTGCGTGCTTCTGTCAGTCCTTCCGTGCGTCCTTCCGTGCTTTCGCCTGTCCATCCGTTCGTGCGTCCGTGCATCCGTCCATACGTCTGTCCTTGCATCCATCTGTCTGTCTGTCTGTCTGTCTGTCTGTCTGTCTGTCTGTCTGTCTGTCTGTCTGTCTGTCTGTCTGTCTGTCACTGACACTAGGGCCACCTGCTAAGTGAGTCATACAACTACGTGAGTACGAAGCGGTCACACTCATGCATCGACAAGCCCACGGCTTTAGGAGCTTCGCCCCTAAAAAGAGCAAGGATTTGTCCTGGTGATGGCCAAGTCTGTGTAAGACAAAGACGACGAAGACGACGGGTCATATGATGCGCGAGGTGCGAGGCTGTGCAAAGGCAGTGGCTTGTTGCGAGTTTCCCGTCCAGGCCTTTAGGTGGCGCCCCCATCAAAATGACGATAGCGCACCGCCAGCGGCGGCAGGCGAAACGCCGTCTAAGCGTTTTCTTCGACAATTTTATTTGTAAGACTCGAAAATGACACGCATAAAGAACTGTTTCCCGTTTATATTTAGGCCTTTATAAGCATGAATATGTGGATGCGTAGAAGATTGGGAAGTTACGCACTTAAGGTGGCAGCCTGAACTCAAAAACAAACAGTCGTGCCGCACCGCTCGTGAAAGGCACGCGATATGTTGGTATCGATACCAGAAAGTTTACGAATACTGTCAATGAGGTGCTGCGAGATCTTGAGCTACAGAAGCGTAGGAACGTTTGCGGCATATCTTTACTTACACCAGGTGTTGTGCAGTTCGATGTAAATATCAGCCAGCGCCGGACAATTTCTGTGCTCCAGGCATCTGCGTTGGGGCTATGCGTTATACGTACCTTGTTTGAACATGAACGCTGATGCATGCTTATCGTTCAGTATTGTAGATGCTAAACGGTTTCTCACATGGCCTTTATTTTATGTAAACATCGATTGACTCGCAATAAAACAATTTATTCCGGCAAGTTTGTGTGATCAGCGTTGTCATTTCGCGTGGCCTGTATGCGGCATCATTAACTTACTAAAGTAAATATGCAAGATACGTGAGGACTTCCACTGAGTAGTGTACTGCAGTGTACTCAATAGAAACGGGAGAAATTGAGAGGGGGCTGCTACAGCAACCGCACGACACTGAAGCAAACGATGACGGTGGCGTCTGCTACGTGGAATGCCAACCGCAATATCGAAAGGACCTCTCCTTTTGAAACTTATTTCACTTTATACGTGATTATAAACTATAACAATAACCTTAGTTATTATTTCTTTGAAAAAGCTATTTCAGTGTAAAAGATAATAAAAGCTTTTTTTCAGTTATAAGTAAAATAGTAATTTTCCAAATATTTAGGGGCGAAGCTCCTTAAGGCATGGGTCTGTACAACCTCTGAGGTATGTAGGTGTAGTAGTAGTAGGTAGCCACCTCTCTTTTACTTGTTGCGGTGTTCACTAGATGGCGGTAGTTGATGTGATGTGTTATAAAACTAGATGGTGGTACTTCGAGTGTTGGAGATGGTGGTACTGGTAGTTGATGAATAGATGGTAGATGTTATAAAACTAGATGGTGATAGCTGTAGTTGATAATGAAAGATGCGAGATGCTATAATAGAAATGATGTCACATATGGCGCGTATTTTGTCTGGCGTGAGCCGGGCTGCTCGTCGCCTGGCGTTGGCCAGGTATTTCGTCTGGCGTGGGTTGGGCTGCTCGTCACCTGGCGTTGGCCAGGTATTTCGTCTGGCTTTGGCCAGGCATTTCGTGCGGCGTTGGCCGGGCACTTCCCGTCCGTCCCCGGTTCCACATCCAAGCGTCGGAAGCTGAACGCTGACGGGGCGCTGACCTCGGGTTCACTGATGCTACCTGACTGTCAAGATACACCGTGACCTCAACAGCGTTTTGTCGCATTATGCTTCGTTGTCGGCGCCTGCCACGGTACAGGACGGTGACAATTCTTTGTTGTTTCTTGCGAACCTAAATACTGTTTGTATTTAGCCGTCAGCTCTCTAGCCTTATTAATTTAGCTTTTTAGCATTATCTGGTTTTATTTCTTATCATTTTTTTCCCTTTCATTCTTGTGTTAAAATATATCGAGGGCGTGTGTTCTGTTCTTTTTTGCCCAAATAATCTCGTATATTCTTCCCCGATGACGGGTGTGTCATCGGGTTGGCACTAACATGAACTGACGCGAGAGCTGTGCGGTAAACAGCCTTCATGACAACATCTGACCCGAGAAACATCAATGAAGAGGCGTGAGCTTCAAGCATATACACTTAGGATGACTGTCAGTCGGGCACGTTGGTAGAGGTTCAAGCCGAAACAAGCACAATATGCGCAGTATGCGCATCCCACAGATATATTTTGTGGGATGGGTTATTGGAGGTGATCAGTCATGGGGTCACTTTTTACCGGAAGCTCCTCTCTTGCGTTGTAGGTAGGATAGCGCAGGCGCGCTCGATGAAATTTCTCCGTGGGTGCTCTGCGACTACCACATGGGCATGTTCTGCTCCACATTTCAGTGAATATTTCCTAAGCGAATCAAACTGGCCCCTACCACCATACGAGAGCGCCGTCAACAAGGTTCTCTTTTTTCTAATATGTTCCCACTCATTTATCATTACTTTTTCAGTGGCGTTGCGCCTTAGGGCCCTCGGTATTTTCGGTGAATAACTTCCTGTTGCTTCTGTTTCGAAATCCACTACATTCATTCCCTAGTGCTAAGATAAACATGGGCATGTGCCATGCCTTCTTTTTAATAATTCTTACAGCTGCCTCTCCATTCGAGAAAATTTGCTTGTGTTTATTGCATCAAAACATACATATATCTCGTGGAGCATAAGACCACAGGCTTCACGACTGCAATCAGAAATAGTATACGGAGCGAAATATGCGAAGCATGTGGTATTCTGCAACGTGAAGGAGTAAACATCACAGCAACGGTCGCTGAACTAGTTCTCTGAATAACGGCAGTAGATAAGCTGCCGCACAGTCTACGAACCTCAGTGAAAAGCAGACAAGTTACTGCAGCAAGTAGCGGCCTGAGTTAAGGGGAAAGTTAGGCGACCCTAAAGCTCCTCCTTTAGGAGTAGCACGCGATAGCGACATCTATTCCTAGTGCGTATCATCATCATCATCATCATCATCATCATCATCATCATCAGCCTGACTACGTCCACTGCAGGACAAAGGCCTCTCCCATGTTCCGCCAGTTAACCCGGTCCTGTGCTTGCTGCTGCCAATTTATATATATACCACAAACTTCTTAATCTCATCTGCCCACCTAACCTTCTGTCTCCCCCTAACCCGCTTGCCTTCTCTGGGAATCCAGTTAGTTACCCTCAATGACCAGCGGTTATCCTGTCTACGCGCTACATGCCCGGTACTAAGCTACGGAGCAGAAACCTGGAGACTAACAAAGAGGGTTCAGCTTTAATTGAGGACGACGCAGCGAGAAATGGAAAGAAAAATGGTAGGTGTTAATGCATCAAACCTTTTCGAGTTTGCTCTGAGCCCGATAGGTGGCCTTAAAGCGGCCCTGTAACACTTTTTGAGTATGGTCAGAAAACGCTGCCGATCGGTAGTAGAGGCTCCCGCAACACGCGAGCCAAATAATATTGTTACGGGGCTTACAAACGCATGGAAGAAAGAAATCAGTGTATTACCAATATTTACAAGTAAGTGAGAACCACCAGAGCTGCCAGCCTTTCGCGCGCTCAGTCCACTTCTTCCTCTTCGATTCGTCTACGACGATGGGGCCATGTACACTGCCTCGTAACATCACCCCCGGCGGACAAAGCACCGTGATGGCGCCGCTAAGTCAATCAGGACTGGCAGTATAGTACCGTTTTAGTCGTGACACATGAACAACATCAGTAGGTAGTGTGGCAGCAGACGTGTGTGGTTGAACGGGAGTGAGGAGGTAGTCGACGTCGGTGACCTTGCGAAGAACATTGTAGGGCCCTGTGTATCGCGGGAGGAGATTCTCGCACAAGCCTTCACGTCGATGCGGCGTCCAAAGTAGGACGAGAGAGTCAGCAGGGTAGTCAACGTCACGGTGCCAATCATGGTAGCGGACATTTTGTGAGGCCTGAGAAGCAGTGAGCCTTGTGTGCACGATTTGGCGAGCGACGTGGGCTCGAGAAGCAACGTCCTGAGCATACGGTGTTGGTACGGTGGTATCAGAAGGAAGGAGTGTGTCGAATGGCAACGAAGGGTTGCAGCCGTACAGAAGAAAGAACGGAGAATAGCAGGCGGTGTCATGCCTTGAATTGTATGCAAAGGTCACTTAGGGGAGCGTTGCGTCCCAGTCACGGTGGTCACAAGAGACGTATGGACAAAATGTCTGTAAGAGTTCGGTTGAGGCGCTCCGTGAGACCGCTGGTCTGCGGATGGTAGGCAGTAGTAAGATGATGTTCAGTGGAACAGCTACGGAGGATTTCGCCGATAACTTTTGCGAGGAAGCAGCGGCCACGATCCGTAAGAAGCTGGCGCGGAACCCCATGCCGCAGAATGACGTCATTCAGTAGAAAGTCTGTGACGTATGTAGCGCAGCTACTTGGCAAGGTACGAGTTATAGCGTATCTGGTCACATAGTCAGTTGCGACAGCGATCCATTTGTTGCCTGACACGGACGTCGGGGAAGGACCGAGCAAGTCGAGACCGACGCGGAAGAATGGTTCCGGGGGAATGTCGATAGGCTGGAGCAGGCCAGTCGTACGGAGAGCAGGACGTTTGTGACGCTGGCAGTGCTCGCAAGCAGAGTGACATAGCGGCGCATAAATTTATACAGGCCAGGCCAAAAGAGCCGTTGCCGCACGCGGTGATAGGTGCGTGAAAACCCCAGGTGTACTGCCGTTAGAGCATCATGCAGATGTTGAAGAATGGTCGCCCGTAGGTGTAGGGGAATACCTAGCGAAAATTCCGGGCCATCAGCCTTCATGCTGCGGCGATACAGAATTTCGTTGCGGGGGACATATTGATGGAGCGAAGGGTCGGAATGTCCTGGAGATATTCGCTCAATGACCGTCTTGAGGGTTGCGTCCCGGCGCTGCTCTGTACCGATATCGCGCAAATCAGATATGGCGAGCACGCAAGAATCGCTCTCATAGACAGCGAGGCTAGCAGGGTCCACCGGATAGCTCGAGAGACAATCGGCATCTTGGGGCAACCTGCCAGACTTATAAATTACGTCGAAGTTATAGTCCTGAAGATGTAGAGCCCAGCGACCTAGGCGACCAGTTGGGTCCTTGAGCGACGACAGCCAACACAGAGCCTGGCGGTCTGTAATAACTGAAAACTCCTGCCCATACAAGTAGGGGCGAAATTTCGCTACAGCCCAGACCAGCGTAAGACACTCGCGCTCCGTTATAGAATAGTTTCGCTCAGGTGTGGAGAGAAGGCGGCTGGCATACGCAATAACACGCGTTTTGCCTCCCTGGTGTTGAGCGAGGATGGCACCGATGCCATGAGCACTGGCGTCTGTGCGTACTTCAGTCGTTGCGGACGGGTCGAAGTGAGCCAGTATTGGTGGTGAAGTGAGCAGGTCGATCATTGCGGCAAACGCAGCTGTATGGTCTTGGCCTCACAAGAATGGCGCGTTCTTTTTGAGAACATCAGTTAGTGGTCGTGCAATTGTAGCAAAATCGCGTATAAAACGTCGCAAGTACGAGCGTAAGCCCACAAAACAACGAACATCTTTGGTCGAAGAAGGCAGAGGAAAGTTCTTCACAGCGCTAATCTCGTCAGGGTCCGGTTGGACTCCAGCAGCACATACGCGATGACCAAGGACCATGATTTCTTGTCGGCCGAAGTTGCACTTTTTCGAGTTCAGCTGGAGCCCCACTCAACGAAAAACGGCTAGAATGGTCGAGAAACGAGTTAGGTGGCTTTCAAATGTTCGGGAAAAAACTATCAAATCGTCGAGGTAGCAAAGGCAGATGGACCATTTATAACCACGGAGGAGAGAGTCCATCATGCGTTCGAACGTTACCGGGGCGTTGTACAGTTCAAAAGGCATAACCTTGAACTGATAAAGGCCATCCGGTGTGACGAAGGCAGTTTTTTCTTGGTCTAAGTCATCGACAGAAATTTGCCAATAGCCCGAACGCAGATCTATAGATAAAAAGTATCGCGCGCCATGAAGGCATTCGAGGGCGTTCTCAATTCGTGGCAGCGGATATACGTCTTTGCGGGTTATCTTGTTCAAGGCACGGTCGTCAACGCAAAATCTCCGACTGCCATCTTTCTTTTTGACTAAAACAACAGGTGACGCCCATGGACTTGAAGAGGCCTCTATGACTCCTTTGGAGAGCATGTTCTCGACTTCTCGTTGTATGACCTGGCGCTCGGACTGGGAAACACTATATGGTCGCCGTGTGTCAGGATTAGCATCGCCGGTATGTATTTGATGACGCACGACGGACGTTTGACCTATTGAGTGGTCATCGATGTCAAAAATATCTTGGTAGGTGGTCAGAACGGGGTGGAGTTGCGCAGCCTCACAGGGCAAAAGATCAGGGGCAATCATCATCGTGATTTCGTCGGTAGGTGCATTTCCTCGGCTGGCTGCAATAGGGGACGAGGAGTCTTCAGGGTCTAATGCCACGATGCTACATGCATCAAGTGGAGAAACATGGGCTAACGAAATACCTTGCCGGAGAACTTGGCTCGAACTACTGAAGTTGAGGAGCGGAAGCTGAACGTAATTGTCCACGACAGTCACAACGCTATGCGGCACAGCAACACTTCGGGCCAAAAGTACATCCACTATTAGAGACACTATGTAGTCACCGCCAGGAAGAGCTGGTGATATCGTTAAGGCCACAAACGTGGTGGCTTGCGTTGACAGCCGAACATAATCAACAGCGCACAAGCGGTGTGACGGTGAGGACGGCACAGCCCCAAGTCGAGGCAGTTCAAGTTGGAGAACGCTGGTTGCACTGTTGATGAGAGTGAGATGAGTGGATAAGAAATCCAATCCAAGAATCAGGTCATCGGGGCACTGCTCAATAACTGCTAAGAGCACAGATGTGGGGTGATCGGCGATTGTGATGCGTGCGTGGCACATTCCTGTGATGGCAAGACTTCTTCCGTCGGCGACACCAATAATGCCAGAAGCAGCCGGTGTAAGCACTTTCTTCAGGCGGGGACGAAGTCGGTCACTCATCACAGAAATATGCGCCCCGGTGTCAATAAGTGCAGAAACAGTCAGGCCGTCAACGTCGACGTTGATGAAATTTAGTCGTGTCGGCAGTACGAGGAGAGTATTTGAGGTCGGTATCGAGGATGCAGCTTCACCTCTAAGAGCTACACCGCTTAACTTCCCTGGTGGGAATTGAGCGGGGAGGTCGGGCGGAGTCGTAGAGAAGGGGACGACGGACGACGTCCAGGCGGCGAACGAGACTGATGATGTCGAGGCGACGGTGAGCGGCTGCGCGGCGTATCTGGTGCATCGAAGGCGTAGGGTGGAAGGCGGCGGTAGCTGTCGGCGATCGGCGCAGGGTGCTGGAAAAGGCGGTAGCTCTTGGCACGGCGAGCAGTTTTATACTGGGTTCGGGACGAAGACCAATGGTTGTGGCAATAACGTGCGACATGACCTATGCGGCGGCCGTTAAAGCAGATTGGACGATCATCCGCAGTTCTCCATTCGGCCGGATCGCGAGAGCGTGGATAAGACTGTTCCTGGGAGGGTGACCTGAGACGAGGCGGTGAGCTTTAACCGAAGCTATTCGGTCGAGACTGAGCAACCGCGCACACATCGAAGCCCAAATTGTTGAGTTCTGCCCACACAATCGACTGTACCAAGCAAACCTGAGGTACTTGCGAATCGATGTGGCCGTTGGCGGGAAGAGCAGGTGTAATTGCTTCGATTTCCCGCCGGGCGATTCGCGTAATTTCAGACGCCGGTGAAGACTGCCGACGAGAGGTCAGTCCATCTTCACAGGAGGACGTCGCAGCGGTGTTCAGCAGTCGAGTGAAAGATCTTGAAATACGCCTGCTTTTGACCTGTTCAAAACGCCGGCATTCCTGAATAATTTCTTCGACGGTCACACAGTTCCGACACATTAGCAGGTTGAACGCATCGTCCGCTATCCCCTTGAGGACGTGGCCAACCTTATCAGACTCTGACATGTCGTTGTCGACTTTACGACATAGAGCTAGCAAGTCCTGTATAGACGAGATATACGGCTCTGTGGATGTCTGAGCACGTATAGACAATTCCTTTTTCACAGCCTCCTTTCGACCGATAGGCTTCCCAAATAAGTCACGAAGCTTCTCTTTGAAGGTGTCCCAACTTCCGATCTGATTTGATATGTGGGGTTTAACGTCCCAAAACCACCATTTGATTATGAGAGACGCCGTAGTGGAGGGCTCCGGAAATTTCAACTTCCGATCTCCTCCTCATGGTTCTCGTACCAGACTTTGGCCATGCCTTTCAGGTAAAACAGCACGTTGGTCAGCATGAGAGTCGGGTCATACCGGCTGAGCGCACTGGTACGTTTGTAGTCGGCACGTACGTGGGTGAGGGTGGGACCGGTGGAGGCGTTGCCGTGGATGGTGCAGGTGCTGCCGAGGCCAATGGAGAGGTGGCCGTGGGATCAGTCACGTGTTCCATCACGGAAACTCCAATTTGACGACCACTGCGGAGCTCCGTTGTATGGCGCTTTGTAACCCAGCACGCCCACCAATTTGTTACGTGGATTACAAACACACGGAAGAAATAAATGAGTGTATTACCAATATTTACAAGTAAGTGAGAACCACCAGAGCTGCCAGACTTTCACGCGCTCAGCCCGCTTCTTCCTCTTCAATTCGTCTACGACGGTGGGGCCATGCCCACTTCCCCGTAACAATATAGTGCAGCACGCGCACTGGAATTCCCAATAAATTATCAAATTCAGCTAAAATTGTTTTCTCTTTTCTCGACAAATCACGCGATATACCCGAAAATCGCACGTTAAAAGCCCATCTATAAGCATTGGCTGATCTCAACATGGCGCGAATTCTCGTTACAAAGATCGCCGCGGGAGGCCGCTACTTGTCCCCACATGCGCGCGCGATCACACTGAAAAGCCGCGCATATGAAAAAAAAAAGTGCTGAAGGTCACGGAGCTCGCGTGACGTTTCTCTGTGGCCCTACCATGCTTCCCTGCTTAGCTTTCAGCACCTTTGTCGGGACGAGAGAAGAGAGAATGCGATTACAACGTGTGAAAAATCTTTGCAACTCCACTCTAACTGGACCGAGTCCTAAAGTTTTTACGGCGTTGAATTTGTGAGGCAATAAGCTCTTCCACTGAACTCATTCCATGGTTACTTGAAAAAGCGTTTCAGGGCTCCTTTAAAGAAATCGGCGCAATAGAGTAAGTGACTTTTGTAGTGGGGTACCGGCTTTGAACCACGGTGCCATTATGATGATCACATAATATGACGCCCGTTAGCAATCGACGCTTGTGCCACGCATTATTACTGCTATATTTCATGATGCATTGTGAAGCGTGTATACAGTACGCGTGTTTTTGTGAATCATGAAAGCTACTTTCGCTGCCCTTGCAAGCAGAGGAAGTTCTTTTCACTGTTTTCACAAGCAGAGGCGTGACCGTGTGGTGAACATCCACTTGCCACGCAAAACGACCCGCCTTCAATCCCCACCTGAACCTAAACAATGCTGGTTCAGTCTCCAATGTGCTCCACCATTTTTATCATTAAATTTATTTCATTTGCATCGTTCTAAATTTTTTGGTCACGCTTAGGATGATGATGTTTTGCTCACAATTTTTGACGCCGACGCCGGATTTTCTGGGAAATTAGTTCTGTAAAGCTGTAGCGTTTAGGTGAAGATACCTAAATGGAATGTTTAATGCGAAACATTATTTCGTAAGCCCTGTGCCAATTTTTGTAGCAAAATTGTGTCTATACTAAAGAAGGCGTGACACTTTCTGGACAAGAACGCATACGGCCCCGTGGAAAACAAATGAGGTTTGGATGAGGCAGCTTGAATTTGAGAAAGAATCTACCTAATTTTGGAGTAGATATGAGGATGGGCAACATTTTGCACCAACTTGCAGAAGAAAGGCTTCATCAGTCGGCAAGCGTGCGTGGGAGAGCGTCTCAGTAAGTGCTTTCTGCAACTGATCGAACTTCTTAGCCCCACGCCTAAGCAAATATCTTGGACGCAGAAGTACTGGCAGCACGAGTATGATGCAGCCGAATGCTGTTCACACGTTTTAGGCTTCACAATTCAAGCTCCACGCCGCTTTTTAGCCTGCGCACACGTGTGAATGCCGACACCAGGTTCCTTTGTGTGTACCTCCTGCAGTGTGGCACCAAGTGTTTGTTTAACATCTTCGAAAATAGCGACTGCATCCTGTGGGGCTTTCAAGCGTTTTCAAGCGCACAGCCGAAGCAGGAAAACGTTCCCATTCATTAAAAAAAAGTTACACCATCTTCCGCTAAAAGGAACCATGTGTAGATGCCAAGCAGTTCACGCTAACGCTTACATTGGCGACGGCGTTGATGCTGGTACTGTAGAGCTGTGGTGGCGCAAAACACGCAGTGATGGACTGGTGTTTCCTACTGGAACATTCCGATCGCTGATAATGAGCAGTGAGAGACAGAAGCTTCCGATCAGACACACAGAACGGCAGTGCGCTTTTAGCTGACGCGCACACTGCGAATGTTTATTGTTCGACAACGCACAGGAAAAATCTCGCACCGACACTACCTTGGAAGTGCCCCGCCGCGGTGGTCTAGTGGCTAAGGTACCCGGCTGCTGACCCGCAGGTCACGGGATCGAATCCCGGCTGCGGCGGCTGCGTTTCCGATGGAGACGAAAATGCTGTAGGCCGGTGTGCTCAAATTTGGGTGCCCGTACCACGTTACTATATATATATAAATATATGTACATATATATATATATATATATATATATATATATATATATATATATATATATATATATATATATATATATATATATATATATATAGTGTGTGTGTGTGTGTGTTGTTACGTTACGTAGCGGCCGTTCAATAATTGCCTTCACCTTTGCAGAAAATGGCCCTTGCTCGAAATACCAGAAGCACAGCACATTGAGTACTGAAACTTCGAGAAAATCCAGTTATCAGACAGTAATTAAGTGATCGATTGTAAGTAATGTCCAGCGGCTTCTTTCTGCTACTCCGCTAGGCAACAGATCACCGAGCTTAAGAAGCCATCGTTAATGGTGCAATATTAACTTTTGTAATACCGCCCTCGGAGATGTTCACCATTTCAATTGTGTGTTGTATTTATTATCGCTGGGTTTTCTTGTAAAGGTGATACGGCGTCCTTTGCTTTCGAGGACACGCGCTTCAATGTCATCTACGAATAAGACCAACTGATATTTTAGTCTCCCGCCTGTCAAGTTGCCTGCGTCTGTAAAAGAAAGTTTAGTTCATTATTTCACCCATAACTCATATCGATAACGTCCAAATGGTTGAAACGGGATTTCGCTCGTTTTTCCTTCTGATGTCGCTCGGGGATGTTGAAGAAATTTGTCATGCGGATGTCGACAAAAGCCAGAGTGAATCAACGCAATGATCGTGCCGCCCATTCTCAAAATGGCAACGATTGTGCGTCCGAAAATATTGCACCAACACGTAGGACGGTCTTTGCGTCCGTTTTGTACCGATAAAACGAGGCGAGCTATCGGAAAGAGTGCCTTTTGAAAAGAAAGAAAAAAGATGGAGAAGGAAGAGCGAGTTTTATAATTACTATGCCATGGGTTGACCGAGGACCATTTGCTCCAATAATAATATAATCTGCCTAAAGAAAAAGATTGCGACCGACTCATCTTGCACCGACTCAGACTTATGTCTGCATTCGCATGTCGCGTTCGCGCGACTCTCGTGGAAACTAGATTCTACTTGCGTGTTTCCCTTCTTTTCTGGCGCCTTTTTATGAACACCATGTATATATATATATATATATATATATATATATATATATATATATATATATATATATATATATATATATATATATATATATATATATATATATATATATATATATATATAGAGAGAGAGAGAGAGAGAGAGAGAGAGAGAGAGAAAGAGAGAGCGAGAGAGAGCGTGTGTGTGTATAAAAAGTGGAATGGCGAGGACCGGAAGACCGTGAGCGCGAAGTGAAATATTCAGGGCTCCTTGTATCTAGCGCCATTCATAATGCAGGCCTTAATTTCCCCCGCGTCGCCTGTCGCGGACCACCAGGGGCCAGAGGATTCACATGCTCATACGCATGCTATTGTGGCTCGGGTGGCCAGCCGGAAAGCGTGCAAGTGTCCCTCGCACGAACGCACGAAAGACAAAACACGAAGGCAATAAGCACCAGCTGGCTATGCTGTATCACTCCTCTCATGACACAGCACTTTCGTGGCACGCGTAAACAGTTCAGTCAGTCAGTCGTCAGTCTCTTTGGTCAACCCAGCGCAAAACTCAAAACGTACTTGGTTAAGGAGCTTCCTTGCTTTTGTTCTCTGAAGTTGGCGAAAAAAAAAACAAAACAAAAAATAGTCGCAAGAAGCAAAGAAAAACTACAACATGGCCACTGTGTTCCCAGCTTTCTAAAAATCAAGTATAAAAAGAAAAAAAAACTTGTGACTAACGCAAATTGATGCATAATAAAAGAGGACAATTTTTCATACAAATTGCCTCATTCATTGCAGACAAGTTCGCTTCATTTACTCCAATTTGTTCGGCAGGACCGGCCGCGTTCTTCGTGAATCCTCTTTCGCCTCGATTTTACACCGCATATTTTGCTGCAAATTAACACACGCACAAGAGGAGCACTTACTCGACAGCAAAAGCTGTCACATGCATAACTTCATTTTGCGTATGTATTAACTTGAGACGAATTATCTGCTGTAGTCAATACCAACTAACCCAAAAAAAGTTCGCTCGGTGCAGATGCAGTCGCAATAAAGAGATATATTGACCTAGAATCTCACGAGAACAACCTATTCAGGAAGTTCGGTTGAAAGCGGATTACTAGTGTGTGCATGTCTTGGCTACTGTATTTACTGGACTATATTTAAACCACGAGTGTGACGTGAGAGGCGACTTTATATTGCATCGAGGAAGAAAAAAAATACAATTTCGCTATTCCACTGTTAACGCGAGGGTCGAGTTTAGGTGGCAAAAATCTGGAAAGAAACGTGCGTTACATCGTGTAAATACGGTACTGTAGATGTTCATTAAGCATACAGTAATGAATAAGTAGTTTCGTCGAGGAAGATTCCATGCTTGCACAGAGTGCCTAAAGGCTCAGACGAGCTCTGTTATGTTGCACTGGTAAAAGAGCGTTGCGTCAGTGAAGTGTAGACAATACTGATGTGACAAAGTACCACTCATGTTCAACACCACCACTAGTACTAACGCCAAGTAGGTGCTTCTGTTATTACAGTACCTAATAAATATTAGAAGCATAAAGCAATGAGGACAAGAAGTGAATTAACTGGTGCCAACCAACCATTGATTTGCAGGAAATAACGTTACATCCTAGGTAATTTCAAGCGCATGCGCGACTCACCTTGGTAAACATGCAGCGTTACAAAATGACATATACGACTTTCAGTTATCAAGACTTGTCTAAAAGTGCGATTCACTCCAATATAGATTCAATTGGTGTTTTCCGAGTGCGTGCTCCCGTCTTCTGTTTTAGTAGCACAGCGGAGAGTATACCGCAGTTTGCTCTATTTCCATGGTACAAAAATATTTCGATCGAGTTGTTGCCGCTGCGGCCACACTTTCGATAGAGGTGAAAACTTTAGGGCTCGTGTACTTGGATTAAGGTGCACGTCAACGAAGCCCAGGTAGACGAAATTTTCGAAGCCTGCCGCTACGCCATCTCTGAAAATCATATATCGTGGTTTTAGGAGGTTAAAAGCCAATAACTATTAGTATATACGTTTTTCTCCTCAAGGCCCAGTGACAGACATTAATGCTTAAAATGTACAGCTTCGCAGCAAAAAAAAAAAAAAAACTACAGAAGTAACATTCTACACCGATGGCTCACCGTACCAGTAACTCGCCGCGATTTTCTACACAGACAAGCGCGGCGATTACTGCTTCCATATTCGCATTTGTTTTCACCTTGCTTTTAATTTGGTAGAGGAAAACGCTAGAGTGGTTCTTGGCTGTATCGTGGCTCTAATGTCTTTTATTACTAGGCAGGCTACAAATGCTACTACCGCTTGGAAGGATGCGAACGGTGCAGTGCGTAGATAGCGCACTGTTCGCCTTTCCTTCAATCGTGGTATACACTACACATACATATACATAAGACTAAACACGGCCGCTTACGTCAGTAGAGTTGATTCGTTGCGACCGTCCCTGGCTCCGCCCTGGGGCCTCCACTGTAGCAGCGGCTGAGAGAGCACCGCAAAGCTTCCGTTCATGCCGCAGCGCTTGGTGTTTTCCGGTAGCTCGACGAGTTCGCCGGGAGGCTGCGCGGCCACCAGCAGCGGGTGCGCCTCCACCTGATCACTGGACCGAACAGCCACTGCGGGATGAAAGAGCACCGACAGTAAGTCACTGCATTGTGCCCTGGAGCGCTGGACAGATGAGCAGAGCTCGATAATAATACGAACTACTAGCGAAATAAGAGACGGGGACGAGAAAAAACGCGGGACTACGGTAGACTTGAACTAAACTTTTTTACGAACAACATTCATATATTTGCGGACCCGAATCGCTGACCACATGCACACAAAGGCTCCATTGAACCTGGAAATAGATTGCAACACCCTTGATATTGGCTTCTTGTACAGAAGTACAGCAAAGAAGTACAGCAAAACAGTTAAAAGTGAAATCAGTTGTAAAAAAACTACGAGGGCATTATATTTTTGTATCACGTTTTTTTTTTACACGAACATCTTATTTTGTTGAAATTCGTGCAGCCCATATGTAATTTCATTAATTTGTTTAACGAATTACTTGAAATATACCAAAACTGTGGCGTCGTTATCCAACCACATTGCTGACTGATATTTAGGGTTTACCGTCCCGTCACCACCATGATTATAAGAAACGCCGTAAGTTTGACCACCCGGGGTTCTTTAACGTGCACCCAAACCATGCGCACGTGCACACGGGTTTACAGCATTTTCGCCTCCATCAAAGATGCAAACGCCGAGGCCGGGATTCGATCCCGTGACTTGCGGTTCAGCAGCCGAGTACCTTAGACACTAGGTCATCGCGGCGGGGCATCCAACCTCACTGTTATCTCATGTCATGATTTACATACCATGGTCTTGATGATCTTGCGGTGATTTCGTTCACATAATATATTGCAAAGCTGGTATGGTATAATATGACTACATCGCAAACAAGAAATGACAGAACCTAATGTAAAAAACGTGAATGGACGACAAAGGTAAATCACACCTGCAAACATGACACTCATGATATGCGTTTCATGCGAAACATCAATAATACTACGCTCATAGTGCGCTCGTGGCCGTTTCGCTAGCTTCACATATGTCATATTTGGTGCTACGTCACGTGGATGGATGACGATGGTATGTGACACGTCCAAACATGATAATCATGGCGTGCATGTCTAGTAAAACATTACATGCTTGAAAAGAGCAAAATAAAAGTATTAAAAATACCTAATCCATCAAACCAGAGAAGTAGAGGAAAACGGTTAAACAAAGTAACTTCAGCTGTAAATCAAACTATGATGGGGTATTATATTTTTTGTATTTTGCCTTTTTCTCACAAACATCTCATTTCGTTGAAATTTGTGTATTCCACTTGTAATTTTATTATTTGTTCACTGAATCACTTGAAATATATCATGACTGTAGCGTTGCTATCCAACCATATTGTTGTTACCCTGTCTTTTCGGAATCCTTTAACCTCAGATTATAAAAACACTTTTATGTAAATGTATGTTTTGCATTTTTATGAAAATTATTTCGTCATCATCATCAACGCCTGTTTTGAATATGGCTAGTGTGCTTATTTCTTTTTATTAGTTGTGTTCATACTTTGCTATCGGTCCATCATGACACTATCCTCTTCCTCTTGGTTATTATTATTTATTATGTATACTATAATTACTATATCAAGTACGCCTGTGGCACCCATCTCTTTTTATATAGAACTTACGACAGTAGTTATTTTTGTAAGCCAATAGAAAAAGTCAACTTTTTTCATATTTTTTTAATTTACGAGGCTAATGTCATACTGTTATTAATCGACAGATAAACTTTTTCAATAATACATAAACCCCGAGTACGCAACATCATACAGATATCTCGGAATTCAGCTCATCAATATTCTTACTTGACATCCACTCATTGAATACATCACTAACGATGCCAACAGATCTCTCAGGTACATACGCGGAATTTTTTTCCAAAGCTACATGTCATTTCTATTTACTACTCTACAAATCACTAATTGGACTCAAGCTTCATCTGTCTGGGCCCCCAATCAAAAAGCATTTACAACTATCATCCAAAATAATTGATAGCGCTTTATTATTTCAAACTATTCCCACACAGCTAGCGTTTCACTAATGAAATCGGACCTTGGACTATAGCGGATTTGACACTTCGAAGGGAAATATTTCGTCTATGTCTTTTTCAAAAAATAATTTACCAAAATAGTTCAATTAAACAGGAACTCAGCTTAGGACCTTCATACTCACGTCTTGATCATAGGTATGAATGAAGTTCTTTTTTCATTTTGCCTCGCTAATGCTTTTGCAGACTTTTTTGCCAAAGACCAACGCCACGTAGAACCACTCCCCATCCCCCCCCCCCCCCGCCCAATCGCCTGCATCGAGGATGCATCAGCGTTCAAGGGCTGACTAACAGAACACGTCTCGAGCCTACAATAGCTTAGTGTTGCGTCAACATGTTTTTCAATTATTTGTTGTCTTTCTATGTTCAGTTTGTGCATTTTTATAGTTTTTGTGTTACCTACCTCCTTCAACCCTTTTGCGCCCTGAGGGTAAAATAATTATATAAATAAATAAGGATAGCACAGGAATACTTCTCTGAGACCTCCACTTGTTTTCTATATAATACGTGAAAGGTGCCATTGCAGTGAAAACAATGCAATGGCACTTTTTTTCTGCATATACTGATACGCTTTAGTGAATATATAGGGGCTCGATTCACTTTGTAGGCACAGTATTATCGTGTGCTAGTTATCATTAAAAGTCCCCTAAAGCACACTGATTTCAAAGGCGAGACAGCAGCTTTTTTTCTCGCTTTGACTCGCCACGTTGCTCCGCAGTAGAGCCATACATCGCGGGTTCTAACCACAGCAGTGGCTACAATATTTTCAATGTAGGCTAAAATGCTCGAGGCTCATGTACTTCAATTTAAGTGCGCGTTAAAGAAGCCCGGTGGTCGATATTTTCGGTGCCCTCCACTACTGTGTTACGGCGCTTCATGATCATATGGTATGGTTGTTTTGGGATGTTAAGCTCGAACAAATGTTATTATTTTCTAGCATTCACAATCCTTCATAAAAGCACTATCTCCTCCTCGCCATTAATTTCTTCTTAAGAGGCTTTTAATATGAGGACTATAGAAACGTTCAGCCAGTCAGGATGTAGCACTCTTTTACTACACGCTTACATCTCTTCTTGCGAAGTGCCCCGCCGCGGTGGTGTAGTGGCTAAGGTACTCGGCTGCTGACCCGCAGGTCGCGGGATCGAATCCCGGCTGCGGCGGCTGCATTTCCGATGGAGGCGGAAATGTTGTAGGCCGGTGTGCTCAGATTTGGGTGCACGTTAAAGCACCCCAGGTGGTCGAAATTTCCGGAGCCCTCCACTACGGCGTCTCTCATTATCATATGGTGGTTTTGGGATGTTAAACCCCACATATCAATCAATCAATCAAATCTCTTCTTGCGAATTCACAAACGCGGAAAACAAAGTGAACTCTGTTTATTGCTCACAATAGTCATGCGAGACGCGAAAGAACGGGCGTGCGACTGCGTGGGAAAAGAGCGCAAGATACAATTCCCAACAGATATCTCTCGTACATTGACCAATCGAAAGCGTATTGCATCCTGACGTCACGCGAATGAACAGTTGGCGTTACGAATCGTGCGACAATGACAGGAGACGCCGGGAGAGAATGACATGCTCGTTCTTCGTACTTTCAGAGGAACCCTTTAATGCTGTTATGCTTTCCAAGTCTACAATCAGTGAGCTCATGCTCAAACAACAATACATTGGCGTATCGAGAACTCACGTTCAATAAATAGCGCACGAACAATAAAATAATCTGACACCTCAAAAAAATGAATCATTTGGTGAGAAAGGCCGCATTTTTGGCGCAGCAGTCAATGAGAGCCAAGATAATGGTTCAACAACCTTAATTCTTTTCTTTTGTACTGCAATCTTTGTTTGCCCTAACAGAAAAACTACCAAAGTGGGTACTGGAAAAGGTGGTGGATATTGTTGAAGTAATACTGGGTATACTGGAAACCATTATGGTCATAGTGTACAATGGTGGGTGGCATAGTGTACCATAGATGTCCTGGCGGAAAGCATGGGAGATAGTGCCAGCTAAAATAGTGGATATTCTGGTAAGATAGTGGGCCCACATCGCCCGTATATTGGAAAGCAGCGAATGATTGGTGGGTTAGGAAAATGATGGTGCACCATGCTGTACCATACTAAAGAAGCTCCACCAAACTGCCATGGCGGCAATCACGTCATGTCCGAGAGCATCGGAAGTGAAATTTTTTCAGGCACTTAGGCTGTGACCACTAGCGTCACCACTGTCGTCATCCCACATTTTTCTTCCCTGACATGGCGCCGCGCTTCTTCAACGTGGTCTCAGCCTGGCATTTCTGTTTGTGCTGAAGTGTGTTTTTTTTCCTTGCCGCGTTTTATGATGTGGTCATTGACTTAACCAGAACTTCTGGAATGGATATGACGCGCGGTATGTGTGCAAACTGTGCGAGGAGCAGCCGCCAGTTTCCCAAGTACAATTCCTGTGTTTCTGATAAACGTGGTTAGTCAGTCTTAGAATGCTCCATCTTCAAATGCTTCCGCACACCATCGATGAACTGCACCGGGAAGGTTTCTCGCAACGCGCTCGGTGGCACGAAGAATCTACGTGACAGTTCGTGCACATCGAGAACTCACCACGTTGCCTCTAGATCAAAGGATGCCCGCAGTCAAGGTCGACTCGTCGCGTCACTCGAAGACCAGCTGACGAAGCAAGTGTACGCCGCCAACGTGCCTTTTCGAGAAAGGTAGGTGCCTGCGAGTGCAACTCTGTGCATGTTTTACATTATTGTCATATACAGGGTGTCCCACGTAACTTTCGCCAGAGTATAAAAATATGCCGTAACACGTAATTATGAGGCGAGCAAATGCATGTTGCTCACCGTTGCCTGGAGTTAGACAGATCATTTTTTGTGTTCTCAAAGACAGTTTATTAGATCTGTTTAATTAACTAACTTTTGAAGTAACGAAGATGGATAACAAATTTCAATGAGAATGTTGTACATCGGTTTGCAAAACATCCAAATAGATAGTTTTGAACTTTATATCTGTTAAGTATTAGTGTTTTTCTGATAATTACAAATACCCTCGAAATACAAAAAATGCCACGTGACAAACCCGCTCGCGCGTCAGTGCGCACGATGATTCTAGTGCTCTTTAACGCTCCGCGTACGAACGACACGCTTCCTTCGCAACGCTTTATGACAGCGATAAGCAGTCGCAGCGGTTATTGTTTTTGTGGCCGATAGAAAATCGTGTTCATCGTAAAGCCACCATCATTGTTGCAACCCTGCCGAGACCGCACATTGGGGCAAATGCTGTGGTCATTCGCACGTGGAACGTTAGAGAGCACTAGAATCATTGCGCGCACTTGCGCACGAGCGGATTTGTCACGCGGTATTTTTCGTATTTCACGGGCATTTGTAATTAGCATAAAAACACTAATTTCTAAGAGATACAAAGTTCAAAACTGTCTAATGTGACGTTTCTCAAACCGATCCACAACTTTTTCAATGGATTTTGGCTATCTATCTTCGTTTCTTCAAAAGTTAGTTAATTAAACAGGTCTAATTAAACAATATTTGAGTACACAAAAATAGTCTAACTCCTAGCAACGGTGAGCATCAAACATTTGGTCACGTCGTAGTTACGTGTTCCGGCATATTTTTAAACTCTGGCTGGAGTTACGTGGGACACCTTGTATAGGCATGCGCAGGGTTATCTTAACATGTGAAGGCCGGGGGGGAGAAGCGCCCCTCTTTCATCCACACGGCTGTGGTTATCGTTGCTGTATGCCCAAAATTGTATCGTTTTTTGTTTTTGCGTTTATTTTAGCACCTAAAAATTTAATTATGAATATACACGAAAAATTTGATTGAACTTGTGCTTCGCATGTTCGCTGATGTCAACTGCCATAGAGTGACAATACGCTGCATAGAAAATGCACGCATAAGATTCTGACTTGTCATATAGTCCAGGTTGTATATAACAAAATCATTGAAATACTACGGTTGTATTTGACCTGTACTGGAATAAGCTGAGGACGCGGCATGCTACAACTGACTTCCCTGTGCTGACACTTTCGATCAACTTACGGCAAAGCCCGGCGTTAAAGTATTGGGCACGGGGTTTCGTATTGAATTTACGGTTTCCGAAAGCGAAGTAACAAGTGAAAACGATCGCATAAACTGTAAAACCGTCCTACTGTACGTTAAAAAGCACAATGTTTTAAAACTTATACCTCAGCTGACCATGTGCGATGTGTATGAGTACGCGCGCGTTTGTTTACGATGTTGAATGCTATTCAATCAATTTCTCAGTCAGTAAATGAATAAAAAACGCCCGGCCTGCGTGAAAGGCACAACACAGTCACAGCGAAAGCTACAAGAGCGGCTTTTCAGAGTCGTTTGAAAACATTCATTGGGTAACGACTGCAAGCACACTTGCTTGATACCCACTAGAGCATTAATAATAAACGTTTGAGTAGTAGACCGGCATTCGCTATGCTATTTTTTTAGTCAATCTTCTCAGAAGCAATTGCTGAATCAGTAACCAAATCAATAAATCATGCTTCCTAAGTTCAATGTTCATCAAAGTTGTAATATGAACTTCCTCACGTTTTTTTTTTTTTTCAATACAATAATTCTGCATTTTTCAACCGTTTAGGGTGGACACCCAGCAATTGGTCATAATTCTTCGCACTCATGCATTGGTTCATCCCGTACGCAGAAGAGCGCCATAGTTTGTTTTTACTGATTTTTATTATTGGATATAACAATAAACCTTGGGACATAAAGCATTCTACTCGTACGTTTACATTAGAGTATAAAGTTTGGTAGCCCCCGTCGTGAAGCGAAATTTTAGCAGTTCTGCACAATATTAGCCAAGTTGCCGTGTTAATGGTTTCAGAGCACAGCTATTAGGCGACTGCTTGTGAGTATAATGTAACCGTATAAAGGATTGTCACAGGGCAAGATGAAAGGCGAGCGGAAACCGCAGCCCACATAACGCACAGCACTAGCCCAGTTCCAGTCGGAGACAACTAAAGAACGCAGGAGAAGCTCCACAAAGATGGCCAAAACACGGCAGTTCATTGCCTTTCATCATGGAAGAAGCATTGTCCTTTTCATGTACACAGTCATTTTTTATGAAAGAGAAGACGTGCTTGCGTCTTCCCGTTCAGGAAAATTACGCAAGAAGCCGGGCCTCTAGCGTATTCACATTGAAAAGGGAGGGGTTGCGATCTGGTCAGCGGTTTCATGTCACCAATGACTGGTTGTTTTGCCTGCTGCTTGATGACGTAAATGGAGACTGAACTAGCTCTCACTCCCACTTCCATGCGCTGCAAGCAGCCGTCACATAGAGAAATATACTTTCATAAAGAGTGGCCCCTCGAGCCTTTTGGCGACCGAGCCAGGAAGGTCTGGCCAACTGCTAGATGGCATACCGATGCTCGATTCTACTCGTTAGTCAACACATTTAATAGCCGCCTCAGTAGGACCATGAATACTGAAGTTTGGCGTGAAATTTTCTTCAAAGAAAAAAATAATTGATTTGTGCGATACTATCGGCTCCTCATAATTTCCCGCTGACGACGTTTATTGCATTACCACGAAAATCAGTGAAGTTTTAATAGAAAGTGTTGTCTTGCTGCATTTGTTTTGCACAAAAGGTACTATACACATTCGTGTGGTTTAAATGTACTGCACACTGTCGTCTTGTATGAAAGGGAACACGTGAGCGCGTGGCCAGCGCTCTACGGCGGCTGCCTACATGGCCATCATCAGCAGACATCAAAAGAAAAGACGTTGGCCTTCGACGTCAACTGTTGACAAACAGAACAACAAGATATAGCCGCTGGACAAGCGCTGCATGATACTGTAGGCCGCCGTTGTAGAGAGCAGGTCAGCGAATGTGTGTTCCCTTTCATAAACAAGGACAGTGTACATGTAATTCCTTTGAGGAAGTATGGGTGTGCAGCCTGGTGGTAAAAACACTCGCATTCAGAGTATGACAGTACTGGTTAAAATAACACCACCGCAAAGAAACATTTTTGTTGTTTTATTGATGCTGAAGACATACACAGCGTACCGCTGTGTACCGGGAGCTCCCGCCATTCCCGCTTCCCGTAAGGTGGCATGTTTTCGATTCTTTCCTCTACGGCAAAATCACCCTTTTTGTGCCTTCACCTATTCAATTCTTTGAAGGCGCAGAGTGTGAAACATCACGCGTAGGCGCTTTTCTTTTTTTTGAAGTGTAAGGCACGACAACGTCAACGTACAAACGGGAGAGTCACACACACATGGAGCGTCACTACACACATTATTTATTTCGAAAGTGCCATAGAATATATATGCCCCACACTGTCACAGATATTCAATGCGCAATCGCAATAGATACTACAACTCCTCGGGTATAATCAAGTTCAATTAACACTAACACACTTATCGCCCACTTCGATGATTCTCCTGGCCTCAATGATTAATCTCACCTATCTGTGATAAGGCTTCTGGCGGCAACACAGCACGCGCGTTGCCACCGAATTCCAAACACATCGACAATCTAACAATAGCGGCTGCATTTTCGATGGGAGGCGAGAATGCTGTAGGTCCATGTGCTCAGATTTGGGTGCGTGTTAAGGAACCCCAGGAGGTGGAAATTACCGGAGCCCTCCACTACGGCGTCTGTCATAATCATACGGTGGTAAAGGGACGTTAAACCTTTCATATCAAGCAATCTCCGCAATAATTTTTATGTGACCTTATCTGCCAGTTAAAACGTTTTTGTGAGGCTGTCGCAGTCTATCATTCAAGAACTGCGCAGTTTAGCGTATACGTACTTCCCACCAGGCTTCCTAAGGCAATTCAGGCGCAGTCAGTGAAAGTGCTTCGTGTGCCCCGGCGACTAAACAAGTTGATCGAGCAGAGACCCAGCGCCGCCGGCGACCAAGTTATGCGAGCATTAACTTCAGATTTAGGAGTATCGTAATCATCTGTCTTTTTTGTTATTGTTATGCGTCTAAGATGGATAATGTACTAGTGCGTTTAGAAGCATGTCCTCAATATTATTTCTTCGAATGCCAAAACGAGTTCCTATGCGAGCCCATGTAAAAATGATTGAAGACGATGTCTTTCTATGTGGGCTCCTTCCACCCTCATTCTGCAGTTGGTATGATTGGTTCCATCAGCGCCTTTCGCCTTGACTTATCGACGCCTCGAATGTTGAGAAGTCGCCACGATGAACCGGTAGAGGCCAGCCAACGTACATGCACAACAGCGGTTATTTTGTTATTATGATTATTAATATTATTATTTAGATTTTGTTTTGCTTTTTCAACAGCTCACGCACCCTTTTTGCGTGATTTTCGCTCATCGGCAAACTTCTAATGCCTTAGAGTTTAATAAGTTGTGTAACACTGCGATTGACGAGCATCTACTGATACGAAAATCTGCAGCGTTTAAGAGCATTTTCATGAACCTACTTTCCGGCTGCTCTGACAAGGATTAGCGTTCGTAAGTACTCTTTGTCAGTGAACTGCTCACCGCCCCCTCCCTCCTCTTTGCTATAAGTATGTAGTACGTCTGCAGGATTGGGGTAATTTGCCCTTAAAGGCGATTCTGTTGGGAGGGTTTGTGACCGAGGGCGCTGGATAGAAATTCACAGAGATTTTCTTTAGTTTCTTTTTTTTGTAAGTCTATACTTCGACAGTAGGGGAATTAAAATTGGCTTACATTTCTTTCTAATGAAACGGGTTGTTGAACAAGCAGGAGTTGACTCGGCGAAGGGGAGCTTTATTTAGCGCAAGGGCTCACTAAACGCAAGCCTGCGATCACAGCAAGTCTTCTTCCTTTTCTATCCTCGAGCTCCATGCCCACTGCCCTCGTTACAATCACCCCCAGCCGACGAGGGAGCCATCCTGGCGACCTAAGGACAGGTGTAGACAGAAGGGTCATGGTATGGCTTGAGCCGAGAGATGTGTACGACTTCTTTTCCCCGACGGCGCTTGTCCAGAGATGCATCCAGTGGCTCGACAAGGTAGTTGACAGGGGATGTTTGGCGTACAACTCGATAAGGGCCATGGTACCTGGACGAAAGCTTGTGGGAGAGTCCTGGAGTAGTAGAAGAAATCCATAACCACACCAGTGAGTTCGGAGCAAAGCTCATATGCGTGGTTGACGCGTCGTGGCGATGTTTTTGGCGCGTCTGGTCATGTGACGTGAACGCACGAGCAAGCTTCCGACATTCTTCAGCGTGTGCTGCTGCTCGAGAAACGGTAGTCATCTCTGAAGGGTCCGGTCGATAAGGAAGAATGGTATCCATTGTTGGTGATGGCTCGCGTCCATAAAGAAGGAAGAAAAGCGAAAATCCAGTGGTGCTTTGTGTTGCAGTGTTGTAAGCATATGTCACAAAAGGGAGTATCCGACCAGTCCCAATCCGATGCTCCCTTTTGTGACAATGTAAGCATATGTCACAAAAGGGAGCATCCGACCAGTCCCAATTTGACTGGTCGGATGAAGCGTACTTGGCCAGCATATCCCCAAGTGTACGATTAAAACGCTCTGTCACCCCATTAGTTTGCGGGTGATAGGCTGTGGTAGTGCGGTGTATGATGCGAGACTCGCTCAAGAACGCTTTGATGGCATCGGAGAGAAAAACGCGGCCACGGTCGCTTAGTAACTCCCGAGGTGCTCCATGCCTTAAAACCAGGTTTTGCAGTATAAAACACGCAACGTCTTTTGCGGTAGCAGAAGGCAACGCAGCTGTTTCAGCGTACCGCGTTAGGTGGTCGATAGCGACAATGACACAGCGGTTGCTACTCGAAATATAGGGAAGCGGACCGTAAAGGTCGATTCCGACACGATCGAAAGCTCGTGCTGGACATGGCAACGGCTGCAAGGGACCTGTGGCATGTTGAGTGGGCATTTTGCGTCGCTGGCACGTAAGGCAAGACCTTACGTAACGGCGAACGAAATGGTACATACCGCGCCAGTAGTACCGCAGCTGCAAGCGGGTGTATGTTTTTAACACACCAGCGTGGCCACATTGCGGATCATCGTGGAACGTGGCACAGATGTCAGAGCGCAGATGTCGGGGGATGACGAGCAACCACTTACGGCCGATCGAGCTGTAGTTTCAGCGGTAAAGCAGGTTATCCCGAATAGCGAAGTGTCCTGGAAACTGGAGCGGGCGTCCGGTTTGAGAGAAAGTCCAAAAGAGAAGAAATTCAAGCATCTTTGCGCTGCTCGGAAAGCATGTCCGAAATGCTGATGACCAAGGCAGCACTAGTGGAGATAGGCGAGCCGACAGGCTCTGAAGCCAATGGCGAACGTGACAAGGCATCGGCGTCGGAATGCTTCCGGCCAGAACGGTAGATAACACGGATATCGAACTCCTGTAACCGCAATGCCCAACGAGCGAGCCGACCATTACGATCTTTTAGTGAAGATAACCAGCAAAGCGCATGGTGGTCTGTTACAATATCAAACGAACGTCCATATAAATAAGGCCGAAATTTTCCGATTGCCCAAATAATGGAGAGGCACTCTTTTTCAGTTACACTGTAATTCTTCTCGGCTTTACTGAGGGTGCGGCTAGCATAGGCGACGACGTACTCGTCAAAGCCCTCCTTGCGTTGGGCCAGTATGGCCCCTAGCCCGACACCACTAGCGTCCGTATGAAGCTCCGTTGGAGCAGACGGATCGAAATGTCGGAGTATGGGAGGCGTGGTGAGGAGCCGTCGGAGTTCCTGAAATGCATCATTACACGCCTGCGACCACGCTGACAAATCAGAACTTCCGGCAAGAAGATTGGTCAAGGGGGCGATAATGGAGGCGAAATTGCGGACGTAGCGCCGGAAGTAAGAACATAGGCCGATGAAGCTTCGAAGCTCTTTGATGGTGGTTGGCTTTGGGAACGCCGCGACTGCCTTAAGTTTCGTAGGGTCCGGGAGAATGCCGTCCTTAGAAACCACATGGCCGAGAATTACAAGCTTGCGAGCGCCGAAGTGGCATTTGTTCAAGTTAAGTTGAAGTCTCGCCGTGGAAAGGCACGTAAGAAGTTGCTCGAGGCGGTGGAGGTGGGTCGCAAAGTCGCTTGAAAATACCACAATGTCATCCAAATAACAGAGGCACGCTTTCCATTTCAGACCTCGCAAGACGGTATCCATCATCCTTTCGAAAGTGGCAGGCGCATTGCAGAGGCCAAAGGGCATAACGGTGAATTCATATAGTCCATCCGGTGTTACAAAGGCTGTCTTCGGGCGGTCACCCTCTGCCATGGGCACCTGCCAGTAGCCAGAGCGTAAATCTAACGAAGAAAAGAACTCTGCTCCTTGTAGGCAGTCCAAAGCATCATCGATGCGTGGCAGAGGGTATACGTCTTTGCGCGTTATCTTGTTGAGTCGGCGGTAGTCAACGCAGAACCGGATGGATCCGTCTTTTTTTCTTGACGAGAACAACCGGTGAAGCCCAGGGACTGTTGGAGGGCTCGATGATGCGACGTTTCAACATGTCGTCCACTTGTTCGTCGATGACACGGCGTTCAGCAGATGACACACGGTACGGGCGCTGCCTTAGCGGGGCTTGTTGACCGGTGTCAATACGGTGAACGACCGCAGAGGTTCGGCTTAAGCCTGACTGGTCACGATCGAATGAAGAACGAAAGCGGAGAAGAAGACTTATAATCTCTTCGCGCTGAGTTGGTGCGAGCTCAGAGTCGATGGCATCCGAGAATACGTCCAGAGCATCATTAGGCACGTTGGTAGGAGTGACAGCACAAAGTGGGAGCGACACTGCAGAATCGGGTATAGTAGCCGGAAGAATGCACTCGTAAGGTTCGTAGCTTCCCAGGCATTCTCCACGTAGTAGGGATGACGGGCTGTTCGAGGGATTGCACACATAAATGGCAGCGTGACCATTGCGAAAAATGACGACGGCAAACGGAAACATGATATTTCGACGGCACACAGATGGGACCGATGGCATAAACAACACAGGCGATTTCAGAGGGGAGGCACACGACACCGAGACAACAACAGCGGAGAAAGGCGCAATGTCAACGTCAGAAGCAGCAAACACTCTACACGAAGCACCATCGTCGGGGTCATGGCACGGCACAGATAACGCGAGATCAGAACGAGCACAGTCGACCAAAGCAGAATTTGACGAAAGAAAGTCCCACTCAAGGATAACGTCATGCGAAGAACAGAATAAAACTACAAATGTGATGACGTACATCGCACCTTGAATGACGACTCGTGCAGTGCACAAAGCTGAAGGGTGAATATGATGGGACGTAGCTGTCTGCAAAGATAGGTCGGTAAGTTGTGTGGTCACTTTCTTCAAGTTTTGGCATGGTTTCTCGCTGATTACAGATACGGCAGCTCTAGTGTCAACAAGTCCGTGCACCTTAATGCCATCAATATAGAGTTCGATTTCGTTCGGGGGACAGCAGTTAGGTCTTGAAATTTTCGCTGCCAACGCAGTTCTTGCCTCCGCAACTGCGCCCGTCAGTTTTTCCCTCGCGGTGGGCTGTTGCGACGTAACATCGGAGAAATAGATCGACGACGAGGAGAAGGTGAACGGCTTGCGCCGGATGGTCGGCGACCGGGACGTACGTCTAGAGGTGGATCGGCAGGAACGGGATATCGCGGCTGAGTGGGCATGGTGGGCATGTAATGTGAGGCCCCTGCAATGTCGTGAAAACGGAAGCTGCGACGACGGCAGTGACGAGCTACGTGGCCTGGGATGCCACATGAAAAACATATCGGCCGATGATCCGGAGTGCGCCATTGGCTGACGATAGGGGCACTGTTTGCTGAATAAGGTACCGTAAATGGTCGTGCAGGCGGCGGCGTCATATAAACGTTCTGACCTGTTTCATATACAGCCGGAGACGGGACGGTCAGCGAGCGGGAAGGTGGCGTCGACGAATAAACGTGGCGAGTAGCTTCGTAGATTGCCGGAGACGCTGGCGCACGTGGCCGAGACACTGCGGCTGCATACGTTAGTGGTGCTGTAAGGGCCGAACCACATAAGTGCGAAAATGCACGCGACAGCGACGAGCGACGCTATAAGCGACGAAACAGGGCGTTCGCACGACGTGTCGCGTGCTCGTTTTCGCGCGATTGCTTGGTTCTCCCGATTTGGAAACCGTCGCTCATTGCCCGGAAGTGCTGGGCTCAAGCAGCCAATAGCCAAAAACCGGAAAAGACAAAGACTACGTAGGTGCACGTGACCCTGCCCGAGTCACGTATGCGCAACAAGAAATAACGCAATGTTTATTACGCATGTGCATATAAAAAGTGCTGCGAGGCATTCATAAAGACTTTCCGTTCCATTACACAACAATATATCATATTTTTAAATTGCATACCGCTCACTACGCGGTTTTTTGGTGCGAGTAGACCGCATCATGCCAGCAACAGTGGAGTTCGCTCGCCGAAGCCGTCGCGTGAATGAGGTTTGCCTGCGCTAGCGACTGATCGCGCGAAGACGATCTACGTCGCGTCGCTCGTCGCTGTCGCGTGCATTTTCGCGCTTATGTGGTTTGGCCTTAACAGTTGGTGGAGCCTGAGCTGGCGACAATGCTTCGGCAACTTGCGATTGAATGACCTGGCGAAGCGAAGGCGAAAAGGGCGCCATTGGCTCGGTAGTTCTTGTGATTATAGATAGCTGCCGGGCGACCTCCTCGCGTATGAATTGCTTTATGACTGGCATCAACGCAGAGTGGTCGGCGCTATCATGGCGATAGTCGAGGGATGAGATGTCCGCGGTGTCTTGAGCAGCGCAAAGTGTAGAAGCGCGCTGCCTACGCAGCTCATCATAGCTTTGGCAGAGCTGAATCACCTCGGCGACCGTCTGGGGACTCTTCGCAGCCAGCATTTGGAATGCACCGTCGTCGATTCCTTTCATGATGTTCTTGATCTTGCCTTCCTCGTCCAGAGTCGAATCGACGAGCTTGCAAAGAAATAGCACATCTTATATGTAGCTCGTGAAAGTTTCATCTCCTCTCTGTACTCTGCCCCGCAAGCGCTGTTCAGCACGGAGGCGGCGGACAGCAGGACGGCCAAAGACTTCCGCGAGGGTTTTCGCCAATTCCGACCAGGTACTGAAATCACTTTGATGATTTCTGTACCATAGTTTTGCCACGTCGGTCAGGTAAAAACTCACATTTGTGAGCTTATCGGCTTCGTTCCACTTATTGACAGCGCTCACCAGTTCATACTCGGCAATCCAGTTGTCCACATCTTGGTTCTCTGTGCCACCAAATATGGGGGGGTCGCGCTGCCGGAGAGTGCCAGCGCAGAAGACAGGCACAGGTGCGAGATCAGGAGTAGCAGCATGAGATGGCCCCGGATCAGTCATTGTAGGAGGTCGTTGGAGTGTGCGGCTGCGAAGTTCCAGGGTGAGGACCAGATGTACCCAGCACCTCCACCACTTGAAACGGGTTGTTGAACAAGCAGGAGTTTACTCGGCGAAGGAGAGCTTTATTTAGCGCAAGGGCTAACTGAACGCAAGCCTGCGATCACAGCAAGTCTTCTTACTTTTCTATCCTCGAGCTCCATGTCCACTGCCCTCGTTACACTAATAAAACTTATCCCGTAACTATAGTATAAGAATTAACTTTTTTTGGTACAGTTGGCTGTTCTTTAGCACGCCCCTATACGCCTATGTAGGTAGCCTGGTACTTTTATGCGTTTGAAAAGCGCGCATCTTAGAAGGTGCAGTGAAGCAAACGCAAGATGCTCGCTGGAAGCTTGTTAACTACGGCTGTATCGTGCATACTTTGTTGTCCCATTTACAATGCGAAACATTTCAACGTGAATTGACTATAGCAACACACTCCCTGAGGTACGTTATTGTTTTTATTTGCACTCACAGAGTGAAGACCAACATACGCGGCAGAGGGTTGACTCCGCAACAATCTCATCAGAAAGATACAACAAGACAATTTATCTTACAGGGCAGTGAACCCTTCCCATTTTTTACCCGTGTAGCCCGCTACTAACTCAAGGCTTTTCGTTCCTTAGTGTTCGTTAACAATGACCGGTCCCCTTAGCTAATTATAAGTGTGGAGTCATGAATATCAAGTGCCTAGTCTTTCATCATCATCATCATTATCATCAGCCTGACTACGTCCACTGCAGGACAAAGGCCTCTCCCATGTTCCACGAGTTAACCCGGTCCTGTGCTTGCTGCTGCCAATTTATACCCGCAAACTTCTTAATATCATCTGCCCACCTAACCTTCTGTCTCTCCCTAACCCGCTTCCCTTCTCTGGGAATCCAGTTAGTTACCCTTAATGACCTGCGGTTATCCTGTCTACGCGCTACATGCCCGACCCATGTCCATTTCCTCTTCTTCATTTCAACTATGATATCCTTAACCCCCGCTTGTACCCTAATCCACTCTGCTCTCTTCTTGTCTCCCTAAGGTTACACCTACCATTTTTCTTTCCATTGCTCGCTGCGTCGTCCTCAATTTAAGCTGCACCCTCTTTGTAAGTCTCCAGGTTTCTGCTCCGTAGCTAAGTACCAGCAAGATACAGCTGTTATATACCTTCCTCTAGAGGGATAGTGGCAATCTACCTGTCATAATTTGAAAGGGCTTGCCGAATGTGCTCCACCCCATTCTTATTCTTCTAGTTACTTCAATCTCGTGGTTAGGCTCTGCAGTTATTACCTGCCCTAAGTAGATATATTCTTTTACAACTTCAAGTGCACTATTACCTATCTCGAAGCGCTGCTCCTTTCCGAGATTGTGTTACATTACTTTCGTTTTCTGCAGATTAATTTGAAGACCCACCTTTCTGCTCTCCTTGTCTAACTCCGTAATCATGAGTTGCAATTCGTCCCCTGAGTTACTCAGCGATGCAATGTCATCGGCGAAGGGCAAGTTACTAAGGTATTTTCTATTAACTCTTATCCCTAACTGTTCCCATTCTAGGCTTCTGAAAACCTCCTGTAAGCACGCAGTAAATAGCAATGGTTATACTCTGAGAATTTCTTTATTACCTGATCGATAGTATGAATGTTGTCAATTGTTGAGTAGCCTGTTCTAAATCCTGCTTGTTCCTTTGGTTTATTGAATTCTAATGTTTTCTTTACTCTGTTAGCAATTACCTTTGTAAATAGCTTGTATACTATAGAGAGCAAGCTGATCGGCCTGTAATTCTTCAAGTCCTTGTCATCTCCTTTCTAATGTATTAAGATGATGTTAGCGTTCTTCCAAGACTCTGCTACCCTTCCCGTCAGGAGACACCTCGTAAACAGGGTGGCTAGTTTTTCTAACACAATCTGTCCTCCATCTTTCAGCAGGTCTGATGTTACCTGATCCTCACCAGCAGCTTTGCCTCTTTGCATGCTCTTCAAAGCTTTTCTGACTTCTTCTATCATTACTGGTGGGGTGTCATCTGGGTTACTGCTAGTTCTTATAGTATTAAGGTCGTGGTTGTCTCGGCTACTGTACAGATCTCTGTAAAACTCCTCCGCTATTTTAACTATCCTATCCATATTAGAAGTTATTTTGCCTTCTTTGTCCCTTAGTGCATGCATCCGATTTTTGCATATCCCAAGTTTCCTCTTCACTGCTATGACGCTTCCTCCGTTTTTCAGAGCGTGTTCAATTATCTCCATGTTATACCTTCTTGCATTGCATGCCTTACGCCTATTAATCAACTTCGAAAGCTCTGCCAGTTCTATTTTGTCTGTTGCACTTGAGACTTTCATAATTTGACGCTTCTTAATTAGGTTCTTCGTTTCCTGGGAAAGCTTGCCAGTGTCCTGTCTAACTACCCTGCCTCCAACTTCCACTGCACACTCCGTAATGATACTCGTCAGATTATCATTCATTGTATCTACGCTAAAGTTGGTTTCCTCACTAAGAGCCGAATACCTGCTCTGTAGTGACACTCTGAATTCCTGTACTTTCCCTCTCAGTGCTAGCTCATTGATTGCCTTCTTGCGTATCAGTTTCTGTCGTTCTTTCTTCAAGACTAGGCGAATTTGAGACCATAACATTCTATGGTCACTGCATCGTACCTTGGCAACCACTTCAACATACTTCACGATTCCTGGGTGGGCAGTCATTATAAAGTCTATTTTGTTCTTATTTTCGCCATTAGGGCTCCTTCATGTCCACTTGCGGTTTTCTCGTTTTCGGTAGAAGGTATTCAAAACCCGCAAATTATTGCGTTCTGCGAATTCTACTAGTAGCTCTCCTCTGGCGTTTCTAGTGCCGATGCCATAATCTCCTACTGCCTGGTCTCCAGCCTGCTTCTTCCTTACCTTTGCATTAAAGTCGCCCATCACTATAGTATAGTGTGTTTTACCTTACTCATTGCCGATTCCACGTCTTCATAGAAGCTTTCAACTGAAGCGTCATTATGGCTGGATGTAGGCGCGTGAGTCTGTACTACCTTCATCTTGTATCTTTTATTCAGTTTAATTACAATACCTACAACCTTTTCATTAATGCTATAGTACTCCTCTATATTTTCAGCTATGTTTCTGTGAATTAGGAACCCCACTCCCAGTTCTCTCCTGTCTGCCAAGCCCCGATAGCAAAGGACGTGCCCACTCTGTAGCACAGTATAGGCCTCATCTGTCCTCCTAACCTCACTGAGCCCTATTATATCCCATTTAACACCCTCTAGCTCCTCAAATAGTACAGCTAGACTTCCCTCACTAGATAAGGTTCTAGCGTTAAGTGTTGCCACTAGTCTTTAACCAGCCTAGTCTTTAACCAGCGCATATCCAGCGCCTAGTTTTCAGTGTAACAACGTTGTCAAGACGGGTTCTGGCGCGTTGACGCGAAATCAGGATAGCTTGAGCTCTATTACACGTTAGCTACTAAATGCGCAGAATTACATCGCGAACGAAACGCGCTCTGACAGTGCCTATCTATTTTTCTAGCCGCCTACATCTGGCCGCTTTCATGGTTGTCTAAGTTGGCTACATCAAAATCGGCAAAGGAGGTCTTGAGTGAACGTAAAGAGAAAAAAAAAATGAGAAGTTTTTTTTTTTTGTAAGACACAAAGTGGACAAAAGACAGCTTGGTGCCAATAGGAGCCGAACGTACACAACCTTGGCATTTTTGTACATGCAAGCCTGAGAGTGTTACCCCCGTATTCTAGAACGTCCCTTCACTCAACGCTGCACCTTCACTTGAGAAAGCCGATGGGAGCGCCGTCTCTAGGCAGGAAAAGTCACTGCATATCAGCGATGATCACCTACTATTCTTTAGTATAGCAGCGTCATTTTCAGCCGAACAGTGGCGAAGTGCTCAACTTTGTTACGTGAAGGGCGAAAGTCGAGTTGAGCGTTTGTGAATACAGGGGTAAGTCAGCGCGGTTTGTAGACGTTACGAAGAGCGTGAAACATTTTCCGGCCAGCTGGCGTCACTTGGCACGTGATATTTTCGTGAGCTGGCAGCTTATTGATACACCATCGTGTACTACATGAAGGCATCAAGTCTGACAAAACGAGACCTTCGCTATGAATGAATAAACGAAGGAGAATAGATGAAATGCTTCTTCTTTTAGACACAATCTAACAAAACCACCATGACAACAGAACCAAGGAAGATTTCATCTAAACGAACCTTTTGTAACGGTAACTATGATATAAATGTAAATGAGTTAGCTTGTTTATGGTGCTTGGCTTCCGAAGGTCATGGGTTCGATCCCGGCCCTGGTGGCCACATTTCTGTGGAGGCGGAATGGTAGGAGCCCGCGTACTCTGCGATGTCAGCGCGCTTTCAAAACACCTGGTGGCCCAAACTTCCAGAGCCTCCCCTGCAGCGTTTCTCATAATCACATCATGCTTTTGGGACGTAAAACACTAGATAATATTAGGTTATTTAAAAGGTATGAAAAGTCAACTTGCAGCGGCTAAGGACCAAACCTGCAAACTGATAACGCTTCCGACACTCTACCAGTTGTATGAGAGTATGAGGAGCTCAATTAACAGCTCAAGAAATTAATTACGTGACGTGCCTATTGCGTATGTGCTCACATATTTTGCCCCAATAACTTTTGGCGCATACCCCCATAAGACGGGTTCTGAAATGCAAGTATGTGCCACAAGTTGTTCACCGTCTATATCAACCCAGGAACAGCAAAAATTGGCATTGAAAATAATACAATACCTTTTGCGTGGGCTCAATAAGATAAAGTTTTACCGTTCGTAGTTTTATTATAGCAAACAAATCATGCAAAATGTGCTGCAATGACATTTAGCTTTCAATAAGGCGGTTCAAATAGCAAATCAATGTCTTTCATTAATGGTTGCCTAACATCACTTGTGTCCATCGTCTATGGGAAGCCAATGCTGCCCAGGTGGCGCGCCTACCCTTCCTCCTTGACGAGCTGGCTAAGAACCAATCAGTAGGACAGAGTGACAGCGAGGTGTGCTACTGGCATGTTTTAACGTGCCCTCGTACACGTGGAGTGCGCTGAAACGCATGAAGAACGCCATGCCGCACTACCCTCGGTTTTGCGCGATGTGCGTCGTGCTGTAGGTACTTTGGAATGCAAAAGAACAGCGAAGAATTGGACACCTCTCTGAAAACTACGACGCGGCGGACGAGAAGCGATGCCTATGATTATTCTCCGCTAGGGTCTCAGTGATGTGGTGTGCGCGTTCTTACACTGTACACGCAAATATACCCAACTGGGAGGAATAGGGGAAAGATGCGCACGCTCTGATCCGGGGGCCTCACTCAAACCGGATTGTACCGGAGCAAATACATTCGTTTTCTACCATTTTCCTCCGGTGATCGCCAGACGAAGGAAACCGGAGGAAAACGGGACCAATTGCCTGATTATGCTCCCGTGGTTTTTCCGAAAATGCTCCCGTGCATTGCTTTTGCCTCAGTGGATGCTCCCCAATTGCTCCGGGTCATCGCTCACTGGCATTCATTGGCTCTTCAACGAGTGACGTAGGCAGCCTCGCGGCCGGGAGGCCGTTTTCCACAAACCAACATGGCACAGATCAAGCCTGTGCAGCGAGGGTTGTGCGAAGCGTTCGGTCGCGTTGGAGAAAAGGAAATCAGTCTGAGCACCTTCTGCATAACACAAGTGGCAAGCAGCGACGAAGGTTATCAACGACAGATGGGAGTTGTGCGAACGGTAATAGGGTGATGGTTCATGGCAGCGAACGACACATTGTGATCTCGCGAGTGTTGAGTGACCCGGCGGTTGCTAATGCGGCTAAAAAATGGTGAGTGAAAATTACCTGTGTTATTCTTGTCAGGTAGGGCTAAGATTGTATAATGTTGGGTCGACAAACCAAACATGTTAATTTCACAAACATACTAATTTCACAAGACGTCAGTGAAAAATCAGCGGAATTACGATAGTCAGTTGTTTGGACTACGTGTTATTTTTCTTAACATCACTTCGGCAAAGCAAAACGGAGAGGTGAGTGAGTTGGTACTGATGCATTATGGCGTAATTGTAGCGCAAAAAAGTGAACACCACAAGCGCTTGTGGTTGTTCACTTTCTTGTACTCGTCCTCTTAGCTTCGGTTAATTTAATAAAATCGTTGTAATATTTGAAGCGCTGATTATATATTGTAACGAACAAATACAGTGCCGGAAGCTGAAACAGCTATTTATTAATGGCGATTTTGTGCCCGTCAACTAAATACACAAAGGTTGTGAGCTCACTGGTCAAAACCTCGTCAACTTCTCTTGCGTCTCGCCTTGAGCTGCCCCTCGAAAAACCGCCAGCGTTCCTTGTCCAGCGCGTGATGTGGTGACACGTGCAGCCAGCGTTGCATGGCGCGTTTATAGCTTGGCGCGTTTGGCTTGTCCGTTGGTGTGGCAGAATTCAAAGCAGCAGGAAGCGGCGCAGGACTTCGGCAGGTGCCTAACAACATGCGGCATTAGTCCCCTCCTGAAACGCATCGTCCCGATGCGTACGCTGACGTCGAACAGTTTTGTAAAAGAGTATTTATCTGATGTTTGAGCACATTTATCATTTGTCTCGTTCAGTGCCTTTCGTAGTACGGTTTCATTCGTACTACATGTACGACTTCTGGGCGATTCCTGCGTCGGGTTGAGCACACTTGCCCTTCAGGAATTACTTCGTAGTTTAGCGTGCCTAACTGGCGAAGTACTTTTTAAGGGCCGAAATAGCACCGCATCAGTTTTTCCGATAGGCCAGGTGCGCGTATAGGCGTCCACACCCACACTTTGTCTCCGGGGTCGTACTGTACGTCTCTCCGCTTCAGATTATAGCGACTTGCATCGGAGCCTTGTTGCAATATGATACGATGTCTTGCCAATTGCCGTGCCTCTTCTGCCCTTTCTATGTAGTCGCTGATGTGTGGGTCACTTTCATTCGAATCGTTGACAGGTAACATCGCGTCTAAGGTCGTTGTGACCGTCCGACCATAAACAAGTTGAAATGGCGTGAAGTGTGTCGTTTCTTGTACTGCGGTATTATACGCAAATGTTGCATAAGGCAAATACTGTCCCATGTCTGGTGCTCAACGTCCACATACATCGAGATCATGTCGGCGAGAGTTCTATTGAGCCTTTCGGTTAATTCGTTTGTTTGCGGATGGTATGCTGTAGTCCTTCTATGATCGGTGTGGGTGAGCTTCATAACAGACTGCATCAAACGGGCAGTAAATGCTGTTCCTTTGTCTGTAATGACAACCTGTGGTGCGCCATGTTGTAGTACAATCTGGGTGACGAAAAACTGGGCTACTACGTTCGCCATTCCTTTCGCGAGAGGTGATGTCTCAGCATATCGAGTCATGTAGTCTGTTGCTACAACAATCCAGTGCTTTCCCGATGATGAGAGAGGAAATGGACCAAGCAAATTTATTCCCACTTGCTGAAATGGCCCTTTTGGTGGCTCTATTGGTTGCAACAGACCCGCTGGTTTCGATGGTGGTATTTTACGTCTTTGGCAATCGCGGCATGACTTAACATAATGGTGCACCGAATCCCTTAATTTCGGCCAATAATACTTCCGGCGAATTCTGGCCAAAGTGCGGCTACTACCCATATGGCCAGCCGATGGGTCGTCATGACACGCTTCTAAGATTTCTGCTCGCAGTGATGATGGTACAAGAAGCAGAAACGTCTCACCAGTGTTTACGAAGTTGCGCTTGTATAGGACGTCGTTCCGGAGGACATAGAATGTCAAACCGCGGACGAAAACTCGTGGTACCTCAATTTGGTGACCCTCCAAGTATTGGATGAGTGGACGTAGTTCCGGGTCCTCTCGCTGAAGACGAGCCATCTCCGATACATTCAGAACTCCAAGAAATGGGATGTCTTGTTCTTGGTCAGATGATGGAGACTCAACAGGTGCGCGAGACAGGCAATCCGCGTCATTGTGCTTGAGACCAGACTTGTAGACCACAGTGATGTCGTGTTCCTGCAGACGCAGGCTCCATCTAGCAAGTCTTCCTGAAGGGTCCTTGATGTTTGCCAGCCAACACACTGAATGATGATCACTGATTGCTCGAAACGGTCTGCCGTAGAGGTATGGGCGAAACTTGCTGATGGCCCATATAACTGCGAGACACTCTTTCTCTGTCGCTGAGTAATTAGACTCAGCATTTGATAGAGTGCGGTTCGCGTAAGCAATGACCTTTTCTTTTCCATTCTGCCACTGAACGAGGATGGCACCGAGGCCAACGTTACTCGCGTCGGTATGTATGTCTGTATCGGCCTCTTCGTCAAAATGGGCAAGTATTGGAAAAGACTGCAAACGGCGTCGCAACTCTGAGAAAGCCGCTTCTTGTTCCTCCCGCCAAGAGAATGGTACACTTTCTTTCGTTAGCCATGTCAAAGGCTCAGCGACCTTAGCAAAGTTTTCAACAAAGCGTCTGTAGTAGGCACATAGTCCCAAGAATCGTCTGACGGCCTTTTTGTCTTGCGGTTTCGGAAAATTTTCTACTGCTGCAACCTTTTCCAGGTCTGGGCGGACGCCTTCCGCACTAACTATGTGCTCGAGGAACCGAAGCTGACGAAATCCAAAAGGACAATTTTGCGGTTTGATGGTCAGTGCTGTCACCCGAATGGCATCCAGTACCATTCTCAGTTGGTGGATGTGCTGCTCGAAGGTAGAAGAAAAAAAAAACACTACATCGTCGAGGTAGACGAGACACGATTGCCACTTGAGTCCGGAGAGCACAGTATCCATCATCCTCTGGAAGGTAGCGGGAGCAGAGCACAAACCGAAAGGGAGCACTTTGAACTCTTATAGTCCGTATGGGGTCACAAACGCCGTCTTCTCGCGATCTCGTTCGTCCACCTCGATCTGCCAATATCCACTTTTTAAGTCCAATGATGAAAAGAAGTGAGCATTGCGTAACTTATCCAAGGCATCATCGATCCGTGGAAGAAAGTAAAAATCACGCTTTGTGACTTAGTTCAGCTTTCTGTAGTCAACGCAAAACCGCAGAGTGTTGTCCTTCTTTTTGACTAGCACTACCGGTGATGCCCACGGACTGTTGGATGGCTGGATTACATCATCGTTGAGCATTTCCTGCACTTGGTTCTTGATGGCTTCCCTTTCTTTCGGCGCTACTTGGTATGGGCACTGATGCACAGGTCTCACGTGTTCTTCGACCACGATACGGTGCTTTGCGACGGGAGTACGTCCGACTTTCGACGAGGTGGAGAAGCACTCGGCGAACTCTCTGATGAGGTCAGCAATCTGTTGCTTCTGAGATGACGAGAGCTCTCTGTCAATGTCTACTGACTGGAGTACGTTATCCACTGTCTCTGAAGCTTTATCAAGAGTGCAAACATCTGAGACTTGCACGTACTCATGCAGTGATGCTACGGATGTTCCCTTCGCAACATGCTGCAGCTCGTTTCGAAAGTTAGTTAATAGGACATACGCACATCAATCACGAAGGCTCACCAGGCCTCTTGCCACGCATAGTCATTTTTCTAGTAGCAGTCCAATGTTTCCGTCAGCTAATCCGTCACAGTCACGAAGAACTTCACTCCTCACAAGAACGGTCACACTGGAACGTGGCGGCACGGTTACATCTTCGTCCACAATGCGGAGAGGTAGAACGATTGGTTTCTCCGCATGACAGAAGGCGATGGCATTCTCCGTAGAAAACGAAACCTGGGACTCTTGCAAGTCAATGACTGCATTGTTTGTTTGCAAAAAGTCCATGCCTATAATCAGTTCCCGGGAGCACTCAGGAAGCACAATAAAGCTGCCGACATACACAAATCATCTTATTCCTATCCTTCCGGTGCATAACCCCACGAGACTAACTAAGTGCCCTCCAGCGGTACGTATCTGAGGTCCGGTCCACTCAGTCATCACCTTCTTAAGCTTCTTTGCGAGAACATTACTGACAACGGAATAGTCTGCACCAGTGTCTATTAGCGCAACGGCCTCGACGTCGTCGATCGTGACTAATATCTCGGAGGTAACGTCGCTACTACTGCACTTGACCGTCGTTGCGTAACTGCCACCGTCCTGTCGGGCTAACAATGGAAGGTCTTCAGTTGTCAGTATATCAGCGGCCTCACCTCCAGAGGTCGCTGGCTCTAGTTTTCCCACCGCGGGCTAGGTGAACGTGATCTTCGGAGATTTGATGACGGACGAGGACTCGGCGACCGATAGCGCATCGGTGCTGTCGAACGCGACTCCCGTTGTTGCGTGTCTTGAGGTGAACAGCGTGAAGACAAGTATTCTTCGATTTCGTAGGGCCGTTCACCGTTCTGTGGGCATGGTGCATTGACTGGAAAACCACGCAGTCCCGCTCGACGATACTGGCACGCCCGGTAAAGGTGACCTGCTTCTCCGCAGTGGTAGCAAAGAGGCCACCGGTCTACAGTGCGCCATACATCACTCTTACGTGGCCTTGCTTCCGGGATTGGTAGCGGCGTACTCGGAGAAAACGTCGGAGGCATCACAGCAGTCGCAGCCGTCCGATTCACGCGTCCGAGGTCCTGTCGTGCAGCTTGCGCGTACGACAACTGAGGCGGAGGCTCCGGTTGTGCGCGCTGTAGTACCTGAGATTGTGGTTGTAGAACCGCTTGCCGCACTTCTTCGCGCACAACGTCGGCAAGTGAAGACATCGCTGGATGAGCTTGAGTCATGTGTATTTTCTGCAGTTCTTCCCTTACGACAGCCTTCACCATTTCACGCAAGAGATCAATGTTACTCGTGAGGGTTGTCGACGTCGCGCTAACAGATGAGACGCTTACGTCCCTGTTGTATTGGCGCGCGCGCTGCTGCAGGGTCTTTTCTATCATGGTCGCCTCTGATCTGAACTCAGCAAGAGAGCGTGGTGGATTACGCACCAGGCCTGCAAAAAGCTCCTCCTTCACTCTACGCATCAGGTGCCCCAACTTCTTTTCCTCAGCCATGTTCTGGTCGGCCCGGCGGAACAGTCGAGACATGTCTTCAATGTACATGGTGACGCTCTCGTTGTTCCGTTGGTTTCGCGTCTGAAGAGCGGCCTCTGCCTTTTCTTTGCGGTCAGTGTTTGGGTACGTAGCAAGAAACTCTCTTCGAAAGTCGTCCCACGATAATAAGGACGCTTCGTGGTTTTCGAACCACGTACGTGCAGAATCTTGCAGTGCCACGTAGACGTAGCGAAGTTTCCGGTCTTCGTTCCAACCGTTCAGTCTGGCAACGCGTTCGAAACCGTCGAGCCAGTGCTCGGAATCCTCAAAAATATCACCGTGAAATACCTCTGGTATGCGGGGCGGGTCCATGACGATATGCGATGGAAATGAAGTCGCTTGGGTGGCCATTGCTGGGGCTCCAGAACTTACGTCCTCCGCTGGTCTCGAAGAATCGAAGAGGGCACCAAACTCGGGCTGCTCACCTCGTAGGCGACGACTCGTTCGTTGGTGTACGGGAGTCAACAGCGCTGGCTCCAACCTTCGGGGTTCTGGGCTATGTTCCCTATGCTGAGATGGGCTTGGAATCATACCCGCACCTCCACCAGTTTGTAACGAACAAATACAGTGCCGGAAGCTGAAACAGCTATTTATTAATGGCGACTTTGTGCCCGTCAACTAAATACACAAAGGTTGTGAGCTCACTGGTCAAAACCTCGTCAACTTCTCTTGCGTCTCGCCTTGAGCTGCCCCTCGAAAAACCGCCAGCGTTCCTTGTCCAGCGCATGATGTGGTGACCCGTGCAGCCAGCGTTGCATGGTGCGTTTATAGCTTGGCGCGTACCGCCAGCGTTCCTTGTCCAGCACGTGATGTGGTGACACGTGCAGCCAGCGTTGCATGGCGCGTTTATAGCTTGGCGCGTTTGGCTTGTCCGTTGGTGTGGCAGAATTCAAAGTTGCAGGAAGCGGCGCAGGACTTCGGCAGGTGCCTAACAACATGCGGCAATATGCAACGATAAAAATATCATAGTTCTAGGTTGATTTTATCAAACGTTAATAATTATTATAGGTAAACCTAACTGGTTAAAAGATATTTTTAGTCTTGTCAGTACACATAAACGGTAACATTTGTCTGCTCCATATCAATAAACGCCCGGTCGAGGTCTACCGCTGCGTAAAAATTATTTTTATAGAATATGTAAGCTGCAATAATAAAACTTGAATAACTAAAATCAGTCGTTATTCTTTATAAATGTAGTAAGTTGAAGTAGGGCAATGTGAATGGTACCGATATTTAGAACGCATACACGCACTCATACTTGTTAAAAAGGTATTTTTGGTTGGATAAATGGTATCTGAGATATTAATCTAGAAGTATACTAGACTCTTCGTGGGACGTGGTTCTTTCAGGAAAAGAAGGAAAGAGGTGAAATAAACTGACGATACTGGAGACGAGGAATGCAGAAAAAAAAAAGGACAGGAGTTGCTTGGCAGAACGAGTCGTGCAGCGCGCGACGTTTCTGAAAAAAAAAGGGGGGGGGGGGGTGTAGTAAAGTTAACCCATATGAAAGCCCGGCTCAACATTTTATGATGGAAGGGACATTGTAGTGAAAAAAAGAGAGAAAGGAGAAGGCACCCTTTCGAAAAACTAGCCGTATTTTTTGTGTTTATGATGGGAGAGATTGCTATTTTTGCTGTTACATTTTTTTCTCTTTTCAGTTGTGCTTCCGTGGCTGTGGCTGCAGCTTTTTTTTTGTTTTTGGTGGAAGACGGGAGTGCGAACAGTGCTGAGACGTAGTTTCGAGCAGGAAAATGCAACGACACTGGCTTGTGAGCAGAAGACGGGAAAAGAACATTTCTTTAAGCCTGGGATGCTCGTCATGACGCTTGCACGTGCATCACCTTCTGCGGCCTCCGAACGTTTGTACGGACCTTTCAGTTCAGTAAACTGGTCTGCCTTCCCTTATTTCTGTGAAAATGCTGTTGGCTTAGGTGGCGTTATGTTTGGGCCTTTTATTGCTTATTTATTTTGCTACGTTGCAGCGAACTTTTTCTTCTTTTGTTCCTGAAGCTGTTCGTCTTACATGCTCGTACAACAACTACATTGAAAAATGTTCACAACGACAAGTATCAAATAAAAATAAAACAATGCCCACTTATCTCGAAAATTATTTTACGAAGGTGGTGAAGCTAGGCTTTCCTAAACACAGGCCGCAACCATGCAAACTGTAAGGGCGCACTTTGCTAGAAGTATGACGATGAGCACGCACTAAAATGCAACTGTA